>NC_041383.1:605724969-605878870 GCF_002162155.2 Triticum dicoccoides
CTCTCTCACTCTCCCCCGGTTCTTCCTCTCCTCTCCCTCGCTCTCTCTCTCCCGTGTCCGAACGCACCCATCGCCGCCGTTCGCCATAGCCGCCGCCACCGGCCTCCCCTCGCCTTCCCGACTCGCGCAGGAGCTCCGCCCCCTCGCCCTGAAGCTCTCCGTCAAGCCACAAGACGCCGGACGCCCTGTGGAGCCGCCGTCGCCATCGTCTTCCTCCTCGGGCTCCGACCACCATCGCCGTCGATTCGCCGTCTCCAGTGCGTCCCCGAGCCCGCTTCGACGCCCGCTGCAACCGCGGTGAGCTCCGCCACCGTTTCCCTCTCTTCTCCCCCTCGTTCCCGCGCCGTAACTCCGTTTCCCACCACGGCCGAACCTCCGCCGTCGCCGAGCTCGCCGTCGATGCAGCTCCGGTGACCATTTGGTCACCCCGGCGAGTTCAACAAGTTCGTAAGGCCCCGTAGAGCATCCCTAGCGCCTTGCTTCGCTCGCCTTCGAGCTCCAACCACGTTTCCGTGCACGACCGAACCCCGGCGGCCGCAGCCGAGCTCGCCGCCGTCGACTCCGGCCACCCCAGGCCCAGCCACGGCCACCGCCCGACGCACCATCGAGCTAGCTTTCCAACGCACCTAGCCGCACGCCGTTTGGAGCACCACAGAGGAAACCCGGGGCACATGTACGCCGCGGACCTCGCCGGCGACTAACCGCCGGCGGGTTTGACTTGTTCGACCTGGGGTTTGACCCCCCCAGAGTCACTGACGCGTGGGACCCGTCGGCCAGGTGGTTAGCTTAGTGCTAATCACTGTTAATTAACCCCCTGACACTGACCAGTGGGCCCCAGCGCCACTAGCTCTTAATTAGGATTAAACTAACCTCTGTTAAACCCCCCTGTCACTGACGTGTGGACCCCACACGTCAGGTTTGACCCCAGCCAGCCGCAGTTGACCGCTGACGTCGTGCTGACGTCATGCTAGCGCAATATATATATATTTCTGGATTTAAATTAAATCAGGAAATTCCAGAATATAATTTAAACTTCAAAAATTCATAACTTTTATTCTGTAACTCCAAATCAGACAAATTATATATGAAAAATGATCAGAAAAATCCAATCTATCCATCTGTACTATTTTCATGCATGATCAAACAAGTTAAATTGATGTTTAAAGCAGAACAAGGAAAAGCACTTTAAAAGGCCATGTTTGAGTTTGAAATTTGAATCTTTGATTCAAATTGGTTCAGACCCTTCTGGTTTTAGTTGCATTAGCCCAACACACTCATATTGCCATGTTTCATGCATGCATCATATTGTTGCACATTGTTTGGTGATGGTTGTGTATCGGTGTCCTTTGCGACAGGTTCTGCCTCCGAGGAGTACCGTGATTACCCTAACGAAGAACCGTATCAGTGCATCGAACCATCAGGCAAGCAACCAACCATTTGATCATATCGATACAAACCCATGTTCTCGCTCCTGCTCTCTTTTACTGCATTAAGACAACGCGTTTCAAACTGCTGTGTGCTACGGTAGTTGAACCCATTTCCTCTGCATGACTTGTCATTGCCACAGTAACTAGATGAAACCCACTAGCATGTGTAGGAGTTGATTGAGCCATATGTATGTGTTGTTCCTACCTTGCTATGCCTGCTATGCCTAGAGTCGTGTCAGGTCTGGTTCATCTGGGTGATGGGCTAGAGTGAAATGATTATGTCGGTAATAAGAGTGGTGTGGTGAACACGATTTGGTAAAGGTATCAATGAGAGGCCATGTAGGAGTACATGGTGGGTTGTTTCATTGAAGCCGACCTTAAGCACTGAGATCTGTATGTGTGATTTAAGATACAGCTACTACCATGCATTGGGCCCGCTCGACTTCTTATTCACCCTAGCTCTCTGTCCAGGAGTTGCAAGTAGTTTCTGGTGTTTGTAGCCTACTGGAGGCCGTGGACAGCGCTGACCGTAGGGGTGGGCTGTGATGCGGTAGGTACGTGGCACGGTGTACCGAATACCCGTTAGGTATCTCGGGAACCCTGTTCACATCGTTCGGGGCCGTATGGGAAACCTCGGCCGGACTCCCTGCGGATGGAACCTGGATAGGCGATAAACCTGGACTAGAGGCTTAAGTGTTTAGGTAGGTCGTGGTCTACACCCACGTCGGTTTTTGCTTGAAGTCTGCCGAGCACATGTCGTGTGCAGACGCTAAGTGGTGGAAACATGTATGAAGAAGTACACCCCTGCAGGGTTATCATGATCTATTCGAATAGCCGCGTCCGCGGTAAAGGACTACTTGGTTGCCTATACAGTTCATAGACAAGTAAATGGAAACTACTAAAAGCCTCAGGATAAGTGTGAGTGCCGAGGATGGCTCTTCCGTAGGAAGACGGAGGCGGATCCTCGGTAGTGTATTGAAGTGGTGAGTAGTGGACTCGTGTGCGCAAAACCATTTCAAGTTGAAGTATCGTAGGGTGGTCTAGCCAAGAGTCAAAGCTGGCTTGCTGCAATAACTCCACCAACCCTTCTTGATAATATGCATGTATGTAGGATCTGATGTAAGTCTTGCTGAGTACCTTTGTACTCATGTTGCTATAATTTACATTTTTACAGAAGACGCTGCAACCCCTTCTGATGGGTTCTATGTAGACGTTGACATCAACGAGTAGGCTAAAGGCCCAGGTGGTGATCCTGAGCTTATGAAGGACCACGTAGTATAGTTAGGCTTTCCAAGCCTCTTTTATTTTACTAGTTGTCTGTACTCAGACAAGTTACTTCCGCTGCTGGTTTGTATGACTGTATGACTTGAATGTTGGGTCGTGAGACCCGTTCCTTTGTGTATGTTATGTATGGCTCCCTGAGCCTTAAATAAAGTACGTGTGTCGTAGAGTCATGTTGTGATGCTTCGTTGTATTTGCACATATCGAGCATATTGTGTGTATGATTGAAATGCTTGGTATGTGTGGGATCTGACTATCTAGTTGTTTATCTTTAGTAGCCTCTCTTACCGGGAAATGTCTCCTAGTGTTACCACTGAGCCATGGTAGCTTGCTACTGCTCTGGAACACTTAGGCTGGCCGGCATGTGTCCTTCTTCGTTCCTGTGTCTGTCCCTTCGGGGAAATGTCACGCATTGAGTACCGGAGTCCTGTTAGCCCGCTACAGCCCGGTTTACCGGAGTCCTGCTAGCCCAGTGCTACAGCCCGGACCCACTTGCTGATGACCGACACGTTCGAAGCTGGGTCATGGATGCCTGTCCCTGTAAGTCTGTGCCACTTTGGGTTTACGACTAGTCATGTCAGCCCGGGCTCCTTATCATATGGATGCTAGCGACACTATCATATACGTGAGCCAAAAGGCGCAAACGGTCCCGGGCAAAGGTAAGGCGACACCCGTGGGGATACCGTGCGTGAGGCCGCAAAGTGATATGAGGTGTTACCGGCTAGATCAATGTGACATCGAGTCGGGGTCCTGACAGCCGGAATCCGCCTTCCGTCGTCTTGTGTTTCACCGTCCGTCGCATCCATGTGTGACGCTCGTTGAGCCCGCGCCGAGCGCCGGGCTGCTCTCGCCACCCACGTGGCCCAGACGGCACCCGTCAGCGGATGCCCCTGTCGTTCCCCGTCGCCTGCCATCAACGCCACCACTGACCCGGCGTGGAACGAGCAGCAGGCGTCGTCCCTGCATCCCTCGGTGCGGCGGGAAGGCCGCACCGCCACCCCGTCGCTGACTCTGGCCGGTTCATCGTCCCACGCCCGTCGCGCCCCCGTGGACGCGCATGCTGCGCTGCTCCTGGCGCAAGAGCTCCTGCACTACCGTCCCGTCGACGACCTCTACGACGAGTGGCTCGCCCGCATCACCGAGCTCGCCAGCGTCGTTGGGGGCTCCCCTGCACCATCCCTCTCGCTGCACCGCCACCCGCCCTGCGCGGGCAACGCAGCTCCGGAGGCGCCTCAGCCGCCTCCCCCTCAAGAAGGCACCCTGGCCCCGAGGTGCGCGGCCCCAGGACGGGACCCGCTCTGTGCGGCGCCCGCGCACCAAGAGAAGAGGTGCCAAGAGATTCCTTGTCCTCAAGAAGCTGCTCGTGTGCTCCCCGCACCGGCCCGTCACGACCGCGCTCCTGCTCCAGCGCGCCAAGACCCCGCGCTGCTCCTGACGGCAGCGAGCGGAGACTTCCAAGATCAAGCCCTTCGTCACCAAAGGCCTCAAGTGGCCACTACGGGCTGTCGTGCCTTCACCGCTGAGCTGCGCAGCGTGGCCTGGTCGGGCAAGTTCAAGCCAGATCTGCCCCCGCGCTATGACGGCACAGCTGACCCTGCGGGGTCCCTCCAGCTCTACGAGCTGGGCATCGAAGCCGCCAACGGGGACGAGAAGGTCATGGCGAACTGGTTTCCCATGGCGCTCAAGGACGGTGCCCGCACCTGGCTCCTGAACCTGGCTCCTGGCACGATTTCCTCCTGGGACGAGATGCGCACTCGCTTCATCGCCAACTTCCAAGGCACTCGCGACCGGCCCCCGGCCATGAGTGACCTGCGCCGCATCAAGCAACAGCCAGGAGACACCTTGCAAAAGTACATCTAGCGCTTCAACAACGCTCGCCTCAAGATCCCCAAGGTGACTGAGGAGGCCATCATCTCAGCTTTCTCCAACGGCATGCGTGACATCAAGATGAAAGAGGAGCTGGCAATCCATGAAGACCTATGCACATCCCTGGAGCTGTTCAACTTGGCGACCAAGTGCGCCAGGGCCGAGGAAGGGTGTCTCTCCCTCCTCGAGCTTCCGGCTGCCGATCTAGAAGAGAAGAAGCCCAAGGTCAAGGACGTGAAGCACAAGGGGGCTGTTGTGCTTGCAGCAGAGCCAGACACCAAGCGAGGCAGGGACCAGCCTGAGTCATCCAAGGGCAGCCGGTACTGCGTGTACCACGACCTCCACACCCACAACACTAATGAATGCCAAGAGCTCAGGGCCGTGCGAGATGTGCGTGCCGGCCGACGCCTCGAGCACAACGACCGGGCCTATGGCCGAGGAGGAGGAAGAGGTGGAGGACGATGGGAAGACCGTGGCCCTCGCCAAGGGTGGCATGACCGACCTCGCGAGGACCGCTAGCAGGACCAGCCTCGCGAGGGAGGATGGAGGGATCAGCCTCGTGAGGATCGCCCTCAAGGCAACGCAGGCCTCCCTCCTCTGCCACCTCAGCCAAGGAGGAATGAAGACCATCATCAGGACAAAGGGGCTGGGGGCTTCCAGGAGCCGCGCGCAATCGCTTGCATCTTGGGCGGCGCTCAGGCCCTAGCCTCTCAGTGCATCTTCAAGCAGTTTGCTCGCGACGTGAATGCAGTCCTCCCCAAGCTTGAGGCCACGCGCCCTCTTAGGTGGTCAGCGTGCGTTATCACGTTCAGCTTAGCGGATCAGCTCAAGTGCGCAGCCATGGCCAGAGTCCTCCCGATGCTTTGCTCCCCAATCATCAGCAATGTGCAAGTCACGAGGACCCTCATCGATGGCGGAGCAGGACTCAATGTCCTGTCTATCAAGACCTTCAACAATCTCCAAGTGCCATACAATCAGCTTCAGCCAACCAAGCCCTTCTCAAGAGTCACTAATGGTTCCACCGTTCCGATAGGGCAAGTCCGCCTTCCTGTCACCTTTGGGCAGCGCGACAACTACCGCACCGAGCTCATTGACTTTGACGTCTCCCACATTTGCCTGCCATACAATGCTATCCTCGGGTACCCAGCCCTGGCCAAGTTCATGGCAGTGACTCACCACGGCTACAATGTCCTCAAGATGCTGGGGAGCGGAGGAGTCATCACAGTGCCTTGCGAAGAGAGGGATGCAGTGTGCTCCCTTGAGCGTGCTTTTCAAGCCACGGCAATCGAGGACCCAGAGCACAAGGGCGGAAGACTTCCAGAGGCAGCCCCTAAGAAGAAGAAGACATTGCCTGGTCCAAACCCTCGGGAGGCAGGCCCCTCAGGATCCGCGCCCGTTCAAATGGCGCCTCCTTCTGTCGCATAGGAAGGCGCGCCTGGTGCCCTCCTCGGGCAAGGCTCGGGGGCTCTCTCCTGGAGGGCCATCGACTTTGCCAAGATCACAAGGGAGGAGCTTGGGCACCACTTGGAGGCGTGCTTCAAAGCATATTTCCCTCGGGAAGGAACAAGGCAAGGAGGGCCAAACCCTCAGCAATTCATCAGTGAGATCAGTCAGGAGCTACAGGAGTCAAGAGTCATGAGTGGCAGCCGCCACTTATCCGCCGTAGCTCCCCATCAAGGCGAGGATGGTGGGCTGTGCGTCTGCATCGACGTACCAGGGATCAACGGAGCCGCCTCTCAGGAGCGCTTCTGGCCCTCACGCGTGGGCCGCTGCGAAGGTCCACCCCACAGCTATGTTCGCATGCCTTTCGGCCTGCCGAACGCGGCTGCTACGTGTCAGCGCCTCATGAGGAGCATTCTGGAAGCTCGGGAGGTTAGGCATTCCGCTGTCCTGGCGGAGATGGAGAACGCCCTTGAAGAGCCGCCAGCGCCTTCGGAACCCCCCGAGGCTCCTGGGCCAGGGGGCTCGTGAGGATCGGTTTCCGCAGCGCGAGTCGTCAGCTACTTCAGCATCCCTTCATCTCCAACATCATCAGGTGACATCTTTCGAGTTTCATTTTCAGCTGGGAGCGCCCCCACGGCTGCATCATTCCCAGGCCGCGTGGGTCCATCCCTGCGGCATGTATCCATTTTGTTTATGCCATTAAGTTGCCTTGTTGGGGGCACCCCTCGGGCTGCATTATCCCCAAGTCACTCGGGCTAGACCCGGCGGTGTTTGCCTTTTTCTTCATCTATCTAAATAAGTTTGCTCCTTCATGCTTAACGTGCTTGACTTAATCGCCCGCTCGATTGACACTAACTTATGGAGCTGCTCCTTAACGGCACGACGCTTGCGCATGGGTCCGTCCCTACAACGTCGACAAACTTGAGTGGCTGAGCTCTGGCCGCGGCAACCCCGCAAGGCGCCACCTCACCAGGCCCTCAGTGCCCTGGTCACCCCTCCAGAGCAACCAATAGCTGGCTGGCAATTGTAACGGCAACACTCGTTTTTCCTTGTGATGAGCTCACAGGATATCTTTTAGGAGCAACGTCGGGAGAGGCCTTCGTAGCGTCTCCATCCCTCTCGTCCGCGTGAACCGCTTGCACGTTAAAGGGGGGGCGCCTGAGCATCGTGACTCACGGGCTCTTACTGGCTCTCCGGCCCTCACCTCCTGGCCTTGACCATGGCATCGTAACCTGGCATACCAGCGACGGCTGAGCTCGCTCGAGGGCCAGAACCCGAGGACGTAGAGCACGAAGGGGAGTAAAGGCAAGAGGGAAGAGGCTCGCAAGGACCTCGCCAGGCAACTCCTCAGTTGCCGACGCGCGGGCCGGCGTCGCGCCAAGTGGTGGCTTCAGACTTTTGAGATAAGTCATCCTCCGGAGCCGCTAGTTATCGCAACACCAAGCTTGCACCTAATGCAGCCCCGTAGTGGCAACGTTGCACTCCTTTCTCACCGAATGATGGCTGCTTGAGCGCTAAAGGGGACCACCTGAGCATCGCGACATAGGGGCTCTTACTGGACCTCGGGCCGCTCACCTCCTGGCCTTGACCATGGCATCGCGACCTGGCATACTAGCGACGGCTGAAGCTCGCCTGGGGACCAGGACCTGTCGGCGCAGACCATCAAGTCCTCGTGAGGTTCGAAAGGAGGAACTAAGCTAAGACGGGACGAGCATCTCACACCAATTCATAGTAAGGATTTGTATTCACAGAAGTCATGGCCAGCGCCTTACATACCCCCGTGGGGTGGTACTTCGATTCCTTGCAGGGACAAAAGACGTGAGTCCTAAGGAGTCCTAACTACAGGAACCACGACACCGGACGCCATCATCAATAGTGGGCCATCAGGTGCCGGCGCCAACTCCATCCAAATCAATGGCACCGACAGCCTGATGCAGCTGCCACGCTTTGGGCACAGCGCGAGCTCGGTGGCTCATAGCTGTCGTCGCTCGTTGCCGGAGTCAGGAAGGATCCGAAAGAGTCGCTGGACCCTCCGACGCGCCCACTGCCACCGGAGGAGCTGCTGGAAGGGCGGGCGACAGGCCTGGTCCTCGTCGCCCCAGAGCTCCGTCCGCTGCCTCTGGGGCAGCACTCCAGCCGGCATCTTTCTTCGTCGAAGACCTTGAAGAACATCAGGGAGGCGCCATCGTAATCTAGGTGGATCATGAGGGCCCCCTCTGATCGGCAGACCCGGGCAATCTCGCCCCAGCCCCGGGTCATGAAGACCTTGCCCGGAGCGACGACCTCGACCTCCGCTTCGGTCGCAGGGGTACTGCAGTCGGCGTGCTTCAGCCAGAGCTCAAGAGGCCCCCTTGGCGGGATCTCGAAGGCGAAGGAGGGAGGAAGGTGAATCCAGGATCGAGGAGGCATGGCGGCATGAAGCACAAGCTCGCGGGAGGAGCCTCGGCGTGAACTCCAGGAGGAACGATGCGCACCGCCGTAATCCGTCGGCAACGACGGCGTCTCTGGCGATGTCGCTCGGCACCCGCGCCTTCAGGGCCCTCGATCCGGGTGTACAAGGGCAATGGGAATCCAGGCGGCGGCCGCTCGATCCATGGCCTCGACACCTCCTGCCAAGCACCCCCTTCTCCGCGGCAGGGGACGGCCCGTTTCTTCGGCGGAAGCGGGACGGGACCCTCTCGGCGGGCCTTCCCCTTCTCTTCTGCAGAAAAACGGCGGATTGGTGCCATTGGCGTAAGGTGGAGCAAGGGCGAGGAAGAAGAAGAAGGAGAGTAGCAGGAAAGGATGGACTGGAAGGGCTCGCGCCGTTCCATACATATAGCCGGTGGAGGCCAACCGTCGGCCTCCGCGATCACAGGTAATCATGACCCATTTTGCATGCAGGGACTTGTCAAGTCATGCGGTTGCCGAGGCGTCGTGGGGAAGCGGAGACACCCACGTCCAATCAACCGCCACGCGGCGCCCAAGGCCGCATGCTGTTGGGGCCTGCGGCGCTTCGCACTTGCCCCTACGCTTCTCTACCAAGCCAAGTCCAGGTGCGCCTTGGGCCCGGGGGCTACTTTCGGCGTTATGGGAATGGGGGTACCCAGAGTTGCCTGCCTGCGGCCTGCGGCGTGGTTCAAGGAGTGGCCTAGTACGGCCCATCTTTGTCAACACAAGCTCAAGACCCTCGCGAGGGGCCAAGCCTCGCGGGGCGGACGACGGGAAGCTTCCACAGGTGCAGCCTCGTCAGGTTGGCTCGCGAGGAGGCGGAGAGATCAAGGTAGGGTACCTCACGAGGTGCCCATGACGCAAGCCACGACGACCGAAGCCAGGCGGGCGCCAGGCGGGCGCCGGCCTGGGCAGTGTCCTTGTTTCCCCTTTGGTGCAAAGGGGGCAAGCTCAGGCCAAGACATCGGGCAAAGGTTACCATTCCGGTGCAACAAGACCAAAACCAGCAGAACGGCAGGATGGAGGTCATCGTGGAGCCGAGGAAGGGGTCATCGTCAGAGTCTTTGGCAGGCGAGGACCAACTTTAGTCAGGATAAGTGTACTAGATGTTCCCCTTCAAAATGGCCAATTGTTGGCGCCCTTCCCGCTCAATATTTGGGAAGAGGACCAGGGCCTTGCTCTATAAATAGGACTAGCCACTCTCAAGAGAAGGGGATCGAACAGTCGAACCTTAGCTAGAACCACCAACATAAGAACATCCCTCGCGAGGCTGTTCTTCCTTTGTATTGTTCATCATCAGCCCCTGAGGCAATCCACCACACCACAAACTAGAGTAGGATATTACACCACAATGGTGGCACGAACTAGTATAAACCTTGTGTCCCTTGTGTTATTCTTCGTGTAGCCTAGATCCTTTGCGAGACGACGAGACATGAGCCGGTAGGGGGAGTGATCTCCGTGCGCACCCCAGAGTTCGAACCTTAAGGGTCTGCCAGAACCCGAAATCCGACAATGATCATGTATATAGGCATCACGTCCGCAACAAGTAGACCGACTCCTACGTGCATCTACTACTATTACTCCACACATCGACCGACTCCTGCCTACATCTAGAGTATTAAGTTCATGAAGAACAGAGTAACGCATTAAGCAAGATGACATGATGTAGAGGGATAAACTCAAGCAATATGATATAAACCCCATCATTTTATCCTCGATGGCAACAATACAATATGTGCCTTGCTGCCCCTGCTGTCACTTGGAAAAGGACACCGCAAGATTGAACCCAAAGCTAAGCACTTATCCCATTGCAAGAAAGATCAATCTAGTAGGCCAAACCAAACAGATAATTCGAAGAGACTTGCAAAGATAACCAATCATACATAAAAGAATTCAGAGAAGATTCAAATATTTATCATAGATAAACTTGATCTTAAACCCACAATTCATCGGATCTCGACAAACACACCGCAAAAAGAGTTACATCGAATAGATCTCCAAGAAGAGGAAGGAGAACTTTGTAGTGAGAAATAAAGAGAGAGAAGACGCCATCTAGATAATAACTATGGACCCGAAGGTCTGTGGTAAACTACTCACAACTCATCGGAGAGGCCTTGGTGATGATGGAGAGGCCCTCCATGGTCAATTCCCCCTCCGTCGGAGTGCCGGTGAAGGCTCCAAGATGGGATCTCGCAGATACAGAAGGTTGCGGCAGTGGAAATAGTTTTCGTGGTGCTCCTGGATGGTTTCGGGGTATGAAGATATATATAGGCGAAGGAGGTAGGTCAGGGGAGCCACGAGGGGCCCACGAGGCAGGGGGCATGCCCACCCCCTTAGGGCGTGCCGGCCACCCTCATGGCCGCCTCGGCTGCTTCTTGACGTCCACTCCAAGTTTAGATCGCTCCCAAAGGTTTCATTCCGTTTGGACTCTGTTTGATATTCCTTTTCTGCGAAACACTGAAATAGGCAAAAAACAGCGATTCGGGCTGGGCCTCCGGTTAGTAGGTTAGTCCCAAAAATGATATAAAAGTGTAAAGTAAAGCCCATAAACATCCAAAACAGGTAATATAATAGCATGGAACAATCAAAAATTATAGATACGTTGGAGACGTATCACCCAGTCGTATGCGAAGTGAATGGCGTGGCCCCCCCTCCTGGTGGCACACGCGAGCAATCACGCCCCACCCTCGGGTCATGAAGGCGTCGCCGGCGTCTACGACCTCGACCTCTGCTTCTGCGGCCTGGCTGCAGCATCCGTCGTGCTACAGCCACAACTCGACAGGTCCCCTCGGTGGTATCTCCCATGCAAAGGGCCTCGGGAGGCGAATCCAGGTGTGCGGCAGCGTTACCGCCCACACCATGAACTCCCGGGCCGAGCCTTCGGCATGGGTCCGCGAAGGTGGTAGCCTCGCAGCTGCTGCTTGCCCTCCTCCACGGCTCCGCTCCTCACGACGCCGGTCATCATGCACAGGGCCATGCGCGCGTGTGTACAAGGGAATTGGAAAGCCCGGTGGGGCCCGTTTGTGCCAAGGTCGCGTCATCGCGGCCTCGCCGGCACCGCCCCCAGGAGTGATCCAGCCTTTTCTTCAGCGGGAGCAGCACGGGTTCCACCTCGAGGGCCTTCCCTTTCTCCGCTGCGGAGAACCTCCTGATCGGCGCCATGGACGTACTAGCAAGACGGTTAAGCAAGGAGCGAGAAGGCGAAGATGGACAGGGGGCTCCGCCTGCTCGCCCATTTATAGCCAGGAGAAGGTAAATCGCCAGCCTCCCATGATCCCCGGTAATGATGATTTTCTCTACATGCCGCAGGAAGTTGTTAAGTCGAACGGTTGTCAAGGCAACGTGGGGAAGCGAAGACACCCACGTCCCATCAAGCGCCACGCGTCGGCTCGGTCCGCAGGCGATTAGGTCCTACGGCTTTCCGCACTTGCCCTTTGGGTTCGCCTTGAAGCCAAGTGCAAGCACGCCTTAGGCCCGGGGGCTTTTGTCGGCGTTCTGGAAACTAGGGTACCCAGACCTGCCTGCCTGCAGCCCATGGTGTGGCTCCATCGGCGGCTTAGTACGGCCTATCTTCATCGCTGACAAGACAAGACCCTTGTGAGGGGCCAAGCCTCGTGAGGCGGGCGACATCAAGACCTCTTGAGGGAGCGGCCTTCTCATGTGGCCTCCTGATGGAGCAGAGATTTCTATGTAAGACCCAGCCTCATGAGGCTGAAATGACATCAACCATGACGACCAAGGCCAGGAGTGCACCAGCAGGCGCAGAGCGGCAGGTTTCCTCTTTGGTGAAAAGGAGGCGAGCGCAGGTGTGGAGTCCCAAGGAATCAGCCAAAGGTTGTCATTTTCATGCAACGAGATCAGGACCTCCAGAACGGCGGGATGGATTTCATCGCCGAGTCCACCACGACATCACGATCAGAAGCTTTGCAGGCGAAGACCACCTTTCGTCAGGATCAGATGTACTTCTTGTCCCCTTTCAAATGTGGCTGTTGTGGGATCCCTTCCCGCCTAACTTTTGAGGAAGAGGACCAAAGCCACTATAAATATAGCCTAGCCACCACCGTAGAAGGGGATGGGTTCATCGGCTGATCAGCTCATCGAATCCCCAAGAGCTCATCACAAGAACACACCTCCTGAGGCTGTTCTTCCACTTGTACTAGTTCATCCTCAGCCCCTCGCGAGGCTAATCCACCACAAAGCAGGAGTAGGGTATTACACCGCAAGGTGGCCCGAACCGGAGTAAACGGCCGTGTCTTTCCCCTTCTTGTTCATCGAGCTAGGTTGTGAGAGCACTGGATTGATCGACTTGAGAGGTTGAGTTCTTCGCACACGCCCTTGAGTTCGAACCTTTCTTCGGTCCACGGAGCCCGGAATCTGACAACCACACTGGAGCACGATCAACCTGACCACGAGGGTCTATTTCCTGCGAGCAAACAAATAACAAGCAAGAAACTGAGATTGCACCATTATTGATGAAAGTGGGGTTTTGTGATGCCTTGGTTTGGTCGTTGAACACAAACGAAGTATGCGAAGTTGCAACTATGGCGAAGTTTTAATCTAAATAAAACCCAAAGTCTAAACGACGCCCTATGGTTTGTATATATATGGAGGAGTAGGGGGAATTTCGTGGCCCCTTGTAGGAGGGGTCCGAAACCAACCCTAACTTTGTTTCCCCACACATACAGACTCTAAAAACAGCCTATACTTAAGTATTTCGAAATTACATGGGCCTGGCCAAAAAATAAGGTGGCTCAGCACCTAGAATAAGTTATGGACGAAATGTATGAAGGGGCATCTTGTATATTTCATCCATGTCCTTGTAGGTCATCACGGAGGCTTCAAAGTGCTCAAATATGCACTAGAAACGCCATTCTGGATCCCTTTGCGCATGCCTTCATCTCCATGCTTGATCCTGCTCCAGTGTTCATCCCTCTTGTCCATGCTAGGCCCTTCATTAGTAATCAACACAAATGTATCCAATTTAGGCAGCATCATATTCTCATGAACATTAATATTGTCAGCAAGACACGGAAGTACCTGGTAATTCAATTGGCGTGCGCGAGCTCTAGTAATTGGTCCAGTATGTATAGCAGCAGGGGTTGTGGGTGTAACAATGGTATTGATGTCGTCATCATAAGGTGTATTTGTTTTTTGATAAATTCCACCATGTAAGGTGCAATTTTTTTCTAAATCCTCATAATTCCCTTTTTATCCCTCCGGAAAGAGAAAAGTATCTCTCTCCTGATTTCCTGTATCGCTCCTCGTATCAAAATAAGGAAACTATCTCTCCCTTGATTGCATGTATCTCTTACTTTCCTGAACTCACTAATTTACTTGCCACTAACCAACAAATTTTCCAAGGGTACTTATGTCCTAACACCTCTATAATTCTGCACCTTGGTCATCGTGCCCAAAATAATTCACCTTACATAAAGGAACGAAGGGAGTAGTATGGTACATTGACTTCTCTAGCCATGGCAAATTTTACTCTATTTTTGCCATGGCAAATTTAAACTATTCTTCCATGGCAAAAATACTTTCATTCACATGGAAAATTTTACTTTCTTGCCATGGAAAATTTTACTCTTTTTTTCATGGCACAAATACTTTTTTCACATGTCGAATTTACTTTTTGCCATGGCAAATTTTACTCTTTTTTCCATGGAAAATTTTCCTTGCCACACCATTTTCCTAGAGAGTGGCAACTTAATTGCATGGAGTACACATCCATGTATGGATACATCCATATCAACTCTAGTTTATGGGTCATGGCATTTGATTTAATATATGAATACATTCATGGCTATTTTTTTATTTTGTCAACTACTCGAAACAATCTTTGGCATGGTAGTTTGTCATGGCAAATGCTGACTCCATACATAATTGTTATGTTGCAATATTGATGATTTGCCACCCCTCAACATAGAAATGTACCAGACTATTTTGTTGTGTGATACAGATTCTGCAGTTTTGTGCTTTTTTAAAGGGGGTATTTCATGATCTTTTGTCATGGCATGCCCATTTTTTTGTCGTCCTGTGCATCTTGTTTTATATCTTTTTTGGCCCAATTCTTTTTTCTTTTTCTAGGCTTTGTGGGCTTTTCATTAGCGGCATGGTTTCCCTCGTAAAACAAATTAGCGATAAGGTTTTCTCGGTCGGTTCATGTTGGGATGGTTTCAGATCGAATGAAATCGTTCGATTGATTCCCCATGTGTTGTCGAACGATTCGTTTGGGCTGAGGCATCTCTAGACCGAACGTTCAACACATATCGACGTCCTAAAAGTACGTAATCTTTTCATCCGTGTTTAGTGGGCACCTTGTGTTTTGAGCCAGATTTTGATACCTATATGACTAATAAAATATAAACTATATTCTACAAAAAAAGTATATTGTTGAGAGTATATTTGAAAGAGATTTCCTATGATGTAATTTTTTTTGCATAATGTTTACATTTCATTAGTTAAATTGATAGGTGGAATTTTGACCAAAACTAGAAGGGCATGATAAACCCGAATGGAGTACTGGAGAAAGCCGGATGCACGAAGATGACTTCTCGTAGGAGGTCCCCCCACTACATGGCATATTGTACCCAGAGATTAGTAAGGATGCGTTTTATTACATGCGTCACTTTTTTCTCTTTTGCATACTTGTCTTTGTTGGGTCTGGCTGAGCATATGCAGGCAAAAAACCATCATCTGCATGTTGATTGGTTGCATGCATCCCCTCTTCCTGCATCATAGCAACGCCTCTACAAACTGTGTTTGGTTGCTCGCATTGGTTGTGCTCATACTAATGCATGTTGTTTGGTTGCCTGCACGGGATATGATTAAGACTTAACAGCTACCCATAACACACGGTGCCATGGCGATTGCGATGAACGATGACGAGGACACTAGCAACTAGTGCATCGCGCCGCTGTCGGACTCGGCGCCGAGGCCGCCGTCCACCAACCTGGGCTTGCCCATGCGGAACACCGGCCTCTTCGGGTTGACGATCAAGCCTCCCGCCGCCGTAGCGAACAGAGTCTCTGGAGCTCATCAATGGTCGATAGATACCGAGCAGGGGAGGGGAACAACCATCAACAAAAGAGGGGGGTGGGCTGGCCGCCGCTGGCATGTACTACGCTGTCGCACTCTTCTGCATGTCGGATATGCCCTGGCGCGACTCGCCTCGCCGTGCTCTTGCCCTCCGTCCTGTTCTTCTGCAGGTCCTTGAGCGCGGCGCGGGAGCGGAGGATGTTGAACGTGTGTCTTAGGAGCCGCAGGATGACGCGGTCGCAGCAATGGTCGATGGACACGACGATGGTTGGCCGGAGCCGCTTCACAACTCGGAGGGAGGCCGGCGTCGACCCATGGGTTTCTGTGCCTACCGTTATGTGCACGACGACGGTCTCGTCGGGCGCCGCCGGTAGGCCCGCGGGTGGCGAGGGGTTGAAGGGGTTGAAGGCGACGGCGATGAACTCGAACGGGATGCGCAACTCAGCGATGAATCACATTCGGCTCTTCGGCGTGAGCTCGGCCTCATCGCGCTACTACAGGAGCTCAACCTCGACATGCTGTTGTTGGCGCAGCAGCTGCTCGAGCACTCCGCCTCCGTCGCTGAGGCACCTATGGCGGCGCCAAGCTGCATCTGTCCAAGGCCAGGAGCCGCCGCCCACAGTGGTGGAGGATGACGCCGCGAGGAGGCCGAGAGGAACGACCAAGTGGAGGAGATTAAGGAGTGTTAGTAAAACATATCACACATATGCATAAGTAGACTCCATGAGGAAGAGCTAGATCTACTCGTCTATGATCGTCGAAACAGAAATTGTGCAACACGGAAGTCGTGTTTATCTGTAAGGTGAAGCGGTGAAGCTACTGGTCAAAGGAAATTTCAAACGGCCGACCGTGCGCGACGAATTTGACAAAAATCATCCAAAATAGCTCCAAACATGAACACGAAATTAAACATATACGGTCGACAAAACTACGAACCGATAGCAAAAGTGGAACCACAACGTCGATGTGCATCTTTTTCATGTGGAGCTTGTCTCGAATCGAAGCATCGTTGTGTAGATTAGAAGAGCCGGAAGAAAGAAGATTAAGAAGGAGCTTACTGGAGGCAGAAGAAGAAACCACATACAAGGTGTACACATCCTTGCATCCCGTTGTGCATTTGGACCCACACATGTGCGCTCGATATGGCTCTCCTCGGCCTGGCTCGCTAGGAACGAACGATTCGGCCGTTCCTATCGGGCCAGGCTGAGGAGTGCTTTAAGTTCGGTGCTGTGCAAGAATTTCATGCAGCCTAGGTAACAAAACGGGGTACTTTCTTCCCGCGCGGGACTGGTTGGGGTGGACGCGGGCTACCAAACGCATCCTAAACTTGTACAATTTCTTAGCTCGTTTTATTTTACATCGATTTCCCTGCTCACCTGGCTTTCTTATGGCACCACCATTTGCCAGAAAAAAAATGCAGCAGACAACAGGACACTCCAAAGCACTTGACAATTCGCCCCTCTCAGCCAATCCAAGCAGTTGCTGTAGGCATGCGGTACTGAAGTGACAAAACAGAGCACCTACGAGACCCGTCTTAATCATGCTAGCGCAGAGTCGACAGAACCATTTTGGTGGCGAAGCGGAACACTTGAACCCCGCTTGTCACCGTTGGTCGGGCGCATGCCACATACGGTGCGTATCACCTTACTACGAGACTAGGAGCAGTGCATCGTTCACGTTTATCATGACCAGCGACCGGTCCAGAAGCTTCCGTGGCAATAATACAAGCTGGAACGAATGAAGCACCTGGCCGGCGCATGTCATTTCGGTGGTGCAAATCCTGGGCCAACAAAAGGGTCAGGATTTAAGGTTCGAAGCATCTTGATTTGAGTTTAACCAGGACAGCACAGCAGTCGATCGGATCAATCATTCACCGGAAGGAGAGACCGCACAGCAGCTGGTGACGAGTGAGTGCAAACGTCTGCGTGCCCTCCATCCTGCAGTGCAGGTTGCAGTGACCGGTCACTGCGATGCATAATTCGAATCTTGAAAAGAGAATGTACCACGGCCGCGAGGCCAGCAGCCAGGTTCAGTGTAGCATGTGACGTGAGCCAAGTTTCCGCACCAGATCCAAACTTGTTGTCGTTTTCCTAGCACACATAGTAGGAGTACACCGTAACACCTGGGAATCATGATTCGAACTGTGACAGAGGACACTAAGGCACCGTTAGGTAGGAGTGGTATAAGAATGGGTGTCTAACTTTCAAAAAAAGAAAAGAATGGGTGTCTCAAGCCATCCATTTTTTTCCCTCAATTTGTAATATTCGACAAAGATTGTTAAAAAAAATGTGCTCCCTCCGTACCATAAATGTAAGACGTTTTTTAATATTAATGTGTTGTCAAAAAACATCTTACATTTTGAGACAGAGCGAGTACATCTATAATACCAAATAATTATCATTATATGCATTCTGGAACACGTTTTTACGTTATGTTTATTGGGTGTTTTAAATGTTGATATTGTTCTCTATAAGTTTGGCCGGACTTTACGAAATTAGATTATTTTTTAAACAAAAAACTATGCACACTGTATTTATAAACCTAGGGAGTACCACGCTGTGCCTCGAGAAAGCGATCGGGTTGAATTTTCTTCGACGTTGTATGCATCGCAGCTGTTTCAAACAGCAATCAGGATGTCCCCTATCTGGACTGTGCATCGGTGCATGCACAGTGCCAAGGGTCGCGTCGATCTGCATTGGAGACCAGCACCATCCGTCCAACTGCGTCCAAGTTGGGGAGAAAGCAAAGGTGAGGTCGTACGGTCCGTGATGGTAGCGCCCGAGGATACAGCTGGCCATGATGCCACATTACCATTGGGCGTGCCATTTTATTTTCTGCTTTTCTCTGTGCGACGCCCATGACTCGTCGTCAATGTATATATCTCTCCGGTGCTAGGTATGGGTTGAGGAAATTAGCGGCATTTTAAAGTACAGTCGAGTAGCTGGCTAGTGATACAGCTTAGCCCAGAGCCCCAAGATAAGAGGGAATCGTCTTTGGCTGTGCACCGGCAAAAAGTGCAAATCCAACAGGTGAAGGGGAAGGGGTCAAGGGGTGGCAAGCAGCTGGAGGAGAGCTGATGGGCAGATAAGATAATTAAGCGTGCACTTGCTCGATGGCTTACTTCCCTGGCCAACCAGGTGACCAACGCCTTGCTCTGCCAATAGGGAGAGAGCAGCGTGGCAACCTTCTAGCTAGGAGTAGGTCTTTGCACGTCAGCTGGTACAATCCCATTCTAAAAAAAACACAGTGGATCCCGCTTCTACCAGCTAATGTGACGGTGAATTGTCTAAAGAATCTCACACAGTGACATCTATAGCTAGTGCTACCGTAGGACAACAAAAACATCGTCGAAAAACTGCAAACTGATATAGTAAATTGACACGAAACGATTGGCAATCATCTAATGTCTGTCTTGAAGTTCCATTCATAAATAGAGAAACAAAAAAAGACAAATCTGGCTGTGCATGATTTGAAGATGAAGTTTAAGGCCGTGTTAGATATACAATGTGTCAGTCTATATACACACTCTATTTTGTATACAGGGCCACTTCGTTTTTCGTGTCAAATTTTGACTTAAAATTTTAAACAACAAAATATGGTTAATGTCATCAAACATATCCGGAAAGTTTTTTGAAATGTGCATCCGATGAATTACTTTTTATGGCATATAACTCACTTTTTTTGTTAAATTAATGGTCAGATTTAGACGTAAAAATATGAAGTGAAATTGTATAAGGGATTTCGGGAGTATATATATATATATATATATATATATATATATATATAGATATAGACACACACACACACACACAAAAACACATATATATAGTTGAATTGTTTTTATTGTGCTACCATATAATGGGAGGATGGTAGCACCCTGCGGGCCATGGTATGGTATCTCTGGATATAGTAGAGTTGCCATCTATTTCACAAACTATATAATGTAGTTTATTGAAGAAACAAAGTACATATATATTGTAGTCTATGTATGTGTATCTTATGGATTATGGACCTATTTTTCACAGAAAACATATACTCCCTCCGTTCCTAATATAAGTCCTTTTAGATATTCCAATATGGACTACATACGAGCAAAATGAATGAATCTACACTCTAAAATATGTCTATATACATCTGTATATAGGTCATATTGAAATCTCTAAAAAGACTTATATTTAGAAATGGATGGAGTATTTGGAAAACAAAGATTCCTTACAAGATCAAAGTTTTCATCTAATTTTTGCAGAGAGATGTACCAAAGATAACCTTGCAACGCGAAACTGTCATGGGAGCACAAAATATTGTTCTTGTGATCAGGAGGAGCCAATTCATCATTCATTTTTGTCATGTCCGTTTACTACTAAGATCTGACGCAGAGTTCATGTTTCATACAATTTAGCACCACCAACGAGTATTTCAAATTTGTTTGGAAAGTGGCTAGGTGGTATTCAGCATAAGATGAAGGGCCCAATCCATATGGGGGTTTTGGCAATCGATTTGCATAATTATCAAAACACATGAATAAAAGTATACAAGATCAGAATGGCATGCCCTCATAAATCCTGTAGAACTAAGAAACTACATAAATTTAGATGAAAGAGTGTTTGACACCACATAAAAGCATAAGAATTGTTGCAAGAGCTTTGAGTGTAAAGAAATCCTTATGAAGAATTTCTAACGGCCTCTTCGCCTCTTTGATTTGTAGGAATTTCAAAACGTGGGAATAGATAAAATACATGATTGAAATGACATCCCACTTGATAGGATTAGCAAGCCACGAGAACTACAAGAGAGGGTTTGATACCATAGAAAAAACAAGGATTTGGGACTGAAATTTTCCTCCGAAACATAGTGCAATGCAATTCTTAGGAAAAATTCCTAAGGATTAAAAAAAATCAAATCATGTATATAGGAAAATTCCTAAGGATTCTTGTTTCAATTTTTTTTTAAACTTGTTTCAAAAAAAATTCCGAAGGATTGAAATCCTCCAAAAAATCCTATGACTTTCCTTTGAATCAAAGGAGAGCCCTAAGGACTCCAATCATGGAAACCAAATGACCTACGTAAGAAAATTCCTAAGTATGTCGAAACCCTAAAAAGTTATAGAATACTTATATCAAAGGTGCCCTAAATTTGTGCTGCATAAGAAAAAATAGAACTGACCGTTGAAACTTCACAAGAAAGAACTCATTTTTCAAACAGATCCTTGTACACTCGTGTTTTCACACTTACTCAGATTTTCTATGTCACTTTACTTTCCTCAGATTTTCTATGTCACTTTCAGTGTAAACTGCGAAGAGAAAAGCAGGGAACATGATTTCTCAACTGACAAGACTTCCTGACCTCTTATGTCGGGTTATTTAGCAGGTTAGACCAAGCACCACGGCATTATTGGTTACCACGCGATTAAGCAGCGTCACCGGATTATTAAAGCGAACGAGCAGATCTTCTTCTTCTTAAGTACGTATAAAAAAGCAATGCTTCATATATAATTGGGCCCATATGCAGGCTTAGAAATCGCGTCATCCTACGCAACAGTTGTTTTGTCGCCTTCCCGTGCGATTATTAATTGCTGATTTCAACGGCCGCCTTACATGCGCTGTACTCACTAAAAGTACTTTCAGTTGCAAAAGAAATACTCGTACTACACTATTTTTTGTTGCCAATTGACCCGGCGTCCTTCGACGCGGCTGCTGCAAACTTTGAAAGTCAGTACACTTGACTGTTTGACTAGGGAGACCGGTCGACGGACGTCTCTGTCGGTTCGTGCAACAGAACTATAAAAAAGCTGTCACGCGTCTGCCTTTTTTCACCTTTCACGCCAAACATTTTCCTGTTCAAGATGCACCGCAGGAGCTTGAACTTTGAAGTTTGGCATAATTGTGTTTAGATGACCGGTGCAAAAGTGGCACTCCTACTACTACCACTAACTCACCAGCACAGTACAGTGCTGCTACGTCGCGGGCGCGGAACTGTTTCGTTACATTGTTGAGCTTTTGGAGGTCGAGTATACAAGGTACTGTGCCGGCCGGACGACAACGATTAATTGATTGATTAGGCGTCGCTCGTAGAGTACACCAACAGTGTCAAGGTACAAACGCCGTCCGTTCGCTTTGAAGCCGCCCCTGGAGATTATTATGTACTACAGGCACACACGATCTGCGCCTTCCGGGGATCCAACCGGTAACATCAGGGTCACGAATTCCCTTTCGCTCCTTTAGATGCCGATAAAGATAGCCGGCCCGCTATACAGTCGCCGTTGTTTAGTTCCGGACAGTGGAGAGGGTCTACCCTATTCCGACGAAACCTTTTGGAAATGGAACGGATTGCGCCCCAAACGTCTTTAGACCTTCTGCCACCAATTGACCTGGAGAAGAAGCAATCGACTGTCTCTTCTAAAATAAAAAAGAAGCAATCATTTATCTAGGTCTAGATGTGAAAGGAATTCTGCGCATAGTGGTTAAAGAAACAAATAAACGAGCTTAGCTTGACCAAGAGGGCAAAAGAGGTTAGCGCGTCCCCGGGAAGTTTAGCTTGCACACATGCTTTGTTCTGGATCCCATCGACAATCCATTATGTGAGCCTAATTTGCTTTTAGTGACGAGTAGTCCAAATGGCTGGTCCAATCATAGATTCTGTTGCGCCTTGCATGGGCGCTGATTACAGCTGCACCAGTTTTACAGTCGGAAGTAGAGCTCAAATTTGTGTTGTATGAGCTCCTCTACGGACACGTCGATAAACACTTGTGAGCGAAAATTTGATGATCCGCCTTGAAACTGCCCAGCAACACAATCTTGTATTATTATTTTTAAGATTTTACCTTCTGAACCGAGGCTAAGGCAGAGTATTTCTTTTTTTTTCTTTGAGGGAAGGCGAAGGCAGAGTCTTCCCGGGACACGGGTAGACGATTGATTACGGATGCTGGAAAATATCAAAGGAGAAAAATTAGTAGAGGAAGCGGCACGCACGGACGGAAGGCAGCTTGCAATGCTCGTGACTTCCGCGCGACGGGACAAAGCGTCTCGCCCCAACTACCTGCGTTCTCCATCACTTTCAAACTATGAAACGGAAAGCAACAGGGTCCAAGAACCTTCGTGCAACCATCCATTTTCTTTTCTTTTTACCGGGACAGGCCAACACGACTCATCACAACTTGCAAGTTGCGAGGCCACTCTTTTTCGTCCAGGCCTTTTGGTGTGCTCAAAACTCAGGCCCAAGCCCGACCCACGGGTAAGCCAATCGGGCCTAGGCCCTGGATTTTAGGGCCGAGCCTGGGTAGGCCGGCAGGGCTGGGCCGGATATGGACATGACTACTCTCAAACGTTGGCAAATCTTTACCTAATAATAATAAAGCACGGTGAGTTTCTGTCGTCCGTCACCCTTATTTGCAAAAAAGTCCCTGCGGTTTGTTGAAATCAACCCGCAGTCTATCTTTAAGTCATACCGAATCGTTTTTTTAGTTTTTTCAGAAACCCCCCCTGAGATTTTAGGTAATCAACCCGCCGTACATATTTAAGTCATATGAATCATTTTTTTGTGTTTTAACAGAAAACCCCCTGACCTTTCGGTTAATCAATCCGCAGTTTATCTAAAACAAAATTAGTCATATCTTTTAAATCGTAACTCCGATTTTAACATATTATATATGAAATTTGATTAGAAAAATGTGTAGAATCCAAATATGTTGTTACTTTTAGCTATTAAATATTTCTAAACTATTAATTTGGATGCAAACATAATCTATAGTGCACGGTCTGGGTTTTTTTCCCGCACTGGCGGCGATCCAAATTGCAAATAAACACACATTAAACCAGATTGAGAGGAAAAAACATTGATAACCACGCATGCACAACTCTAAAAAACCTCACGGGAAAAAACAACATTTTTCTCGAGTGCGGCGTTTCGGTGCCCGGGTGCATCTGCACCCGTTCAAAAAAAAATTCGTAAAAAATTTAGAAAAATTCAAAAAATTCCGAAAAAAATTGAGGTGGTGGACAATTTGATGCGTGAGGTGCGCCCCAATTTTCAAAACATTTGGACTTATGTGCAGATCTCAGCAAAAAAGACAAATCAGACCAAAACAGTATATGAACAGTACACATTTTTACAGACCTCCGATTTGTCTTTTTTGCTGAGAGCTGCACATAAGTCCAAATGTTTTGAAAATTAGGGCGCACCTCACGCATCAAATTGTCCACCACCCCAATTTTTGTTCGGAATTTTTTGAATTTTTTTAGTATTTATTTTGATTTTTTTGGTGAGCGCAGGTGCAGATGAGCTCGGGCTCAGATTTGGATTTTCGATTTTTCTCATCTTTTTCTCAATGATTGTGTGCGCGCGAGCGCGTGCGCGCGCGCGCGTTTGTGTGTGTGTGTGTGTGTGTGTGTGTGTGTGTGTGTGAGAGAGAGAGAGAGAGAGAGAGACGCCTTAGGATTGACGACATTCAAATGCGTTTTCGTTGTGTAAGCATCGAGACCACCGTCGGGAACACAAATGTGATGCAATTTTAAAATAAAGAACGTCCACGTATCAAGGTCTCAAGTCGTGGTTATTGGGTTAAGAGCGTGTGTGTTTTTCTGTCCCGTTGCAACGCACGGGCTCTTTTGCTAGTACTAATAACAGAATACGCCTACTAACAGAGTTAATCACTGTAAGTTATCGGAATGAGTTGTCATGTGTGCAGTAGCCCCCGTGTCCATATACCAGTCACCGTCGCCATTGTAGGTGCTGGGTAACGGCGCCAAGTGCAGCGCGACGAAGAGCGCCGAATCCCATGACATCGGCGGAAGGGCGTGGCCTCTCTGGGGCGGAGCCGACGCGAGTAGTGGCGGGTAGCCACCGACTGCCGGCGGAGTCGACAACAGAGGTGGGTAGCCGCCGGCGCCAGCCTCGTAAGGCGTCGCCAGGTAATCCTGTGGGCCGGTAGGGCGGGGTCCGAGGAGACCGGGAGCGGCGGCCCGTGGGACCGGCATGTGGTAGGTGTGAACCATGCTGGTCCACGGGTTGGCGAGGGTGGTCCAGGGAGGGGAGGGCTGGAGTTGGCTTTGAGCCCCCCTCCTCCATACTCCGGCGCTGCTGCTGTTGCTGTGCGGGGCGGCCTCCCCCGCAACGCCTATTGCGGAGACCGCTACCCTGCTGCTGTTGTTGCGGTGCGGGGGCGCGGGTGGCAGGGGAGGTACCCCGGCGGGGCAGGAGGTCGCGACTTGAGTGGGGCTGGGGCAGGCGTCCCGCGAGAGGTCCCGACGGCGAGGGCGGGGTGGTGCACCCGAGCCTTGACCTTCTTCATCCGGCGTTCCTCCAGACGCAAGTGATAACCCACAAGTGTAGGGGATCGCAACAGCTTTCGAGGGTAGAGTATTCAACCCAAATTTATTGATTCGACACAAGGGAAGCCAAAGAATATTCTTGAGTATTAGCAGTTGAGTTGTCAATTCAACCACACCTGGATAACTTAGTATCTGCAGCAAAGTATTTAGCAGCAAAGTAGTATGATAGTAATGGTAACAGTGGTAAAAGGTAAAGATAGTAGTAGCAATTTTTTTGGTGTTTTGTAATGATTGTAACAGTAGCAACGGAAAAGTAAATAAACGAAGCACAATATATGAAAAGCTCGTATGCAATGGATCAGTGATGGATAATTATGCCGGATGCGATTCCTCATGTAATAGCTATAACATAGGGTGACACAGAACTAGCTCCAATTCATCAATGTAATGTAGGCATGTATTCCGTAAATAGTCATACGTGCTTATGGAAAAGAACTTGCATGACATCTTTTGTCCTACCCTCCCGTGGCAGCGGGGTCCTAGTGGAAACTAAGGGATATTAAGGCCTCCTTTTAATAGAGAACCGGACCAAAGCATTAACACATAGTGAATACATGAACTCCTCAAACTACGGCCATCACCGAGAAGTATCCCGATTATTGTCACTTCGGGGTTGTCGGATCATAACACATAAAAGGTGACTATAGACTTGCAAGATAGGATCAAGAACACAGATATATTCATGAAAACATAATAGGTTCAGATCTGAAATCATGGCACTCGGGCCCTAGTGACAAGCATTAAGCGTAGCAAAGTCATAGCAACATCAATCTCAGAACATAGTGGATACTAGGGATCAAACCCTAACAAAACTAACTTAATTACATGGTAAATCTCATCCAGCCCATCATCGTCCAGCAAGCCTACAATGGAATTACTCACGCACGGCGGTGAGCATCATGAAATTGGTGATGGAGGATGGTTGATGATGACGACGGCGACGAATCCTCCTCTCCGGAGCCCCGAACGGACTCCAGATCGGCCCTCCCGAGAGAGATTAGGGCTTGGCGGCGGCTTCGTATCGTAAAACGCGATGAAACTTTCTCTTTGATTTTTTTCTCTCCCCGAGACGGAAGATATAGAGTTGGAGTTGAGGTCGGTGGAGGTCCAGGGGGCCCACGAGATAGGGGGGCGCGCCCCCTTGTCTCGTGGACAGGCCCTGGGCCCCCTGGTATATTTCTTCCGCCCAGAAATTCTTATTAATTCCAAAAAGTGTCTCCATGGATTTGCGGGTCATTCCGAGAACTTTTCTTTTCTACACCAAAACAACATCATGGCAGTTCTGTTGAAAATAGCATCAGTCCGGGTTAGTTTCATTCAAATCATGCAAGTTAGAGTCCAAAACAAGGGCAAAAGTGTTTGGAAAAGTAGATACATTGGAGACGTATCAACTACCCCAAGCTTAAACCTTTGCTTGTCCTCAAGCAATTCAGTTGATAGACTGAAAGTGATAAAGAAAAACTTCTACAAACTCTGTTTGCTCTTGTTGTTGTAAACATGCAAAGCCATCATTCAGGTTTCAACAATATTATAAACTAACCATACTCACAATAACACTTAGGTCTCACAATTATTCATATCAATAACATAATCAGCTAGCAAGCCATAATAATAAAACTCGGATGACAACACTTTCTCAAAACAATCATAACATGATATAACAAAATGGTATCTCGCTAGCCCTTTCTGAGACCGCAAAACATAAATGCAGAGCACCTTTAAAGATCAAGGACTGACTAAACATTGTAATTCATGGTAAAAGAGATCCAGTCAAGTCATACTCAATATAAACTAATAATAATGAACGCAAATGACAGTGTGCTCCCTAGCGGGTGCTTTTTAATAAGAAGGTGATGACTCAACATAAAAGTAAATAGATATGCCCTTCGCAGAGGGAAGCAGGTATTTGTAGAGGTGCCAGAGCTCGATTTTAAAATAGAGATTGAATAATATTTTGAGCAGCATACTTTCGATGTCAACGCAACAACTATGAGATGGCTGTATCTTCCATACTACATGCATTATAGGCAGTTTCCACGCAGAATGGTAAAAGTTTATACTCCCCCAACCACCAACAAGCATCAATCCATGGCTTGCTCGAAACAACGAGTGCCTCCAACTAACAACAATCCTGGGGGAGTTTTGTTTAATTATTTTGATTTGCTTTGATATTTTTGGATCATGGGACTGGGCATCCCGATTACCAGCCCTTTCTCGTGAATGAGGAGCGGAGTCCACTCCTCTGAGAATAACCCACCTAGCATGGAAGATATAGGTAGACCTAGTGGAAACATGAGCAGATAGATCATATAAAACAGAATTTTATTTGAAGGTTTAGAGTTTGGCACATACAAATTTACTTGGAACGGCAGGTAAATACCGCATATAGGAAGGTATAGTGGACTCATAAGGAACAACTTTGGGGTTTAAGGAGTTTGGATGCACAAGCAGTATTCCCGCTTAGTACAGGTGAAGGCTAGCAAAAGACTGGGAAGCGACCAACTGAGAGAGCGACAACAGTCATAAACATGCATTAAAACTAATTCACACCGAATACAAACATGAGTAGGATATAATCCACCATGAACATAAATATCATGAAGGCTATGTTAATTTTGTTTCAACTACATGCGTGAACATGTGCCAAGTCGAGTCACTCAATTCATTCAAAGGAGGATACCATCCCATCATATCACATCATAATCATTCTAATAGCATGTTGGCACGCAAGGTAAACCATTATAACTCAAAGCTAATCAAGCATGGCACAAGCAACTATAATCTCTAAATGTCATTGCAAATATGTTTACTTCATAATAAGCTGAATCAGGAACGATGAACTCATCATATTTACAAAAACAAGAGAGGTCGAGTTCATACCAGCTTTTCTCATCCCAATAAGTCCATCATATATCGCCATTACTGCCTTTCACTTGCACGACCGAATGATGTGTATAATAATAAGAGTGTACGTGCATTGTACTAAGCTGGAATCTGCAAGCATTCAACTCAAAAGAGAAGACAAGTAATATGGGCTCTAAGTCAAATAAATATTCATGCATATGAGAGCAACTAAGCATTTTCAATAAGGTCTTCTCGACCCCCAAAGGAAAGAAAATAAAATAAAACTATTTACACCGGAATGCTCCCAACAAGTAAAAGAAGAACTAGAAATCTTTTTGGGTTTTCATTTTAATTTCTACTACAAGCATGGAAATTAAACTAACTAATTTTTTTGATTTTTCTCAAGGTTTATCAAACACACAAGAATAAAACTAGAAAAAGAAAATTTAAACTAACATGGATAATACAATGAAAGAGTATGAGCACGGACGACTAGTGTGTGAACATGAATGTAAAGTCGGTGAGAAATACGTACTCCCCCAAGCTTAGGCTTTTGGACTAAGTTGGTCTAATACCAGGGATCACCGCTACTCTCCCCGTGTAATGCGAGGTGTAATCAGGATACCATGGCTGGTCATCTCCGGATCCCATTGGACAGATGATGCATGATAAGGGTCCAGTTCAGGTTCCGGCTCAGGTTCTGGAGTAAGAGCATGGGCTCGATGATTGTTCACTGCTTCCGGTGTGACAAGAAATTTTTCTGCAAGCAAATCAAACAATAGAGGCGCAGGCAAAATAATAATCTCAAAGTGTTTCTTATTGAATCTAAGTTTATACAAGAGCATCCTCTCTTCGTTGTCGACAATAAACTTGTGTGCTACCATGCTCTTGTAATCTAAAATGTGAGGAGGCAATGTTGTCTCCTCTTCCTCATGGTGCCTAATAGGTATCCTAAAATGTCTAGCAAGACGCGAAGCATAGATACCTCCAAATATGGGGCCTTTTGTATGATTCAGGGCTAGCCGTTTAGCAATGACGACACCCATATTAAAAACTATTGTCTCCAAGCAAGGCATGTTGAAGAACGATAATATCAGGAACACTTACGTTTCCACTGTTTCCACGACCAATCAAGCATCTACTAGCTAATATAAGAAAGTAGCATAAAACAAGAAAGTGTATGCTAGAGACTTTTGCATCGGAACCCTTCTTTGACTCTTCTACAGCGATAGTGTTAACAAAGCCCTCCACATCTTCACGATGGGGTTCCTCTAATTCTCCCTCATAAGGTATCCTACATACCGCGCAGAAATGACGTAAAGACATTTCTTTGAACTCATCATATAAATGAAATGATACTGCAGGCAGTGACTTCTTAGGATGAAAATAAAAGTTTTGCACGAAAGTATTGGTGAGTAAGAGATACTGATCGATTTGGTCGTTGATGAAACCGGTGAGGCCTGCAGTCTCGACTAAAGCATAAAAGTCTTCATGAATTCCTGCCTCTTTCAAGAAATTATTACATGGCCATTCACACGATCGTACTTCCGCCAAGCGAGGAAGATTATACTTGGCTTTTTCCTTCTCTTCAGCTTGTTTTTCCTAAAAGCTTTGGCTAGAGGAGCCCCTCAAAAGTTTCCTCAACATTTTCTGAAAATTTCTGAAATTTTAGTAACTTCAAAATAAAAGTGAATAAAACTTAACAAGATTGATAGCAACTACTCCTACAAGTGCCTAGACCCTATATCATGCATTAGAATTACTTGGAACCTCATAAATTTAACATGCAAGCTCAAGAACAGGTTCACCAAGGCAGCAAGGATTTGCAATGAATAAAGCACTAGAAAAAAAACTAATTGGACCAATGGAGGAGTCACATACCAAGCAACAATCTCCCAAAGCAGTTTTGTGAATGGAGCTTTGAGCAAGGAGATCGAAAATCGCAGCAAAACGAGCTAGAACTCGTGCTTGAGCTGGATGGGGATTTTTTTGGGTAGAAGATGGAGTGTGTGGGTGCTGGCATAAGTGGAGGGGAGCCACCACGGGCCCACGAGATAGGGGGGGCACGCCCTCCACTCTCGTGGCCTGGTGCTTGCCCCTCCTGCAGTGTTTTCAGTGCCTAAAATCCTCAAATATTCCAGAAAAAATCATACTAAATTTGCAGGGCATTTGGAGCACTTTTATTTTCGGACTATTTTTTATTGCACAGATAAATCAGAAAACAGACGAATAATACTATTTTTGCTTTATTTAATCTAAATAACAGAAAGTAAAAAGAAAGTACAGAAGGTTGTGCCTTCTATTTTCATCCATCTCATGATCATCAAAATGAATCTACTAACAAGGTTGATTAAGTCTTGTTAATAACTCATTCCGAATAGCACGGAACCGGAGAAATTTTGAAGTGACACTAAGTTACCTCAACGGGGATTTGAAAATCCCCAACAATAAGAATATCATACTTTTTCTTGACAGTAGGGAGAGGAAATTCAAAATGTCCAATAATAATTGATGGGATTTTCTCAATAGTATTTATGCTACGAACTTGGATTTGCTTCCTCGAAAAATGTACCGTATGCTCATTTCCGTTAACATGAAAGGTGACATTGCCTTTGTTGCAATCAATAACAGCTCTTGCAGTATTTAAAAAGGGTCTACGAAGAATAATAGACATACTATCGTCCTCGGGAATATCAAGAATAACGAAGTCTGTTAAGATAGTAACATTCGCAACAACAACAGGCACGTCCTCACATATGCCGACATGTATAGCAGTTGATTTGTCAGCCATTTGCAAAGATATCTCAGTAGGTGTCAACTTACTTAATTCAAGTCTACGGTACAAGGAAAGAGACATAACACTAACACCGGCTCCTAAATCACATAAAGCAGTTTTAACATAATTTCTTTTAGTAGAGCAAGGTGTAGTGGGTACTCCGGGATCACCAAGTTTCTTAGGTATTCCACCCTTAAAGGTATAGTTGGCAAGCATGGTGGAAATCTCAGTTTCATGTATTTTCCTCTTATTAGTGATGATATCTTTCATATATTTAGCATAAGGGTTTGTTTTAAGCATATCAATTAAGCGCATGCGTAAGAAAATAGGTCTAATTATTTCAGCAAAACGCTCAAAGTCCTCATCATCCTTTGACTTGGATGGTTTAGGAGGAAAGGGCATGGGTCTCTGAACCCATGGTTCTCTTTCTCTACCATGCTTCCTAGCAACAAAATCTCTCTTATCATAATGTTGGTTTCTTGACTGTGGGTTATCAAGACCAACCGCAGGTTCAATTTCTATATCATTGTTATTACTAGGTTGAGCATCTACATGAACATCATCATTATTAGCATTATCATCAGGTTCATGTTCATCTCCGGATTGTGTTTCAGCATCAGAGATAGAAGTATTATTAGGATTCTAAGGTATTTCTACATTAGGTTCACTAGAAGTTTTCAAAGTCCTATCATTCTTCTTTTTCTTCTTCTTAGAAGAACTAGGAGCATCTAGATTATTGTTCTGAGAATCTTGTTCAATTCTTTTAGGGTGGCCTTCAGGATACAAAGGTTCCTGAGTCATTCTACCAGTTCTAGTAGCCACTCTAACAGCAAAGTCATTTTTATTATTTAATTCAGCAAGCAATTCATTCTGAGCCTTAAGTACTTGTTCAGCTTGAGTAGCAATCATGGAAGCATGTTTACTAGTGAGTTAAAGTTCACTTTTAACTCTAGCTACATAATCATTCAAGCATACTATCGTATAAGCATTATTCTTCAATTGTCTACCAATGTAATCATTGAAATTTGCTTGTCTATTCATGAAGTCCTCAAATTCATCTAAGCAAGGGCTATGAAATTTAGTAGATGGGATTTCATCTTTATCATATCTATAAAGAGGATTTAACTTTACTACCTGTGTCGGGTTATCAAGACAATGCGTTTCGTCAACAGGCGGTATATTAAGAACATGTATTTCTTCAATAGGAGGTAAATTCTTAACATCTTCAGCTTTAATACCTTTCTCTTTCATTGGTTTCTTTGCCTCTTGCATATCTTCAGGACTGAGAAATAGAACACCTCTCTTCTTCAGAGTGGGTTTAGGAATAGGCTCAGGAGTTGGCTCAATTGGTTCAGGAATTTCCTCAGGAACATGCTCAGGAAGAGTCCAATTATTTTCATTAGTCAACATATTGTTCAGTAATATCTCAGCTTCGTCAACTGTTCTTTCCCTAAAAACACAACCAGCACAACTATCCAAGTAATCCTTGGAAGCATCGGTTAGTCCATTATAGAAGATATCAAGTATTTCATTTTTCTTAAGTGGATGATCAGGCAAAGCATTAAGTAATCGAAGAAGCCTCTCCCAAGTTTGTGGGAGACTCTCTTCTTTGATTTGCACAAAATTATATATTCCCCGCAAGGCAGCTTGTTTTTTATGAGCAGGGAAATATTTAGCAAAGAAGTAATAAATCATATCCTGGGGACTATGCATACAACCAGGAGCAAGAGAATTATACCAAGTCTTAGCATCACCCTTTAATGAGAACGGGAATATCTTAAGGATATAAAAGTAGAGAGATCTATCATCATGAGTAAACAGGGTAGCTATATCATTCAACTTGGCAAGATGTGCCACAATAGTTTCAGATTCAAGGCCATAAAAAGGATCGGATTCTACCAAAGTAATAATTTCAGGATCAACAGAGAATTCATAATCCTTATCAGTAACACAAATAGGTGAAGTAGCAAAAGCAGGGTCAGGTTTCATTCTAGCATTAAGAGATTGTTGCTTCCATTTAGCTAATAGTTTCTTAAGATCATATCTATCATTATAGGCAAAAATAGCTTCAACAGCTTCTTTTTTCATAACATAACCCTCAGGAACAACAGGCAATACATAATCATTGGGAGAATTTTCATCATCAGTATCATCAATAATAGCATCTTCAGTAATTTCATTCTCTCTAGCCCTAGCAAGTTGTTCATCAAGAAATTCACCTAATGGCACAGTAGTATCACGCATAGAAGTAGTTTCATCATAAGTATCATGCAAAGCAGAAGTGGCATCATCGATAACATGCGACATATCAGAATTCATAGCAGTAACAGGTTTACGTGTCGCAAGCTTATTAATAACAGAAGGAGAATCTAGTGCAGAGCTAGATGGCAGTTCCTTACCTCCCCTCGTAGTTGAGGGATAGATCTTGGTTTTAGCGTCTTTCAAGTTCTTCATAGTGATCAACAAATATAAATCCCAAGTGACTCAAAGAATAGAGCTATGCTCCCCGGCAATGGCGCCAGAAATTAGTCTTGATAACCCACAAGTGTAGGGGATCGCAACAACTTTTGAGGGTAGAGTATTCAACCCAAATTTATTGAGTCGACACAAGGGGAGCCAAAGAATATTCTTGAGTATTAGCAGTTGAGTTGTCAATTCAACCACACCTGGATAACTTAGTATCTGCAGCAAAGTATTTAGTAGCAAAGTAGTATGATAGTAATGGTAACAGTGGTAAAAGGTAAAGATAGTAGTAGCAATTTTTTTGGTGTTTTGTAATGATTGTAACAGTAGCAACGGAAAAGTAAATAAACGAAGCACAATATATGAAAAGCTCGTATGCAATGGATCAGTGATGGATAATTATGCCGGATGCGATTCCTCATGTAATAGCTATAACATAGGGTGACACAGAACTAGCTCCAATTCATCAATGTAATGTAGGCATGTATTCCGTAAATAGTCATACGTGCTTATGGAAAAGAACTTGCATGACATCTTTTGTCCTACCCTCCCGTGGCAGCGGGGTCCTAGTGGAAACTAAGGGATATTAAGGCCTCCTTTTAATAGAGAACCGGACCAAAGCATTAACACATAGTGAATACATGAACTCCTCAAACTACGGCCATCACCGAGAAGTATCCCGATTATTGTCACTTCGGGGTTGTCGGATCATAACACATAATAGGTGACTATAGACTTGCAAGATAGGATCAAGAACACACATATATTCATGAAAACATAATAGGTTCAGATCTGAAATCATGGCACTCGGGCCCTAGAGACAAGCATTAAGCGTAGCAAAGTCATAGCAACATCAATCTCAGAACATAGTGGATACTAGGGATCAAACCCTAACAAAACTAACTTAACTACGTTGTAAATCTCATCCAACCCATCACCGTCCAGCAAGCCTACGATGGAATTACTCACGCACGGCGGTGAGCATCATGAAATTGGTGATGGAGGATGGTTGATGATGACGACGACGGTGAATCCCCCTCTCCGGAGCCCCGAACAGACTCCAAATCAGCCCTCCCGAGAGAGATTAGGGCTTGGCGGTGGCTTCGTATCGTAAAACGCGATGAAACTTTCTCTCTGATTTTTTTCTCCCCGAGACGGAAGATATAGACTTGGAGTTGAGGTCGGTGGAGGTCCAGGGGGCCCACGAGATAGGGGGGTGCGCCCTATAGGGGGGCGCCCCCCTGTCTCCTGGACAGGCCCTGGGCCCCCTGGTATATTTCTTTCGCCCAGAAATTCTTATTAATTCCAAAAAGTGTCTCCCTGGATTTGTAGGTCATTCCGAGAACTTTTCTTTTCTACAGAAAAAACAACATCATGGTAGTTCTGCTGAAAACATCGTCAGTCCGGGTTAGTTTCATTCAAATCATGCAAGTTAGAGTTCAAAAGAAGGGCAAAATTGTTCGGAAAAGTAGATACGTTGGAGACGTATCAGCAAGTATGCAACGATGATGTGGAAGGTACGGTCCGGCAGCAATGTAAGGTTGGAAGCCATATTGTCGAAGTCCTCGTTGAGGCTGGCGATGAGGGTACTGAGCATGAGCTCATCGGACACCTTGGCACCAATGTCGCAAAGCTCATCAACAAGCCTCTTGAGGCGCATGCAATAGTCATCAATGGAGGAGTCATCTTGATGACACCCAAAAAATTCTTGCTGCAAGAAAACGAGGCGTTGAAGCTTATTGTCCGTGAAGAGGGCGCTGATCTTGGTCCACACGGCACATGCATCATCATCCTCAGAGACGACCGTGCGAAAAATGTCTGGCGAGACGGTGAGCTAGAACCAGCGGATGAGTGTGGCCTCAATGGCGGACCACTCTGAGTCACCCGCCATGACGGAGCTGTTGACGGAGCCGTCGACGTGCTCGAGGAGGTAGTACTCGCGGAAGACAAGGTTGAAGTAGGTCTTTCACGCATAATACGAGGAGCTGGATTGATCCAACTTGATGGGGACACGGGTGTGGATGTCGAGGTCGCGGAGGTTGGTGGCGGAGGGCTCGGGTCCGGCGGAGGGATCTAAGTTACCGGAGAGGGAGGGTTGGGGGAGAGACGGCGTCGGTGGGTAGTGATGGCGCGGGTGGGTAGCGGCGGCGTGGGTGGGTGGTGCCGACTTGGGTTAGGGTGTAGGGAGCGGCGGCTATGGGAAGGTGGGAGAGGCAGCGATGGCAAGAAAGACAGAGGCGGCGACTGTGGGGAAGTAGGAGGGCGACGGCGGCAGGCTACAGAGGCGACGGTGGGAGGGGCGGCGGCGGCAGGGAGAGGCAGAAGCGAGGAAATTAAGAGATCGACGTGATAAACAGATACCATGTAAGTTGGAAAGAGAGGATTGCATGTATCGATAATTCATTTATCGTGTGCATGATGCACATATCTAGATACATGATGGACCGACTCATATTTCCCAAGATGTACAAATATATAGAGGGGAGAGAGGACACACAATGGTACAAATACAAGACCCTAGTACTATATGTTAACAATGGACAATATACGTTCAACAATCAAGTATCATATTAAAACCTTAATATTTGTCATGTTTAATTAAGCTTCTATCTTAGTTAGTAGATAAAGTAATAAAAAAGTCGTGCACGTTGTAGATGATACTCCTATCCAATTACCTTTAAGTATATGCAAGGATTTTGTTGTTCTTTGATAAAACTTTTGATATATTCATTATCTTCCATGGCACTACAATGAACATCAGAAATAATAAAAATTATATTCATGTTCGTAGAACACCTAGTGATGACTACAAGCACTAGAGCGAGCTGAAAGCACGCTATCGTCATCACCCAACCTCAGGGGAGCTAGCCTTTGTGTTAAGATTAAAAAGAAGAACCCTCTTTTCATCCAACTCGGTGATTCCATTGCTCTATCCGGCTGCAAGATTCGATCGCGTACAGCATGAGCACGAGATGGGTTGGGGACTTACGGCTCCTGGCCCAGATGGCTTACCGTTAATCTTCTAGAAACATTCTTGAGATACAAGTTATTTAACATTTCAAACGCAAATTTTGTGGATTCTGGACCATGAGAACTATTTATTTTAATACCCCCGGGCTCTACCTCATTTAGCAAGGCTAAACTTCTATCTGAGCCTTTACGAGGAGGATCCGGGATGGGTTAGTCCCTCAGCAGAGTTAGGTCAAACTTGTTGTAGTAGAACCTTGAGAAGTCGTTGTGCTAAGGCCCACTAGACCAGCAACCAAAACAACAACCATCATCGATGAATAAAAGTATAGACAGAAAGAATCCAACCCATAGAGACACGAACAAAAATGAACAAAGATTGGATCCAAGAAGATCCACCGAAGATCAACACTGACCGAATCCCACGAGATCCGTCAGAGAAACACCTCTGCATGCCCTTCGATGACTGTAGATTGTGAAGGAAATATGCCCTAGAGGCAATAATAAAGTTATTATTTATTTCCTTATATCATGATAAATGTTTATTATTCATGCTAGAATTGTATTAACCGGAAACATGATACGTGTGTGAATACATAGACAAACAGAGTGTCACTAGTATGCCTCTACTTGACTAGCTCGTTGATCAAAGATGGTTATGTTTCCTAACCATAGACATGAGTTGTCATTTGATTAATGGGATCACATCATTAGGAGAATGATGTGATTGACTTGACCCATTCTGTTAGCTTAGCACTTGATCATTTAGTATGTTTCTATTGCTTTCTTCATGACTTATACATGTTCCTATGACTATGAGATTATGCAACTCCCGTTTACCGGAGGAACACTTTGTGTGCTACCAAACATCACAACGTAACTGGGTGATTATAAAGGTGCTCTATAGGTGTCTCCAAAGGTACTTGTTGGGTTGGCGTATTTCAAGATTAGGATTTTTCACTCCGATTGTCGGAGAGGTATCTCTAGGCCCACTCGGTAATGCACATCAATATAAGCCTTGCAAGCATTGCAACTAATGAGTTAGTTGCGGGATGATGTATTACGGTATGAGTAAAGAGACTTGCCGGTAACAAGATTGAACTAGGTATTGAGATACCGACGATCGAATCTCAGGCAAGTAACATACCGATGACAAAGGGAACAACGTATGTTGTTATGCGGTTTGACCGATAAAGATCTTCGTAGAATATGTGGGAGCCAATATGAGCATCTTGGTTCCTCTATTGGTTATTGACCGAAGACGTGTCTCGGTCATGTCTACATAGTTCTCGAACCCGTAGGGTCCGCACGCTTAAAGTTTGATGACAGTTATATTATGAGTTTATGTGTTTTGATGTACGGAAGGTAGTTTGGAGTCCCGAATGTGATCACGGACATGACGATGAGTCTCGAAATGGTCGAGATGTAAATATCGATATATTGGACGACTATATTTGGACACCGGAATTGTTCCGGGTGAGAATGGGATAATACCGGAGCACCGGGAGGTTATCAGAACCCCCCGGGAGGTATATGGGCCTTAATGGGCTTTAGTGGAAAGGAGGGGAAAGGAGCAATGGAGGGGGCGCGCCCCCCAAGCCCAATCCAAATTGGGATCCCCCCTTTTCTTCCTCCCTCCTTCCTCTTCCTTCCCTCTCCCTCTCCAAGTAGGAAAAGGAGGAGTCCTACTCCCGGTGGGAGTAGGACTCCCCCCTTGGGCGCGCCTCCTCCTCCTGGCCGGCCCTCTCTCCCCTCCTTTATATAAGGAGGAGGGGGGCACCCCATAGACAGAATTATTGATCCCTTGGATCTCTTAGCCGTGTGCGGTGCCCCCTCCACCATAATCCACCTCGATAATATCGTAGCGGTGCCTAGGCAAAGCCCTGTGTCGGTAGAACATCATCATCATCACCACGCCGTCGTGCTGACAGAACTCTCCCTCAAAGCTCGGTTGGATCGGAGTTCGAGGGATGTCATCGAGTTGAACGTGTGCTGAACTTGGAGGTGCCGTGCGTTCGGTACTTGATCGGTCAGATCGTGAAGACGTACGACTACATCAACCGCTTTGTGCTAACGCTTTCGCTTTTGGTCTACGAGGGTACGTGGACAGACTCTCCCCTCTCGTTGCTATGCATAACCATGATCTTGTGTGTGCATAGGATTTTTTTTGAAATTACTACGTTCCCCAACAGATTGATCATTGAAATTGAGGCTATGAGAGAAGAGCCTTAATCCATATTCAGGGAGCCACCATCGCCTTGTCTTTCTAAGCAAGATACAACCCATAAACGAACTCACAAAACACCTAACAACGGAGCAAGATTCCTCCCATCTGGAAGGGCCGGGTCCACTGCATCTTCATAGCCCTAGGGCCACCAGAAACGAGGCGGACGAGCGCCAACGTCAGTGGGAGAAATTTGAGTTAGTCTTCAAGCAGGTCTTATATATGGGCTGTATTTTCCTGTTAAGTTACAACTTTCGCTCTTCTAAAGTGTTTGTTGGTTGAGTTGTAAACTTAAGTCCGATCGTGGTCTGATACTTTTGAACTACCTTCTGCATGCTTATTTCCTCAAGTACCTTAATGCACGCATGCTGAATTTTGTCGCACACCATTTTCCGTCATGCATTTCAAATTCTTCATATTATATGTTAAATGCGTGTATGGATTACAAGATATAGGGGGAGATCTCCATGATTTTATTCTACAATGTGCACTTGGAATCGAAAGCAAATTCCTCATATATGCACATCTTCAAGGGGTGTTCTTCTATATCTTGCAATCAAATTCCTCAATATCAGTATTTACACTTCATATGTTTATCCTCGTTGAAAACTTAACCTATTTGTCATCAATCACCAAAAAGGGGGATATTGTAAGTGCATCTAGTGCCCCATAGTGATTTTGGTGTATTGAGGACTTATAGGTTAAGGGACTAATGTGTTTGTGAGTGTACACATGTCTTATAAGTCTCTGACGAGTTTGATATTTCCGAAGAAAGTCGACCCCTAAAAATGAATGTCTTCCGTTGAAGACTTTGTTTTTTTAAGACTTTGAAAATGAGGAAATTGGTGTGACCTTCAAGATATTGATATTGATGCGAGAATTAAGAAGCGTGAAGACTTTTGTTTTCATAGTTTCATTTTCTCTTTCTTGAGTCATAGGAAACACCGTACTGTTAAAGGGGGTCGAGGTAATACTAAGGAAAAAATTCCAAGTGATGCTCATCTCAAAGCCTACACCTACCCAATCCTTCGATTGAAGCCTTTGGAAATCTCATACAGACAAATACAAAGATCTTCTGGTCTTTGAGGAATTTGTTCAGACTGAGGAGTTTGTTAGAAATATGCCCTAGAGGCAATAATAAAATGGTTATTATTATATTTCCTTGTTCATGATAATTGTCTGTTGTTCATGCTATAATTGTATTAACCGGAAACCGTCATACATGTGTGAATACATAGACCGTAATAGGTCCCTAGTAAGCCTCTAATTGACTAGCTCGTTGATTAATAGATGGTTGTGGTTTCCTGGCCATGGACATTGGATGTCGTTGATAATGGGATCACATCATTAGGAGAATGATGTGATGGACAAGACCCAATCCTAAGCATAGCACAAGATCGTCTAGTTCGTTTGCGAAGAGCTTTTATAATGTCAAGTATCATTTCCTTAGACCATGAGATTGTGCAACTCCCGGATACCGTAGGAATGCTTTGGGTGTACCAAACGTCACAACATAACTGGGTGGCTATAAAGGTGCACTACAGGTATCTTCGAAAGTGTTTGTTGGGTTGGCACGAATCAAGAATGGGATTTATCACTCCCTATGACGGAGAGGTATGATGTCTACTATGCAACCTTCTTCTTCTAGACGTTGTTGGGCCTCCAAGTGCAGAGGTTTGTAGGACAGTAGCAAATTTCCCTCAAGTGGATGACCTAAGGTTTATCAATCCATGGGAGGCGTAGGATGAAGATGGTCTCTCTCAAGCAACCCTGCAGCCAAATAACAAAGAGTCTCTTGTGTCCCCAACACACCCAATACAATGGTAAATTTTATAGGTGCACTAGTTCGGCGAAGAGATGGTGATACAAGTGCAATATGGATGGTAGACATAGCTTTTTGTAATCTGAAATTATAAAAACAGCAAGGTAACTAATGATAAAAGTGAGCGTAAATGGTATTGCAATGCTAGGAAACAAGGCCTAGGGTTCATACTTTCACTAGTGCAAGTTCTCTCAACAATAATAACATAATTAGATCATATAACTACCCCTCAACATGCAACAAAGAGTCACTCCAAACTCACTAATAGCGGAGAACAAACGAAGGGATTATGGTAGGGTACAAAACTACCTCAAAGTTATCCTTTCTGATCTATCTATTCAAGAGTCCGTAGTAAAATAACATGAAGCTATTCTTTCCGTTTGATCTATCATAGAGTTCGTACTAGAATAACACCTTAAGACACAAATCAACCAAAACCCTAATGTCACCTAGATACTCCATTGTCACCTCAAGTATCCATGGGTATGATTATACGATATGCATCACACAATCTCAGATTCATCTATTCAACCAACACAAAGTACTTCAAAGAGTGCCCCAAAGTTTCTACCGGAGAGTCAAGACGAAAACGTGTGCCAACCCCTATGCATAAGTTCACAAGGTCACAGAACCCGTAAGTTGATCACCAAAACATACATCAAGTAGATCACGTGAATATCCCATTGTTACCACAGATAAGCACGGCAATACATACATCAAGTGTTCTCAAATCCTTAAAGACTCAATCCGATAAGATAACTTCAAAGGGAAAACTCAATCCATTACAAGAGAGTAGAGGGGGAGAAACATCATAAGATCCCACTATAATAGAAAAGCTCATGATACATCAAGATCGTATCACCTCAAGAACATGAGAGAGAGAGAGAGAGAGATCAAACACATAGCTACTGGTACATACCCTTAGCCCCGAGGGTGAACTACACCCTCCTCGTCATGGAGATCACCGAGATGATGAAGATGGCCACCGGTGAGGGATCCCCCCTTTGGCAGGGTGCCGGAACAGGGTCCCGATTGGTTTTTGGTGGCTACAAAGGCTTGCGGCGGCGGAACTCCCGATCTATTGTGCTCCTCGAAGGTTTTAGGGTATATGCACATATATAGGCGAAAGAAGTCGGTCAGGGGAGCCTCGAGGGGCCCACGAGGGTGGGGGCATGCCTCCCTGCCTCGTGGCCACCTTGAAGCTTCCCTTGCTTCAATTCCAAGTCTCCTGGATTTTTTCCGTTCCAAAAATGACTCTCCCGAAGGTTTCATTCCGTTTGGACTCTGTTTGATATTCCTTTTCTGCGAAACACTGAAATAGGCAAAAAAAACAGCAATATGGGTTGGGCCTCCGGTTTATAGGTTAGTCCCAAAAATAATATAAAAGTGTATAATAAAGCCCATTAAACATCTAAAACAGATAATATAATAGCATGAATACTTCATAAATTATAGATACGTCGGAGACGTATCTGCATCCCCAAGCTTAATTCCTACTCGTCCTCGAGTAGGTAAATGATAAAAGAAAGAATTTATAAAGTGTGAATGCTAGCAGGTGCACAAGTTTGATCAATGATAATTTCAGTCACCCTTTCTAGCATCATTATATGTCATAATAATAGCTCATCTCATAAAACTTTTCATGATCAAGTAAGAAGCTATTCACATGTTAAAGCATAGACCATAAACTTCATTCTCAGTCATCAAATAATTGCAATTCATCTTATTTTCAGGAAGGGTCTATGTAAGAGCTTTGATTTAGCAAATCCCACATACTCAACTATCATATAGTCTTCCATGATTGCTACCACTCAAAGCATATTTTTAGAACAAATAGCATCCATCGAACATAGAGAAAGATAGGGGCTTAATGTTTCGCCTCCCAACTTACTTATCATATAGATAATTGTCAAAAATAATAATACATGATCAAATATATTTGAATGGCCATATATGCTTAGACCTTCCATCACATGATGCTTGCCAACTAAAGAGTAGGTTGGAATGATAAGGAATACTACTGACTCTTGCATAAAAGTAAAAGATAGGCCCTTCGTAGAGGGAAGCAGTGATTTGCAGAGGTGCCAGAGCTCAATTTTGAAATAGAGATGAAAATAATTTGAGAGGTATGCTTTCATTGTCAACATAACAACCAAGAGTTCCCAATATCTTCCATACTACATACATTATAGGCGGTTCCCAAACAGAATGGTAAAGTTTTTACTCCCCCTCCACCAACAATCATCAATCCATGGCTTGCCCGAAACAACGGGTCCCTCCAACTAACATCAATCCTGGGGGAGTTTTTGTTTACAATTATTTTGATTTGATTTTGATCTTTTGATCATGGGACTGGGCATCCCAGTTACCAGCCATTTTTCTCGTGAATGATGAGCGGAGTCCACTCATCGTGAGAATAACCCACCTAGCATGGAAGATACTGACAGCCCCTAGTCGCTACATGAGAGATTCGAGCATACAAAACAGATTGTTATTTGAAGGTTTAGAGTTTGGCACATGAAATTTACTTGGAACGGCAGGTAAATACCGCAAATAGGCAGATATGGTGGACACTCGTGGAAGAAACTTGGTTCAAGGGATTTGGATGCACAAGCAGTATTCCCGCTTAGTACAGATATTTTGGCTAGCAAAGGTTTCTAAATAGCAAGCACCACATGTTGGAGGATTTATAACAATATAACTTCTATACAAATATACCCAAGCATAACTCATTATGTTGTCTTCCTTGTCCAATTTCAACCAATTTGCTCGGGTTTGAAAATAATTAATGGGGCTCACAATCATAGAAGATGTCTAAGATAGTATATTTATATGTGAAATCTCTCTTCCTTCAATATTATTTCATGACTTGTTCTAGTACATATATAATTTCAGATTTATGATATTCAATTCATTCAACCATTTACTCATAGGTTCTAGCACACGAGTAAATGACAAACTACTTCCAAAAAGATATAAGTGAAGATCAATGAGTAGTTAAATAATTATGTAACTATGTGAAGACTCTCTCTCTCTCATTTAAGAATTTCAGATCTTGGTATTTTATTCAAATAGCAAGAAAAAATGGCATTGCAAGGATAGCACAACTCATGTGAAGAAGCAAAAACTTAGGTTCAACCGATACTAACCGTTAATTGTTGAAGAAGAAAGGTGGGATGCCTACCGGGGCATCCCCAAGCTTAGATGCATGAGACTTCTTGAAATATTATCTTGGGGTGTCTTGGGCATCCCCAAGCTTGAGATTTTGTGTCTCCTTAATTCCTTTTATATCACGGTTTTCCTAAATCTCAAAAACTTCATCCACACAAAACTCAACAAGAACTCGTGAGATAAGTTAGTATAAACCAATGCTAAAACCTTATGATTTTATATTGTAACAAATCACTAAAATTATTATTCAACATTGCATACTAAATGTCTCTGCATATTTAACACTCTTATCCTCAAATAGAATCATTAAGCAAGCAAACATATTCAAACAATGCAAACATAACAGCAATCTGCCAATACAGTATAGTCTGTAAAGAATGCAAGATTCATCATACTTCCCTAACTCCAAAATTATGAGAAAAATACTACACTGTATAAGATTTATCAGAGCTCAATATGCAAAAAGTTTAAATATTATATCATTCTCTGACTTCTCTAGGGATTTTTTGCAACAGCGGTAAACTTTCTGTTTCGAAACGACAACATGTATACTTGCAAAATAAGCATGGTAAAGGCTATCCTTGACATTTTTATTGAAAATATAGATGCAAAACATTATTATAAATAACATCAAGCAAATACTAACAAAAGAAAATGACGCTCCAAGCAAAATAAAATATAGCTCCAAGGAAAGTTACCGATGAACGAAGACGAAAGAGGGGATGCCTTCCGGGGCATCCCCAAGCTTGGGCTCTTGGTTGTCCTTGAATATTACCTTGGGGTCCCTTGGGCACCCACAAGCTTAGACTCTTACCACTCCTTATTCCATAGTCCATCGAATCTTTACCAAAAACATGAAAACTTCACAACAAAAAACTCAACAGAAAATCTCATAAGCTTCATTAGTATAAGAAAATAAAACCACCACCTAGGTACTGTTGTGAACTCATTCTAAATTCATATTGATGTAATATCTACTGTATTCCAACTTCTCTATGGTTCATACCCTCCGATACTGCTCATAGATTCATCAAAATAAGCAAACAACACATAGAAAACAGAATCTGTCAAAAACAGAACAGTGTGTAGTAATCTGTATCATTCGAATACTTCTGTAACTCCAAAAATTCTGAAACAACCTGGTGGATGTCGGTGTCAAAACCGGCGGATCTCGGGTAGGGGGTCTCGAACTGTGCGTCTAAGGCTAATGGTAACAGGAGGCGGGGGACATGATGTTTACCCAGGTTCAGGCCCTCTCTATGGAGGTAATACCCTACTTCCTACTTGATTGATCTTGATGATATGAGTATTACAAGAGTTGATCTACCACGAGATCGATGAGGCTAACCCTAGAAGCTAGCATATGATTATGATTGTTCTTGTCCTACGGACTAAACCCTCTGGCTTATATAGACACCGGAGGGGGCTAGGGTTACATAGAGTCGGATACAGAGAAGGAAATCTACATATCCGAATCGCCAAGCTTGCCTTCCATGCAAAGGAGAGTCCCATCCATACACGGGACGAAGTCTTCTATCTTGTATCTTCATAGTCCAACAGTCCGGCTAAAGTATATAGTCCGACTGTCCGAGGACCCCTTAATCTAGGACTCCCTCGGTAGCCCCTGAACCAGGCTTCAATGACGATTGAGTCTGGCGCGCAGATTGGCTTCGGCATTGCAAGGCAGGTTCCTTCTCCGAATACTTCCAATTAGATCTTGAACACAAGAATCGTGTCCGGCTCTGCAAAAACAAATTCCACATACCACCGTAGAGAGTATAATATTTCACGGATCTAATCTACTGATAGTTTATTCATAGCGTGACATTACACTACAGCCCGATTACCATTCGAACCGTTTTATTAGTCTGCCAGAACAACGAGGCGGTTTCATTGGCACGTCTGGTCGAAGCAGAGATCATGTCCCTTTTATCATGGGATTCTCATCAATACGGGTGTGGGTACCCCAACCGCGCCATTAACACGGCGCTTGGGGAACAAGCGAGCCTTAGGGAATGTGGGGAGGCGCATGATCTGCCTTTATAAAGGGATAAGGATTCCCCTCTTTCACCCACGCCTTCTCCTTCCTCTGCTTATCCTTCCTCTCGAGCTCCAATGCCCAAGCATTCACCTTCTCCACTCACTAATGTGTTCCGAAAATGTCCGGATCTGGAGCTGGAGGCAAGTGGATGGCTTCCACTGTCCAGGAGAAGGATATCAAGAAACTTCGGGAGGCCGGGTATCTGGCCAAGAAGACCACACATCGTCTTCCGACGGCGGGACAGATCATCCCTACCCCGGAACCCCACGAGAGGGTCGTGTTCCTCCCTCACTTTGTCTGCGGGTTGGGGTTTCCCCTCCACCCATTCGTTCGCGGCATCATGTACTATTATGTGATCGATTTCCATGATCTATCCCCTAATTCTTTCCTCAACATCTCGACGTTCATCATCGTGTGCGAGGCCTTCCTCCGCATCTCTCCACACTTTGGGTTATGGCTGAAGATTTTCAACGTGAAGCCCAAGGTGGTGGGCGGCGAGCACGTCAAGTGCGGAGGAGCCATGGTGAGCAAGATGCCCAACGTCACATGGCCATCAGGTACATTTAATGATTCCGTCAAAGGGTGGCAGCAACAATGGTTCTTCGTCACTGAGCCATGCGGCGCCAAATGGGCCGCGGCTCCCGGATTTTGATCCGGAGCCCCGTTGCGGCTTACATCCTGGCCCAAGAAGGGCCTAGACTGGTCTTTGCCAGACGAACTGGCAGTGCTCCACGCGCGTGTCAAGAGCATGGGAGATAAGAACATCAAACTTGTTGATGTAGTCCAAGTGATGTTGGTTCGCCGGATTCTCCCGTGCCAATGCAGGGCTTGCAATTTATGGGAATTCGATCCAGCTGAGCACCAGACCCTGACGGAGCTCTTCGGCTCAACACACGAAGATATCTGGAAGGTGCTCTTCATGTCTGGCAAATCGTGTCTGGACTTGGCCGAGGACCGTGGGTACAAACTGTCCCGTCCCGCAAGTTCGGTAAGTTTTCACATAGTTAACCGAACGTACACTTTAGCCATGTATTTTAAAGAAAATGCTTAACATATTCCCCGACAATTTTCCCTGGGCTGGACGAAGAAGGCAGAGCGGATCTACTATCCGGCCCCGCTGCCAGAAGAGCAAGCCGACCCACTCTTAACGAAGATGCTGGTCCCGGCGCCTTACAAGGCGCCAAAGAAGAAAACCGAGAAGAAGGCCGAAGTGACCAGGGGCGGCCTTCGTCGCAGGGGTATTTCGGACAAAATATCTGAAGACTCAGAGGCCCGCTCTTCCTCCAAAGAGGACGAGGAAAAGAAGGAAAGCCAATCCCCCCTAGCGAATGGGAGAAAGAAAAGGACGGTCTCCAAACACTTGGAGGCCAAGTCATCTAAGAGGGGGGGAAACCTCCTCCGTACACGATTCCACCACCGCCAGCGATAGCAGCCTGGAGTGGGATCCCAGGGTCCAGCCCCTGGTTAAATCATGAGTACACAGAATCCTAATATATTAACATAGCCGAACTGATTATCACATAATGCTGATTGTGTTGAGCCACACATATTGTAGCCCGGCCAAGTCCCGCGTCAAGCAGTCCTCATTAGAGGATTCACTAGGTTCGGACGCGATGGACAGCGGAACTAACCCGACGGCCACCTCCCCCAAACATGCGGACGACGCCGAAGTATCGTCCCTAATGGGCCCAGGCCAAGTAGGGGCCGGGAAGACCGCTCGGGCGGCGCCAAGGATCCAAAACCCGGTGGCCGGCCACACAGGAGAGGGGACCGCCGCGGGTACTATCGGTGGGGGTCGGCTCGAATTCGACTCCCATCCGGACACGGTGCCGGAGATCGTCAAGGTTCCAGAGTCAGATAGGAAACCTTCTTTGGTAGAAGGGGGTGTGCCTGTTCCACCAGTGATCTCTGTCCAACCAGGGGTGCCAAATGCTTTGTTGACAGTGTTAAATAATGCTTCCATCATTGAAGAACACAGCGCCCTTATGGGTGCGGTGATTGAGAAGATTCAGTCCGCGGAAAGCGGGCTGACTGAAGCCTGCACCAGCCTTTTAATAGGTTTCGAGGTAAGTGATGAGGCTTGAAGAGTATCATAGTATAAATAGTAGCCCCTAATACACTGTTCGGTGTTCAAAAACAAAAAACCGGACAAAGGATCGAATATGTGCTCGCAGGGGACTGACCATGCAACACCCTTATTTATTATCATGTTTTGTCTAAGCAGGCGTCATTGTTGACTGCCGCTTCTCATACTGCGGAACTCTCCGTACTCAAGTAGTGTCTAGAGCGGGCCGAAGAAGAGCTCAGCCAAGTAAAGAAGTAGTTGGAAGATAACCAAGGTATGTAAAACCTTGTCTTAATTTATTATCAATCGATGATTGATTTTGACGAAGAACGTCGTGCTATGCGCCAGGAGCGACATCTGAAGTCAAAGCTCTTAAGAAGGCGGTGGCTGCAGCCAAAAAGAGGGCAGCCAAGGAGCAGGCCGATCGTGAAAAACACGAGGCCATGGTTGCTGAGGTTCAACAAGAACTCCAGGAAGTTGTGGAAAGGTGCGAGACCTTGGAGCGAAGCTTGTTGGATAAAGAATCTGAACTCGGCAAGGCTCAGCAAGCCGCACGCGATGCCCGGGATGAGTCCCAAGGCGCCCTCCAGGAAATCTGAGAGGCCAGAAAGATCGCGGCGGGTAAGGCTTTTTTTTATGCAAAGCAAGTATGTGAAGGAAAGATTCCTGTTGCTAACCCAAATTCGGGGATCTCCAGGGGCGTTTGCGGATTTGCCGCGCAGCATATCTAATGCCGCGCAATTTTTATCGAGCCAAAGAAGGGAGTTCTACAGAGAAGCTGTTCTGGTCGCAATACCTTGCGCCAGAATAACCTGTGCCCTTTATTGATCAGATGAAACAGCTGGTCGAGCTGCATAGGGCTGCCGAACTAGCCATGAAAGACTTGATAATTCGGCTATGGCCTGCCGAAGCAATTCCCAGCAGCTACTTCGGGCTCGTTAAGCGGCTGGTTAGCGCCTGTCCTTGGATTGACGTGATCAAGCAGTCGGTCTATATTGAAGGTGCCCGAATGGCTTTCGCTTATGTCAAAGTACACTGGCCGAAGATGGACGTTGTTAAACTGATGACCGAAGGACCACCCGAAGGGAAGGAGCACCACAAGATTGAATTGCACTACAAAGGTGTTCTGGAGGGATCCCGCCTTGTGGCGGAGCATTGTGCCCAGGACATTATTTACCCATGAATATTCATGTCGTCCTGCGTTGTAATATGAAACACGGTTACTATGTAGTGCTTGTTTTTTTAATAATTTTGCCTCCTGTGCGGCCGTTAGTTATATTAATTCTGAGAGTTGGCCAATCGTCGGCTTCTTCCCCCATGTAGGAAGTACGGGGGTGTTTGGGATGAATCCAAACACTTTTTACCCCAGTTTTTGGTCCTTTAAGGAGGTGTTCGGCGCAATGAACCAGGCAATCGGACTATACGGCTTTATCACCCTTACTTAGCCATAGGAGTTTGACAAAAGAAAAGTAGGCGCAGCTGAGGGAGTCCTGGATAAGGGGGTATCCGGACAGTCGGACTATATGCTTTGGCCAGACTGTTGGACTATGAAGATACAAGATTGAAGACTTCGTCCCGTGTCCGGATGGGACTCTCCTTGGCGTGGAAGGCAAGCTTGGCGATTCGGATGTACATCTCCTTCTCTGTAACCGGCTCTCAGTAACCCTAGCCCCCTCCAGTGTCTATATAAACCGGAGGGTTTAGTCTGTAGGACACAACAACAATCATACCATAGGCTAGCTTCTAGAGTTTAGCCTCTCTGGCCTCGTGGTAGATCAACTCTTGTAATACTCATATCATCAAGATCAATCAAGCAGGAAGTAGGGTATTACCTCCATCGAGAGGGCCCGAACCTGGGTAAACATCGTGTCCCCAGTCTCATGTTACCATTAGCCTTAGACGCATAGTTCGGGACCCCCTACCCGAGATTCGCCGGTTTTGACACCGACATTAGTGCTTTCATTGAGAGTTCCTCTGTGTCGTCGCTGTAAGGCTCGAGGGCTTCTCCAAGCTTCAACAACTCCGTCCAGGGTGAGACTTTTCTCCCCGGACAGATCTTTGTGTTCGGCGGCTTCGCCCTGCGGGCCAACTCGCTTGGCCATATGGAGCAGATCGATAGCTACGCCCCTGGCCATCAGGTCGGGTTTGGAAACCTAAACTACACTGCCGACATCCGCGGAGGCTTGATCTTCGACGGACTCGAGCCCATGTGAGGAGCACCGAACGATCGCCATGCGCATGACTTAGATCTGCCATCGGGCAGTATTCGGAATATCACGCCTGCTATGACTTCAGACTTCGGTCCGGAGCAAATTATGCCTCCCAAGGACGGGTGGATGGACCCCGCCCCGAAAGCCGCACACCCATCGGCGTTAGGGCCGAACGCAGACTCCTCTCCCAGGGAAATCTGTATCTCCGGACCCCCAGACCTGTGTCCAGGCGTGGGCTCCGAACCGCGCGCATCTGGACCCATCGAGTCTGATCGGGCTCCAATAATGGAATTCACCGCCGCGGATATCTTTCAGCACTCCCCCTTCAGCGATGTGCTAAATTCGTTAAAATCTCTCTCTTTATCAGGAGATTCTTGGTCGGACTATACCCGGCCCGTGTGGGACACGGATGACGAAGAAAATCATGGCCCACCCACCACCCACTTTATAGCCACTATTGATGACCTAACAGACACGCTTGACTTCGACTCCGACAACATCGATGGTATGGACGTTGACGCAGGCGACGATCTAGAACCGCCGCCCACGGGGCGCTGGACTACCACCTCATCATATGACATCTATATGGTGGACACACCTAAAGAAGACAATGGTGACAAAAAGGACACAATGGAGGATAAACCCCCCGGACAAAAGCAAAAACGATGGCGCAGGCGCCGCTCTAAGTCCAGTCACAGTAAAAATAGCGATAACAACACAAAGGATGACACTCCGGTTGACTCCGAAGGCAACAACGACCATAGGGACCCAGCGATGGAGCAGGATAAGCCAGGTCACGCCAAACACAGCCCGGAGCAGACAACTGATCACAGCGACCCAGAGGGTCGAACCCATCACACTGCCTCCAAAGAGGAGGATAGTCCGGTTGACGATGCATTCATCATCCCGAAAAAACGTTTGGAACAAGATAACCTCCGCAGAAAGCTCCTGGCCACAGCGAGGAGCCTGAAGAAGTAGAAGCAAAGGCTTAAAACCGCGCAGGATACGCTTAACCGAAGATGGAACAAGGTGCTGGACACCGAAGGAAAATGTGGCGACGATCGCCACACAAAGAGCTACCCAAAGCGCAAACTGCTACCCGAATTCGACGACGAAGCCGCAGCGCCCATTCCGCCAAAGAACAATACGGCCACTCGGCCGGACCAACCACCTCATGGCCGCGATAGAGCAGCCACTGATACCGCACACAATTTACATGAGCTCCTGGACAAAAAGGCCAGTGCGGCCAGATCTATCTACGGGTCCACAAGACATGCTCCGACGCGGGATTATGGTCACCACAACGATCATACTGATCGAATACCAGTCCAGAATCAACACCGGGAGCAACAATAGCCGACAGCATGCCGCGACACGACCAGATACAGAGGGGCTGCGCACCCCCTGTGCTTCACCAATGAGGTGCTGCATCATGAATTCCCGCAAGGATTCAAACCCGTGAATATAGAGGCATACGACAAAACGACGGATCCTGGGGTCTGGATTGAAGATTTATCCTTCACATACACATGGCTCGTGGGGATGACCTCCACGCCATCAAATACTTTCCCCTCAAGTTGAAAGGACCAGCTCGGCACTGGCTGAAGAGCCTCCCCGAAAACTCAATTAGAAATTGGGAGGAACTTGAGGATGCTTTCAGGGCCAACTTTCAAGGAACCTACACTTGACCTCCGGATGCAGATGATTTAAGTCACATAATACAGCAGCCCGGAGAGTCAGCCCGCAAGCTTTGGAACCAATTCCTCACTAAGAAGAATCAAATTGTCGACTGTCCGGATGTCGAAGCCTTAGCGGCCTTCAAACATAGTATCCGAGACGAGTGGCTTGCTAGACACCTCGGCCAAGAAAAGCCAAGGATGATGGCAGCCTTAACAAGCCTTATGACCCGCTTCTGTGCGGGCGAAGACAGCTGGTTGGCCCGTAGACGCACCAGTGACCCGGGCACATCCGAAATTCGAGATGGCAACGGGAGGCCACAGCGCACTAAGCACAAATGTCGGAATAACGATAGTCCGGACAACATGGCGGTTAACACCGGATTCAGGGGCTCTCGACCCGGTCAAGGAAAGAAGCCATTTAAGGGCAGCAAAGAGGGACCGTCTGGCCTGAATAAAGTCCTGGATAGATTGTGCCAAATCCATGGCACTTCCGACAAACCTGCAAATCATACCCACAGAGAATGTTGGGTCTTCAAGCAGGCCGACAAGTTAAACGCCAAACACAAGGGAAGGGAAACACCAAGCGAAGACGAGGATGAGCCTTGCCAGCCAAACACGGTGGGCCAGAAAAAATTTCCACCAGAAGTCAAAACGGTAAACTTGGTACACGCAACTCACGCAGCGTTCGTCGCCCCCAAATTCAATCCCTGGGCGGCCTGCCCGATCACTTTTGATAACAGGGACTACCCGGCCAGTATCCGGCACGGAGGATCGGCTACCTTGGTGCTCGACCCAATAATTGATGGATACCATCTCACTCGAGTCATAATGGACGGCGGCAGTAGTCTTAATCTGATATATTAAGACACCGTCCGCAAGATGGGGATAGACCCATCCAGAATAAGCCAAAATAGCGCCACCTTCACTAGAGTGATACCAGGCGTTGAGGCCCATTGCTGGGGCTCCCTCGTATTAGAAGTGACATTCGGTTCTCCCGTCAACTTCAGAAGCGAGGAACTACTCTTCAACATCGCTCCTTTCAGGAGCGGTTATCATGCATTACTAGGAAGAACGGCCTTTGCTTGCTTTAACGCAATACCGAACTATGCCTGCCTTAAACTTAAGATGCCCAGTCCCCGTGGCATCATAATGGTTAGTGGAAACACAGAGCAGTATGCGGCAACTCCTACTGGAGGACTCTAGGCGGCCTCTCCCACCAGAACGCATGATCGGTCGTTCAGACCACTGACACGGCTAGACAAGTCCGGTGCACCACCATCAACAACAGCCCGGATAAACCCTGGCTGGGTGTTATACACATATCCCCATAAATGGTACTAGGGGCTGTCAACACATAATAAAGCCCACAATTCGGCTTGCCTTACCAATAGGCCAATATCTAGTATTTCTAATACCCATTGAGAATAACCAAATTCTCGCACGCTTACTCCTCTGTATGAGTTTTCAATTTCACAGACACTACTCGTGCGACACCCTTCCAAGATACAGTACAACAAGGACAAAGGCACATACGTGCAGCAGGGCCCCACCCAAAGGTTTCTCTTTAGATTAAGCCCCCGTGTAAACCATCTTTACTGTCTTTTGTTTCTTGACATCCCATGGGTATTTCATACACCCATAAGGGACACTGGCGTTATAGGCTTCTCGCCACGACAGATCAATGCACGTACTTGGAATTATAGGGTCAAGGGCATTATTCAGCCTAGTATATGTTATAAAGTTCGAATACCTTCGGGAGTGTTTGGCGTCGCGAGTTTGGCCTTATATGCATCAGCTCTGAATCATGTCTTTGGTTAAATGTTGGGTTAGCCCGGCTCCTGGGTTTGCTGCCTTACGTTCCGTTTTATCAGCTAAGGCGGCCAAAGGAGAACTACTGCAATTGTGCCCTGGTTATTCCGGATAAGCAACTCAGTAGAGAAAGCCGAAAACTGACTGTCATGATACAACGAGAGACTGGTCAACCACTCGAGGACTCATCGGAATCTATAAGATTCCTCCGCATTAATGAAGGACCGGCTTCCCGGTCAAGTACGCGCACCATATCCGGATGCACGCGGAAGCACCAGGGGCTACATAGTAGCCCCACCTTTCAAACTCCTATGGCTAAGTGAAAGTGTTACAACTATATAGTCCGGTTGCCTGGTTCGACGTGCGATCACCTCCTTAACGGACCAAGACGTTGGATCAAGTGTGTTTACGCATATTTTTTTTTCGAACACCCCCACATCATATGCGTGGGGGCTGAAGCCAACGACTGCTAACTTTCACGTTGTATGCATACATAAACAGCCACACAGGAGACTTTATAATAGTTTCAGGCAAAAGTATAAAAAACAGCCTCTATAATTAAACACATAATTTTTTACAATTAATAGACTCGTCACTCGAACATGACATTCTTCGAGCACTGAGCCTCTATTCTACGGGCACCTTCTATGACCTGCTCAAAATAGTGCTCGGCTGGGTCTTGGCTTCCTGTCGGACCCCGAGTTGCAATGCTGGTGGCCTCCATATCCGCCCAATATGTCTTCACACGGGCAAGAGCCATCCACGCACCCTCTATGCACGCCGATCTCTTCTCGGCATCTATTCGCGCTCTGGCGCCAAATAGTTGTTGCACTAAACCAAAGTAAATGTCCGGCTTCGGTCCTTTCGGCCATAGATGGTCTATTACAGACCTCATTGCAAGACCAGACAACCTATGGAGCTCGGCTATAGCGGCCATCTTCTCACTCAATGGCAATGAGTGCGTTGGAGCGCTAAATTGCGACCAGAATAGCCTTTCTATTTCATTATCTTTATGATCCTTGAATAACTTGGTCGCATCAGCCGCACTCTTCACCAAGTCCGCATACTCATCTAGAGCGCTCCATAGCTTATCCAACGGAGCATACTTTGGATCTAAAAACTTCATCCGCAATAGATAAGGATTTCCAGCCGCGATTTCCCGGCTTGTCGAAGTTCCTCCCGCGCGTCTCTAATTTTAGAGCACGTCTCCTTAGCCGAATCCAACGCCTTCTTTAGGTCAGCCGCCTTTGCCTAATTCTCCTTCTTGAGAAGCTCATATCGGCCAGCGGCATCCCTCAGCTCCACAGCCATCTCGGTTATCTTTTCTTCGCTTCGGAGATGAGCAGCCTGTTCGGCTTTCAACTCTTCGACTGCCTTTAGAGCAGCCGCATTGCTGACCCGGGCTTGTTCCTTGGCTAGGGCAAGCTCCGCCCTCAGGGCCTCAATGGCAGCAGCTCCGCCTGCAGCCACATCACATCATATTAATATTACAACCTTCTTTCAATTTCCTAAAGCAAATATAGATATAAGAGCGCATACTCTGCAACTCCTCGAATCGCTTGTTTACAAGCGTGACGTCAGCCTTCACCACGTCAATCTGTCGCCTCAATTCGGCGCATTCAGCGATCTGGTCTATTGCTGGACCCTTAGCAACATGCATATCAACACAAGTGCGATGATTACCTGGGAGTGTGATCCTCCGTTTGCCGCCATGGGCTGGCAACCACAGTCTCAGGGGCTACTATCTATACAGAGCGCATGTATCGCGTGCGGTGCAACCAAAAAACTACGTATTTTGTGGCTTACCTCAAAGCCTTTGAGCAAGCTCCTTAAAGCTTCATTTAACCCGCTTGTGGCGGAGGAAATTTTCTCCAACACCGTACCCATTAGTGTACGATGATCCTCTGAAGAGTAGCTGACTCCAGGAGGCCCGTCAGTATGTTCGGCCGGACACCGGACTCTCCCGGACCCTTTTCATTGTCCGCCACACGAGCCGAACACGCTGGGCTCGGGGCGGCCTCAGTGGATCTGGACTCCTCCGTGACGATACCTCAGGGTCGCCTGCCCCACGGGGCGGAGAGGTAGGTGGGGTTTCACTCTCCATCATCTCCGGAAGAAGATCCCCCGAGGATGAACCCTGTTGAGATGAACTGCTAGCAGGACTGCAAAAAATAAGTCCCGGTTATTACTCTTAGAGGAAAAAGCGATAAGCTTCTTGTTTATTAAACTTACAACTCGGTGGAGGGCTCGCCTGTTAGCGGGCACTGTGCCGTAAGGACGCCCTTCGGGGCAGGGCCCTTTGGTGAAGTTTTCTTCCCTTGTTTAGGCGCCCCCGTTTCCAAGTCTTCGGAAGCGGCCCTCTTCTTCCCTCGGGGGGAGGAAACCTCAGATTCACCTCCCCGGTTCTCCTCCTCCATGGAGACATTAATTCCCCCGGTTCGGATGCACAATGTGTGAGGCTCACACTTGGCTTCTCCACTCTTCCCTTCATCTTTCTCCGATGGCACTTGAATTAGCGCCCGTTTAAGCATCCTGGCTATTGCGGACCGGGCAAGCCTTCGAGAAGCGGGGCCGGACACCTGATTCTTTCCGCCTTACTGAGCCAATCATGGTGGCGGGCAGTTTTTTAGAACGATGTTATGACAAATATAAACAAAGTGCTTGGTCAGAGGGTTACTTACTTGGGTATCTGGGCGGTTGTAGCTCAGGCCCGCATCCTCGGTGGTGTCCGGACACTTTATTCGTGGTCCGAAGAACAGCTTATACATTCCTTCAGGCGGCGTGCCGAAGAAGTGCTGAATGGTTCGCGGACCTTCTGGAATTAACTCCCACATCCAGAGAGGTCGACGTTTACACGGCAGGGCCCACCGAACTAGCATTACCTGGATTATTTTGACAAGACTAATGTCCCTCTTGAGGAGCTCCTGAATGCGGCTCTGCAACGTCGGTACATCTTTTGCAGGCCTCCAGTCTAGTCCCATGTTGGCCCATGATGCCAGTTGAGGCGGAGGGCCCGAGCGGAAGGCGGGGGCGGCCACCCACTTTGAGCCTCGGGCATCTGTGACATAGAACCACCTCTGTTGCCATAGATCGGATACCTCCGGGAAGGAGCCTTTCGTCCACGGGGCATCGGCGTTCCTGCTTATTGCAGCGCCCCCGCACTCTGTGTGCCGCCCCTCGATCACCCTCGGCTTCACATTGAATGTCTTGAGCCATAAGCCGAAGTGCGGGGTGACATGGAGGAAGGCTTCGCACACGACGATAAACGACAAGATGTGAAGAATGGAGTCCGGATCTAGATCGTGAAAATCTATCCCATAATAGAACATGAGCCCTCTCACGAAGGGATCAAGGGTCAAGCCTAAGCCCTGGAGGAAGTGGGAGACAAATACGACGCTCTCGTTGGGCTCGGGAGTAGGGATAACCTGTTTGGGGGTGGGAAGCCTGTGCTTAACATCGGCGGTCAAATACCCGGCCTCCCTAAGCTTCGCAATATCCTCCTCTATGACAGAGGAAGCCGTCCACCGGCCTTGATGGTTGGATCCGGACATGATCAAAGATCCGAGGTGCTTAATCTTGAGCTTTGGGTGTTGAAACTCGAGGTGCGGGAAGGTGCAAGTGTGGAGAGAAAGGGATAGGCCTTGACCCCTCTATAAAGGGGGAAGAATATCAAGCGTCCCCGTTCGAGACTTGCCTAAAAACACGGAGTCATGCCAATAGGCACGGTTGGGTTACCCATACCCGTATTGATGAGGATCCCGCGATAAGAGGGACACGATCTCTGCTTTGACAAGACGTGCCGAAGGAACTACCTCGTAATGTGTGCGGTAGCTGGTTATAAAAAACGGTTTGAATAATGACCTGGCCATGGCGTGATGTCACGCTACAAAGAGTTGTCAGCAGATTAGATTTGTGGTTTGTTATTCTCTTTGTGGTGGTATATAGAATTTATCTTGCAGAGTTGGACACGGTCCTTGTGTTCCGAATTTATCTTGGAGTATTCAGAGATGGAACTCGCCTCGCAATGCCGAAGACAATCTACGCGCCGGACTCATCATCATTGAAGCCTGGTTCAGGGGCTACTGAGGGAGTCCTGGATAAGGGGGTATCCGGACAACCGGACTATATGCTTTGGCCTGACTGTTGGACTATAAAGATACAAGATTGAAGACTTTGTCCCGTGGCCGTATGGGACTCTCCTTGGCATCGAAGGCAGGCTTGGCAACTCGGATGTAGATCTCCTTCTTTGTAACCGGCTATGTGTATCCCTAGCCCCCTCTGATGTCTATATAAACCGGAGGGTTTAGTCCATAGGACACAACAACAATCATATCATAGGCTAGCTTCTAGGGTTTAGCCTCTCTGATCTCGTGGTAGATCAACTCTTGTAATACTCATATCATCAAGATCAATCAAGCAAGAAGTAGGGTATTACCTCCATCGAGAGGGCCCAAACCTGGGTAAACATCGTGTCCCCAGTCTCCTGTTACCCTTAGCCTTAGACGCACAGTCCGGGACCGCCTACCCAAGATCCGCCGGTTTTGACACCGACAGCAGCCCCTAGTGCTCGGAAGACCAGACTAGGGGCTCTATCAGCACCTGATCAGAAAAACCGATCCATCGCATGCTGCATTAATTATCGCATAATGCAGAAGAAATCTTTATGGATTTTTAGACCTCTCGAACAGTGACTAGCTCTCGCCGCATCATGACAGTCAGTTTTCAGCTTTCTCTACTAAGGTGCTCGTCCAGAAGAACCGGGACACAATCGCAGTAGTTCTCCCTGTGCCGCCTTAGCTAATATAGCAGAACGTACGGTAGCAAAACACGGGAGCTGGGCAAACCCAACATTTGACCAAAGACATGATTCAGAGCTGATGCATATAGTGCTATAAGTTTGGGGTGCCGAACAGCCGCGAAGGTGTTCGGACTTGTTTGCCGTATTATGGGTACAGTAAAGCCCCTGGCATATTGATGCGTACCAAAGTGTACGGCTGCTAATTGAAAGAGAATATCAATAAAAATAAAAGAAGAAGGCAAGTGAATGTCATATGTAGCCGCAGTTTTGTAATTGAATAATATGTCAAAGCGTATGAATACAAGTAGTGCGATAAAAGGGAATATGACCTCGAAACCTGCTGTGTCCAGGGCGGGAGCTGCATGCAGACCCGGATAATAGTATGATAATCATCAAGGGAAGTATCTAGGGATTCCCCTGCGTGTTCGAGCCGTCTCCTACCGTGATGAGTCTGTCCCTTCATAGGTCCGGTCGCCAGGTCGCCTGATGATGACCTAGGCCAAAAAGGTGAAACCTGAAAACAAAATGCAAAAAATGTTTGTGTCCCCCAGCGATTGATCCGTATTGTGGGACACCACCTGGCTGCGTCGCTGTTTATTGCCGAAATTATTAATGAAGCTGAGCTATCGTGCCGCGTGATAGTTCGGACTCTTTTGTCAGTGTTCGGGAGCTTGGCTGTCGAATTAATGTCCCACGGCGAGAGACCACTCCGTTCTTATGCCGTTAGGGTCGCGGTGTGCTCTTCGGTACGGCGGGAGCGTTCCATGTTTCCATTGGCTGTTATAACGCCATGTGGGCTAGGCATCTTGAGCTTAAGGGAAGCGTAGTGCGGCGCCGCATTAAATCAGACAAGTGCGGCTCGTCCAAGCAGTGCGTGATGGCCACTGCAGAAAGGGATGATGTTGAAGATTAACTCTTTGCTTCTGAAATTATCTGGGGATCCAAAGACCACCTCCAGTGTGGTTGAGCCTATACTGCACGCCTTTACACCTAGTATTACACCTTTAAAGGTGGTTTTAGTGGGTTTGATCCTTAAAGGATCTATGCCCATCCTGTGCACTGTATCCTGATAAAGCAGGTTCAGGCTACTGCTTCCATCTATGAGGACTCGCGTGAGGCGAACCATCGATTATTGGGTCGAGGACCAGTGCGGTTGAGCCGCCTTGACGGGTATTGGTTGGATTATCCTTGCTATCAAAGGTGATTGAGATGGACGACCATGGGATATACTTCGGGGTGACTGGCTCCATCGTGTAAATGTCCCCGAGTACACGCCTCCGCTCCCTCTTGGGAATGTGGGTGGCGTATATCATATTCACCGTTTTAATTTGCGGAGGGAACTTCCTTTGCCCTCCTGTCTTTGGTGACCGGGGCTCCTTGTCATCATCATCGCTTTGCGACCCCATCTCCTTGCTGTCAGCATTTGACTTGCCGGCCTGTTTGAAGACCCAGCATTCTCTGTTGGTATGATTAGCTGGTGTTCCTGGGGTGCCGTGAATTTGGCATGAACGCTTGAGTATGCGATCCAAATTGGACGTGCTCGGATTGTTTCTTTTGAATGGTTTCTTCCTCTGGCCGGTAATAGAGCCGCTGAGTCCGGCATTGACAGTTGTGTCTTCGGTGCTATCGCCGTTGTTTCGGCATTTGTGCTTGCTACGCTGGGGCTTGACTTTGTCCTCTCTGGATTTGGAATGTCCAGGCTTACTTGAGGTGCTGTTGCTGCATCGTAAGGGCTGCCATGGATTTCGGCTTCTCTTGTCCAAGGTGTCGGGCTAGCCATTCATCACGGATGTTATGCTTAAAGGCTGCTAGGGCTTCGACATCCAGACTGTCGACGGTTTGGTTCTTTTTAGTTAAGAACCAAGTCCAGAATTTCCTGGCCGACTCTCCCGGCTGTTGGATTATGTGACTTAAGTCATCAGCGTTCGGTGGTTGTACATAAGTGCTCTGGAAGTTGTCAATAAATGCGTCTTCCAGGTTCTCCCAACTGCCAATGGAGTTTTCGGGCAGACTGTTCAACCAGTGCCGAGCTGGTCCCTTGAGTTTTAGTGCGAGATACTTGATGGCGTGGAGATCATCACCGCGGGCCATATGAATGTGGAGAAGGAAGTCTTCAATCCACACCGTAGGATCTGTTGTCCCATCATACGATTTGATGTTTATGGGTTTAAACCCTTCTGGGAACTCATGTTCCATTACTTCATCAGTGAAGCACAGGGGGTGTGCGGCGCCTCTATGTTGGGCTACATCGCGATGCAGTTCGGACGGAGCAGGTCTGCGGTACTCGGCCCGGACAGTTTGGTTTTTATTGTACCTGGTGTGGCGGTCGTTGTCGCGCACTAGGGCGCACCCCCGCGATCCGTAGATCGATCTAGGTTGACCTGTTCTCCTCTCCAAGTCATGCCGCGGGTCATTTGTATATCCTCGAGCTTTTGTGTTTGTTCTTGTTTGGTGACGCGGGGCGGGCTTGTGTTCGGGGTGATGTGCCGATTTGTCTCGGCCACTTGGTGGCCGGTTAGCTGTATCTCGTGCTGGTAGTTTAGGCTCTAGTGCTTCGCCGTCGAATTGAGGTAACAACCTGCACTTTGGGTAGCTTTTGATTAGGCACTCGAGTCCGTATTCCTCGGCTGTCAGGACCTCGGTCCATTTATCAGTGAACAAATCCTGATTAGCTTGAAGCTGCTTCTGTTTTTTCTTCAGGTCCTTTGCAGTGGCTATAAGGCGGCTCTTAAAGCGCTCCTGTTCAACGGGGTCCTCTGGTATGGTAAATTCTTCGTCGTCGAGGCTCACCTTGTCCTCAGAGAGGGACATGTGATTATCATTCTCCGAGTCTTCATTCTTGGCCTATTCATCAGGGTTGGCTTGCCCGTCCTCCCGTCCGGCCTGTTCGAATCCTGGCTGGGCGGGGTCGTCTTCATTATCTTCGGCATCGTCTGGAGTGCTATTGTCTCCTGTGCCGGTATTGTTGTTTTTACCATGGCGTGGTTTAGAGCGGCGCCGCTGGCGTCGGTGCTTCGGCTGCTTCTCGGGAGTTTTGTCCTCACCTGTATCCTTTTTTGTCCTCGCCATTACTTCTTTGGGGGTATCCACCATGTAAATGTCGTATGACGAGGTGGCTGTCCAGCGCCCTATGGGCGGTGGTTCCTCTTCTTCTCCCGCATCATCGTCCATACCGTCGATGTCTTCAGAGTCGAGGTCAAGCATGTCGGTCAAGTCATCGACAGTGGCTATCAAGTGGGTGGTGGGTGGGCAGTGAAGTTCTTCGTCGTCCGTTTCCCACTCAAGCCGGATATAGTTCGGCCAAGAATCTCCTGATAAGGAGAGAGATCTTAATGAATTTAACACGTCACCCAAGGATGAGTGTTGAAAGTTGTCCGTGGAGGTAAACTCCAAGATCGGTGCCCAATCAGATTCGATGGGCGTGGACACACGTGGTTCTGAACCTATATCTGGAGAGGAGTCCAAGGGTCCAATGGCACATGCCTCGCTAGAGGTTGAATCTGTGTTCGGCTCAAACGTCGTAGAGTATGTGGCTTCCGTGGTGGGGTTCAGCCCCCCGTCCGCGGACGGTGTAATCTGTTCCGGATCTAGGGCCAGGACAGTCACAGGCGCTGTCTCCTGAGCATAGTCCGATGACAGATTTAAGTCGTGTTCATCGTGGCTGCAGGGAGCGGCTGTCGTGGGTTCGAATCCGTCAAAGATCAAGTCTTCGCGAATGTCGGCGATGTAATTCGAACTTCCAAACCTGACCTAATGGCCAGGGGCGTAGCTATCGATCTGCTCCAGATGGACAAGCGAGTTGGCCCGCAGTGTGAAGCCGCCGAATACGAAGATCTGCCCAGGTAGAAAAGTCTCGCCCTGTACTACATCATTGTAGATGATTGAGGGAGCCATCAAGCCTTACGATGACGACACAGTGGAACTCTCAATGAAAGCACCAATGTCAGTGTCAAAACCGGCGGATCTCGGGTAGGGGGTCCCGAACTGTGCGTCTAAGGCTAATGGTAACAGGAGGCGGGGGACACGATGTTTACCCAGGTTCATGCCCTCTCTATGGAGGTAATACCCTACTTCCTGCTTGATTGATCTTGATGATATGAGTATTACAAGAGTTGATCTACCACGGATCGATGAGGCTAACCCTAGAAGGTAGCCTATGATTATGATTGTTCTTGTCCTACGGACTAAACCCTCTGGTTTATATAGACACCGGAGGGGGCTAGGGTTACACGGAGTCGGTTATAGAGAAGTAAATCTACATATCCGAATCGCCAAGCTTGCCTTCCACGGAAAGGAGAGTCCCATCCGGACATGGGATGAAGTCTTCTATCTTGTATCTTCATAGTCCAACAGTCCAGCTAAAGTATATAGTCCGGCTGTCCGAGGACCCCTTAATCCAGGACTCCCTCAGTGGACCTGAGGAATTTTTCTATTAATCATCTGCAAAAAGAATCAACCTAAAAGCACTCTCCAGTAAAAAATGGCAGTTAATCTCGTGAGCGCATAAGTTTCTGTTTTTTATAGCAAGATCGCATAGACTTCACTCAAGTCTTCCCAAAGGTTCTACTTGGCACAAACACTAATTAAAACATAAATCCACATCTAAACAGAGGCTAGATGAATGATTTATTACTAAACAGAAACAAAAAACACAAAAACAGAAATAAAATTGGGTTGCCTCCCAACAAGCGCTAACGTTTAACGCCCCTAGCTAGGCATGATGATTTTAAGGATGCTCACATAAAAGATAAGAATTGAAACATAAAAAGAGCATCATGAAGAGTATGACTATCACATTTAAGTCTAACCCACTTCCTATGCATAGGGATTTTGTGAGCAAACAATTTATGGGAACAATAATCAACTAGCATAGGAAGGCAAAACAAGCATAACTTCAAGATTTTAAGCACATAGAGAGGAAACTTGATATTATTGCAATTCCTACAAGCATAGGTTCCTCCCTCATAATAATTTTCAGTAGCATCATGAATGAATTCAACAATATAACCAGCACATAAAGCATTCTTTTCATGATCTACTTGCATAGAAAATTTACTACTCTCTACATAAGCAAATTTCTTCTCATCAATAGTAGTGGGAGCAAACTCTACAAAATAGCTATCATGTGAGGCATAATCCAATTGAAAACTAAAATCGTGATGACAAGTTTCATGGTTATAATTATTCTTAATAGCATACAAGTCACCACAATAATCATCATAAATAGGAGGCACGCTTTCATCATAATAAATTTTCTCATCAAAACTTGGGGGACTAAACATATCATCTTCATCAAACATAGCTTCCCAAAGCTTGTGGCTTTGCATATCATTAGCATCTTGGGTATTCAAAGAATTCATACTAACAGCATTGCAATCATGCTCTTCATTCAAAGATTTAGTGCCAAACATTTTATAGACTTCTTCTAGCACTTGAGCACAATTTTCCTTACCATCATTCTCACGAAAGATATTAAAAAGATGAAGCGTATGAGATAAACTCAATTCCATTTTTTTGTAGTTTTCTTTTGTAGACTAAACTAGTGATAAAACAAGAAACAAAAAGATTCGATTGCAAGATCTAAAGATAAACCTTCAAGCACTCACCTCCCCGGCAACGGCGCCAGAAAAGAGCTTGATGTCTACTACGCAACCTTCTTCTTGTAGACATTGTTGGGCCTCAAAGTGCAGAGGTTTGTAGGACAGTAGAAAATTTCCCTCAAGTGGATGACCTAAGGTTTATCAATCCGTGGGAGGCGTAGGATGAAGATGATCTCTCTCAAGCAACCCTGCAACCAAATAACAAAGAGTCTCTTGTGTCCCCAACACACCCAATACAATGGTAAATTGTATAGGTGCACTAGTTCGGCGAAGAGATGGTGATACAAGTGCAATATGGATGGTACATATAGCTTTTTGTAATCTGAAATTATAAAAAGAGCAAGGTAACTAATGATAAAAGTGAGCGTAAATGGTATTGCAATGCTAGGAAACAAGGCCTAGGGTTCATACTTTCACTAGTGCAAGTTCTCTCAACAATAATAACATAATTAGATCATATAACTATCCCTCAACATGCAACAAAGAATCACTCCAAAGTCACTAATAGCGGAGAACAAACGAAGAAATTATGGTAGGGTACGAAACCACCTCAAAGTTATCCTTTCTGATCTATCTATTCAAGAGTCCGTAGTAAAATAACATGAAGCTATTCTTTCCGTTTGATCTATCATAGAATTCGTACTAGAATAACACCTTAAGACACAAATCAACCAAAACCCTAATGTCACCTAGATACTCGATTGTCACCTCAAGTATCTGTGGGTATGATTATACGATATGCATCACACAATCTCAGATTCATGTATTCAACCAACACAAAGTACTTCAAAGGGTGCCCCAAAGTTTCTACCAGAGAGTCAAGACGAAAACGTGTGCCAACCCCTATGCATAAGTTCACAAGGTCATAGAACCCGCAAGTTTATCACCAAAACATACATCAAGTAGATCACGTGAATATCCCATTATCACCACAGATAAGCACGGCAATACTTACATCAAGTGTTCTCAAATCCTTAAAGACTCAATCCAATAAGATAACTTCAAAGGGAAAACTCAATCCATTACAAGAGAGTAGAGGGGGAGAAACATCATAAGATCCAACTATAATAGAAAAGCTTGCGATACATCCAGATCGTATAACCTCAAGAACACGAGAGAGAGAGAGAGAGAGAGAGAGAGATCAAACACATAGCTACTGGTACATACCCTCAGCCCCGAGGATGAACTACTCCCTCCTCCTCATGGAGATTGTCGCGATGATGAAGATGGCTACCGGTGAGGGATCCCCCCTCCGGCAGGGAGCCGGAACATGGTCCCGATTGGTTTTTGGTGTCTACAGAGGCTTGCGGCGGTGGAACTCCCGATATATTGTGCTCCTCAAAGGTTTTAGGGTATATGTACATATATAGGCGAAAGAAGTCGGCCAGGAGAGCCTCGAGGGGCCCACGAGGGTGGGGGGTGCGCCCAGAAGGGGGGGGGGCTCCCTGCCTCGTGGCCACCTCGAAGCTTCCCTTACTTCACCTCCAAGTCTCCTGGATTTCTTCCTTTCCAAAAATAACTCCCCCGAAGGTTTTATTCCGTTTGGACTCCATTTGATATTCCTTTTCTACCGAACACCAAAATAGGCAAAGAAACAGCAATATGGGTTGGGCCTCCGGTTAATAGGTTAGTCCCAAAAGTAATATAAAAGTGTATAATAAAGCCCATTAAACATCTAAAATAGATAATATAATAGCATGAGTACTTCATAAATTATAGATACGTTGGAGACGTATCAAGGTATCTCTGGGCCGACTTGGTAATGCATCACCATAATGAGCTCAATGTGACTAAGGAGTTAGTCACGGGATCATGCATTATGAAATGATTAAAGAGACTTGCCGGTAACGAGATTGAACGAGGTATGGGGATACCGACGATCAAATCTCAGGAAAGTAATATACCGGTGGACAAAGGGAATTGTATACGAGATTGATTGAATCCCCGACATCATGGTTCATCCGATGAGATCATCATGGAACATGTGGAAGCCAATATGGGTATCCAGATCCTGCTGTAGGTTATTGGCCGGAGAGGTGTCTCGGTCATGTCTGCATGGTTCCCGAACCTGTAGGGTCTACACACTTAAGGTTCGATGACGCTAGAGTTGTTATGGGAAATTGTATGTGGTTACTGAAGGTTTTTCGGAGTCCCGGATGAGTTCCCAGACGTCATGACGAGTTCCAGAATGGTCCGGAGGTAAAGATTCATATATGGGAAGTCCAGTTTCAATCACCGGAATGGTTTCGGGGGTTATGGGTATTGTATTGGGACCACCGAAAGGTGTCCGGGGGTCCACCGGGTAGGGTCACCTGCCCCGGGGGACTTAATGGGCTGAACAAGGGTGGTAACCAGCTTCCTAGTGGGCTGGTGCACCCCCCAAGGGCCCAAGGCGCCTAGGGTTGGAAACCCTAGGGGGTGGGGGCACCTCCCACCAAACTTGGGGGGCAAGTCCCCCCTTAGCCGCTGCCCCCCATTATAGATGGGATCTAGGGGGGCCTCCCCCCTCTCCCCTTCCCCAATAAATAGTGGGGGGGAGGGCTGCCGCACCCCTTCCCCTGGTGCAGCTCCTCCCTCCCCAACATCTCCTCCTCCTCTGTAGAGCTTGGCGAAGCCCTGCAGAAAAACCGCAAGCTCCACCACCACGCCGTCGTGCTGCCAGAGCTCTCCCTCAACTTTTCCTCTCCCCTTGCTGGAGCAAGAAGGAGGAGACGTCCCCGGGCTATACGTGTGTTGAACGCGGAGGCGCCGTCCGTTCGAAGCTAGATCGGATCTTTTGTGATTTGAGTCGCCGTGAGTACGACTCCATCAACCGCGTTCTCGTAACGCTTCCGCTCAGCGATCTTCAAGGGTATGAAGATGCACTCCCTCTCTCTCTCATTGCTAGCATCTTCTAGATTGATCTTGGTGACTCGTAGGAAAATTTTGAATTATTGCTACGTTCCCCAACAGTGGCATCATGAGCTAGGTCTATGTGTAGATTCTATGCACGAGTAGAACACAAGTAGTTGTGGGCAATGGTTTGTTCAATTTGCTTACCGTTACTAGTCCTATCTTGATTCGGTGGTATTGTGGGATGAAGCAGCCCGGACCGACCTTATACGTACGCTTATGTGAGACAGGTTCCACTGACTAACATGCACTTGTTGCATAAGGTGGCTAGCGGGTGTCTGTCTCTCCCACTTTATTCGGATCGGATTCGATGAAAAGGGTCCTTATGAAGGGTAAATATCAATTGGCATATCACCGTATTGGATTTTGCATAGGTAAGAAATGTTCTTGCTAGAAACCCATAGCAGCCACGTAAAAACATGCAACAACAATTGGAGGACGTCTAACTTGTTTTTGCAAGGTATGCCATGTGATGTGATATGGCTAAAAGGATGTGATGAATGATATATGTGATGTATGAGATTGATCATGTTCTTGTAATAGGAATCATGACTTACATGTCGATGAGTATGACAACCGGCAGGAGCCATAGGAGTTGTCTTAATTTATTGTATGACCTGCGTGTCATTGAAAACGGCATGTAATTACTTTACTTTATTGCTAACTGTTAGACATAGTAGTAGAAGTAATAGTTGGCGAGACAACTTCATGAAGACACGATGATGAAGATCATGGTGTCATGCCGGTGACAAAGGTGATCATATCGCGCCTCAAAGATGGAGATCAAAGGCGCAAGATGATATTGGCCATATCATGTCACTTTATGATTTGCATGTGATGTTTGTCATGTTTACATCTTCTTTGCTTAGAACGACGGTAGCATAAATAAGATGATCCCTCGCTAAAATTTCAAGAAAGTGTTCCCCCTAACTGTGCACCATTGCAAAGGTTCGTTGTTTCGAAGCACCATGTGATGATCGGGTGTGATAGATTCTAACGTTCGCATAGAATGGGTGTAAGCCAGATTTACACATGCAAAACACTTAGGTTGACTTGACGAGCCTAGCATGTACAAACATGGCCTCGGAACACGAGAGACCGAAAGGTCGAACATGAGTCGTATAGCAGATACGATCAACATGGAGATGTTCACCGATGATGATTAGTCCGTCTCATGTGATGATCGGACATGGCCTAGTTGATTCGGACCATGTATCACTTAGATGACTAGAGGGATGTCTATCTGAGTGGGAGTTCATTAAATAATTTGATTAGATGAACTAAATTATCATGAACATAGTCTAAAATATCTTTACAATATGTCTTGTAGATCAAATGGCCCACGCTAATGTTGCCCTCAACTTCAATGCCTTCCTAGAGAAAACCAAGCTGAAAGACGATGGTAGCAACTATACGGACTGGGTCCGAAACTTGAGGATCATCCTCATAGCTGCCAAGAAAGCATATGTCCTTGAAGCACTGCTAGCTGACGCACCCATTTTCCCAGCAACTCAAGACGTTATGAACGCCTGGCAGTCGCGTAGTGATGATTACTCCCTGGTTCCGTGCGGCATGCTTTACAGCTTAGAACCGGGGCTCCAAAAGCATTTTGAGCGGCACAGAGCATTTGAGATGTTCCAAGAGATGAAAATGGTTTTCCAAGCTCATGCTCGGGTCGAGAGATATGAAGTCTCCGACAAGTTCTACAGTTGTAAGATGGAGGAAAACAGTTCTGTCATTGAGCACATACTCACAATGTCTGGGTTGCACAACCGTTTGTCTCAGCTGGGAGTTTATCTTCCAGATGACTCGGTCATTGATAGGATCCTCCAGTCGCTTCCACCTAGCTACAAGAGCTTTGTGATGAACTACAATATGCAAGGGATGGAGAAGTCCATTCCTGAGTTATATTAAATGCCGAAATCAGCGGAGGTGGAAATAAAAAAGGAACATCAAGTGTTGATGGTGAATAAGACCACTAGTTTCAAGAAAGGCAATGGTAAAAAGAACTTCAAGAAGGACGTCAAGGGAGTTGCCGCGCCCGGTAAATCAGTTGCCGGGAAGAAGCCAAAGAATGGACCCAAGCCCGAGACTCAGTGCTTTTATTGCAAGGGAAATGGTCACTCGAAGCGGAACTGCCCCAAGTACTTAGCGGATATGAAGGCCGGCAACGCCAAAGGTATATGTGATATACATGTTATTGATGTGTACCTTACCAGCGCTCATGGTAGCTTCTCGGTATTTGATACCGGTGTGGTTACTCATATTTGTAACTCAAAACAGGAGCTGCGGAATAAGTGGAGACTAGCGAAGGACGAGGTGACGATGCGCATCGGGAATGGTTCCAAGGTCGATGTAATCGCAGTCGGCATGCTACCTCTACATTTACCTACGGGGTTAGTTTTAAACGTCAATAATTGTTATTTAGTGCTAGCTTTGAGCATGAACATTGTATCTGGATCTCGTTTAATGCGAGATGGCTACTCATTTAAATTTGAGAATAATGGTTGTTCTATTTATATGAGAGATATGTTTTATGGTCATGCCCCACTGGTCAATGGTTTATTTTTATTGAATCTCGAACGTGATGTTACACATATTCATAGTGTGAAGCCAAAAGATTTAAGGTTGATAATGATAGTCCCACATACTTGTGGCACTGCCACCTTGATCACATTGGTGTCAAACGCATGAAGAAACTCCATGCAGATGGACTTTTGGAGTCTCTTGATTATGAATCATTTGACACGTGCGAACCATGCCTCATGGGAAAAATGACCAAGACTCCGTTCTCCGGAACAATGGAGCAAGCGACCAACTTGTTGGAAATAATACATACTAATGTGTGCGGTCCAATGAGCGTTGAGGCTCGTGGTGGCTATCGTTATGTTCTCACCCTCACTGATGACTTGAGTAGATATGGGTATGTCTACTTAATGAAACACAAGTCTGAGACCTTTGAAAAGTTCAAGGAATTTTAGAGTGAGGTAGAGAATCAACGTGACAGGAAAATAAAGTTCTTACGACTAGATCCTGGAGGAGAATATTTGAGTCACGAGTTTGGTACGCACTTAAGGAAATGCGGAATTGTTTCACAACTCATACCGCCTGGAACACCTCAGCGTAATGGTGTGTCCGAACATCGTAATCGCACTCTATTGGATATGGTGCGATCGATGATGTCTCTTACCGGTTTACCGCTATCATTTTTGGGTTGTGCTTTAGAGACAGCCGCATTCACTTTAAATAGGGCACCGTCTAAATCCGTTGAGACGACACCGTATGAATTATGGTTTGGGAAGAAACCTAAGCTATCGATTCTAAAATTTTTGGGGATGCGATGCTTATGCCAAGAAACTTCAACCTGAAAAGCTCGAACCCAAGTCAAAAAAATGCGTCTTCATAGGATACCCTAAGGAAACCATTGGGTATACCTTCTACTTTAGATCCGAAGGCAAGATCTTTGTTGCCAAGAACGGATCCTTTCTGGAGAAAGAGTTTCTCTCGAAAGAAGTAAGTGGGAGGAAAGTAGAACTTGATGAAGCACTGCCTCTTGGACCGGAAAGTAGCGCAGCTCAGGAAGATGTTTCTGTGGTGCCTGTAATGACTAGAGGTGAAGTTAATGATGATGATCATGAAACTTCAGATCAAGTTACTACTGAACTTCGTAGGTCCACAAGGACACGTTCCACACCAGAATGGTATGGCAACCCTGTCCTGGAAATCATGTTGTTAGACAACGGTGAACCTTTGAACTATGAAGAAGCAACGGCGGGCCCGAATTCCAACAAATGGCTTGAAGCCATGAAATCCGAGATAGGATCCATGTATGAAAACAAAGTATGGACTTTGACAGACTTGCCGATGATCGGCAAGACATAGAAAATAAATGGATCTTTAAGAAGAAGACTGACGCGGATGGTAATGTGACCGTCTATAAGGTTCGGCTTGTCGCTAAGGGTTATCGACAAGTTCAAGGGGTTGACTACTATGAGACCTTCTCACCCGTAGCGAAGCTGAAGTCCGTCTGAATCATGTTAGCAGTTGCCACATTCTATAATCATGAGATACAGCAAATGGAAGTCAAAACGGCATTCCTGAATGGTTTCCTTAAGGAAGAATTTTATATGATGCAGCCGGAAGGTTTTGTTGATCCTAAGAATGCTGACAAGGTATGCAAGCTCCAGCGATCCACCTATGGGCTAGTGCAAGCATCTTGGAGTTGGAACATTCGCTTTAATAAATGATCAAAGCGTTTGGGTTTATGCAGACTTATGGAGAAGCCTATGTTTACAAGAAAGTGAGTGGGAGCTCTGTAGCATTTCTCATATTATATGTGGATGACATACTATTGATGGGAAATGATATAGAACTTTTGGAAAGCATAAAGGCCTACTTGAATAAGTGTTTTTCAATGAAGGACCTTAGAGAAGCTGCTTACATATTAGGCATCAAGATCTATAGAGATAGATCGAGACACCTCATTGGTCTTTCACAAAGCACATACCTTGACAAGATATTGAAGAAGTTCAATATGGATCAGTCCAAGAACGGGTTCTTGCCTGTATTGCAAGGTGTGAAATTGAGCACGGCTCAATGCCCGACCTCTACAGAAGATAGAGAAAAGATGAGTGTCATCCCCTATGCCTCAGCCATAGGGACTATTATGTATGCCATGCTGTGTACCAGACCTGATGTGAACCTGGCCGTAAGTTTGGTAGGGAGGTACCAAAGTAATCCTGGCATGGAACACTGGACAACGGTCACGAATATCCTGAAGTACCTGAAAAGGACTAAGAATATGTTTCTCGTTTATGGAGGTGACAAAGAGTTCATCGTAAAGTGTTACGTCGATGCTAGCTTCGACACAGATCTGGATGACACCAAGTCGCAAACCGGATACATGTACATTTTGAATGGTGGGGCAGTCAGATGGTGCAGTTGCAAGCAAAGAGTCGTGGCGGGATCTACATGTGAAGCGGAGTACATGGTAGCCTCGAAGGCAGCACATGAAGCAATCTGAATGAAGGAGTTCATCACTGACCTAGGAGTTATTCCCAATGCGTTAGGCCCGATGACTCTCTTCTGTGACAACACTGGAGCTATTGCCCTTGCCAACGAGCCTAGGTTTCACAAGAAGACCAGGCATATCAAGCGTCGCTTCAACTCCATTCGTGAAAATATTCAAGATGGAGACATAGATATTTGTAAAGTGCATATGGATCTGAATGTTGCAGATCCATTGACTAAACCTCTTCCACGAGAAAAACATGATCAACACCAGAACTCTATGGGTGTTCAATTCATCACAATGTAACTAGATTATTGACTCTAGTGCAAGTGGGAGACTGTTGGAAATATGCCCTAGAGGCAATAATAGAATGGTTATTATTATATTTCCTTGTTCATGATAATTGTCTGTTGTTCATGCTATAATTGTATTAACCGGAAACCGTAACACATGTGTGAAAACATAGACCGTAAATAGGTCCCTAGTAAGCCTCTAGTTGACTAGCTCGTTGATCAATAGATGGTTGTGGTTTCCTGACCATGGACATTGGATGTCGTTGATAACGGGATCACATCATTAGGAGAATGATGTGATGGATAAGACCCAATCCTAAGCATAGCACAAGATCGTGTAGTTCGTTTGCTAAGAGCTTTTCTAATGTCAAGTATCATTTCCTTAGACCATGAGATTGTGCAACTCCCGGATACCGTAGGAATGCTTCGGGTGTACCAAACATCACAACGTAACTGGGTGGCTATAAAGGTGCACTACAGGTATCTCCGAAAGTGTCTATTGGGTTGGCACGAATCGAGATTGGGATTTGTCACTCCGTATGACGGAGAGGTATCTCTGGGCCCACTCGGTAATGCATCATCATAATGAGCTCAATGTGACTAAGGAGTTAGTCACGGGATCATGCATTACGGAATGATTAAAGAGACTTGCCGGTAACGAGATTGAGCGAGGTATGGGGATATCGACGATCGAATCTCGGGCAAGTAACATACAAGTGGACAAAGGGAATTGTATACGGGATTGATTGAATCCTCGACGTCGTGGTTCATCCGATGAGATCATCGTGGAACATATGGGAGCCAACATGGGTATCGAGATCCCGCTGTTGGTTATTGGCCGAAGAGGTGTCTCGGTCATGTCTGCATGGTTCCCGAACCCGTAGGGTCTACACACTTAAGGTTCGATGACGCTAGAGTTGTTATGGGAAATTGTATGTGGTTATCGAAGGTTGTTCGGAGTCTCGGATGAGATCCTGGATGCCACGAGGAGTTCCGGAATGGTCTGGAGGTAAAGATTTATATATGGGAAGTCCAGTTTCAGTCACCGGAATGGTTTCACGGGTTATCGGTATTGTACCGGGACCACCAAAAGGTGTCCGGGGGGCCACCGGGTGGGGCCTCCTGCCACGATGGACTTAATGGGCTGAACAAGGGTGGGAACCATCCCCCTAGTGGGCTGGTGCAACCCCCAAGGGCCCGAGGCACCTAGGGTTGGAAACCCTAGGGGGTGGGGGCGCCTCCCACCAAACTTGCGGGGCAAGTCCCCCCCTTGGTCGCCGCCCCCCTTGTAGATGGGATCTAGGGGGGCCGGCCCCCTCTCCCCTTCCCCTATAAATAGTGGGGGTGGGAGGGTTGCCGCACCCCTTCCCCTGGTGCAGCCCCTCCCACCCCAACACCTCCTCCTCCTCCTCCGTAGAGCTTGGCGAAGCCGTGCAGAAAAACCGCAAGCTCCACCACCACGCAGTCATGCTGCCGGAGCTCTCCCTCAACTTCTCCTCTCCCCTTGCTGGATCAAGAATGAGGAGATGTCCCCGGGCTGTACGTGTGTTGAACACGGAAGCGCCGTCCGTTCGGTGCTAGATCGGATCTTCTGCGATTTGAATCGCCGCGAGTACGACTCCATCAACCGCGTTCTTGTAACGCTTCCTCTTAGAGATCTTCAAGGGTATGAAGATGCACTCCCTCTCTCTCTCGTTGCTAACATCTCCTAGATTGATCTTGGTGACTCGTAGGAAAATTTTGAATTATTGCTACGTTCCCCAACAGAGTTAGGAATTCGCCAGTGCGGATTACCTGCAAGTGAGGAACATGACAGCCCTGAGGAATTTGAGAGCTCAAATTTCCGACCGTTGTTGTGTTATGCGCTAGCTGTCCCAAATATCTTATCCACCTAACGGTCATATCATTGAAGGGGATTTATGTCTTATCATGCCGGGTTGCTCCCCGGCTATAAATAGCTGCCCCCTTCAACCACTAGTTTGGTTGGCTGCTCCAAGAGAAACTGACACTTGTCATTTAGAGCATCCCATCCTCCGAGGACTTTGAGAGAAAATCATCAGTGAGGAAAAACCCAAAACCCCAACACCTAAAACCCAAAGTGATTGAGCATCACTGAAGAGATTGTTCATGTGTGCAACCGACGATTGTTACCTTTGAAGACTGTGCATGTTCCAGATGGTTAGGCATCATGGTTAGGAAGTCACCTTGAAGACTTACCACGAGTGATTGGGCGAGATTTGTGTGACCTTGGCTAAAGGAGAACACGGTAAGGATTGTGTGTCCTGGGACTGTGTGTCCTTTGGTTTAAATACCAAGCCACTCCAACCAGACGTACGACTGTCACAACTGTTGGAACTGGTCTACCAAATCATTTTCTTCACGTAGCTACTGGTTCTATTTCCACAACCCTTTCATTTCCTCGCTTATGTGTTGATGAAATTGATCGTTACTGCTTGAAGACTTTGACTGAAGACTTTCTCGATTTCCTCAAACTTATTTCTTGAGTCATCTTATCTTCTGCCTTCTTATCCTGTTCACACGCTACCCGTGCTCTATGTATGTTTCATCATCATCATGACTATGCTATTGTCTTGTTATGCATGCACCTGAGTACTTATTTCGCTGCTTGTAGTTCTTCACTTAGCAAATTCTTCGAGTTGTATTTTCTCAGTGATGAATTTGTAAAAATCGCCTATTCACCCCCCCCCCTCTAGTCAATATAACACACTTTCACCCACCTCATAGACATTGCCCCTCATCCTATTCTTGTCACTACCGGAGCACACCATGACACTTGCCATCCGCGGACGTGAACAAGATGTTGTCAACTCCGGTAGTAAAAACAATAGACGAGGGGTAATGTCTAGGATGTTGGTGGCATCTAAAAGAGTACATGTATGCAATTAATTGGAAAAACTCTCACCGGTGTGATGTAGTCTTGCAGTGGTCAGTGCTGATTGATATACGGAATTCGTCCTCCATAGTGAATGGTTCAAGTTGTTCTTCATCTGAAGGGATTCTACTCGTCTATGAGATCCTCGTGACATGAAGATTTGATCGGGAGGAGCTGTGGTTGATAGAATAGGGCGGATGTCCACTCCTCGCGAGTTACACGGAACGAAACCCACCCTTGGGCCTTCATGGGGAGGAAGGCTCACTCCTCGGCCTTGCTGAGAACAAAGAGTGGTCTTCAACACAAAGAAGGACAAAAAGGGCCTCTTCGGCTCACATGAAGACGAATAGTCACTCTTCGGCCCAGCAGAGCACGATTGGGTCTAAATTTTACTAAATCGGCACTAAAGTCTTGAAATTTCGCAAAACAAAATAAGACTCACTTCGATCCATATTAATTGACGTTGTTTTAGTACAACTTTGTTGCGTTCATTAGTATGGGATCAGTGGGGTATTACTTTTCTCGATACAATTAATCTCGGCCATCAAATAAGGTCAATTCAACGACTCGGGTTGCCCACATGATGATCGCTCAATATATTTTTGCATGCAGTCAATGTCATTCAAAATATCAATGCCAACGATTTTTTGAGAATCTATCAATGCCCGCGCTAATTATATAATTAGCGCATAAATAATAACACACCTAATATCCGTGTGCAACTAATGTACTCCCTAATATTTTTTTAGAATGCCAGCGATTTTTGTAGAATCTATCAATGCCATTTAATATAATTCAAAATATCAATGTCGGCGATTTTTTGAGAATCTATCAATGCGTAAATAATATCCAAAATATCCGTGTGCAACTAATATACACTGCCTAATCTTAACACCATGCATTATTACTACTAGTAATTTTGAAATAATATCTGTTTTCTACTATGCACCCTATGCATCTAGTCGGAAAGAGCAGTAAGGATCAACGTGTGCATCTACGGTACGGATACATGCACCGGGGTTGGGATGAACGGTGCACGCACCCGTACGCGCGCCCGTTTCCGTTGCCAACGTGCAGTGCACCGACCGTTGAGGGCACACCAGTTGGGGGATCAGGAGGCGGGCGGACCACCCGCGCGTCAGACGGGCCACGCGCGCGGGGGGTCGCGGTGACACCCGGCCCGGCGGCGGGCGGGCAGGCGGGCGGGCCAGTCAGTCACACCGACTCGCGGGGCTGGCTTGGACTGGGAGTCGGTCATCGGGTCAGGGTCGCGCGCACGACACACCGGTGACACCGCGCGCCACCCAACCCCAACCGGACGCACGCTACGGTACGCTAGCGCTGCCACCCCCACCCAGGCGGATCCTTCCCCGCCCCGCTCCTTCGCTTTTATATAAGCCACCCTCGCCTCGTCTCGGCCTCCCCACGCCTGCCACCACCACCACCACCACACCATCGTCCTCACACTTGCCTCTCATCCTCCCTGCCCTGCCGAGACTGCAGCAGTCAGCCGGCGGCGCGGACGTCTCTCCTTGGCAAGCGACAGGCATGGGCTTCCCGGTCGGCTACTCCGAGCTGCTGCTCCCCAAGCAGCTGCTCCACCTCCTCCTCCTGCTCGGCTACCTCCGCCGCTTCCTCCTCTGGGCCTTCGACGCCGTCGGCCTCGGCGACCTGCTGGATCTCGGGGACGAGCACCTGGCGCAGGAGCACGCGCGCGGCGACCACGGCGCCGCGGAGGCGCTGCTGCAGCACCGCCGGCCCGAGTTCCGGCCCGTGACGGCCATGGTCATCGAGGAGGTGCTCCCCGTGGTGCGGTTCGACGAGCTGGAGGCCGCGGCGTGCATCGACGGGGACTGCGCCGTGTGCCTCAGCGGCATCGGCGGTGGCGACGAGGTGCGGCGGCTCAGCAACTGCCGCCACGCCTTCCACAGGGGGTGCCTGGACCGCTGGATGGAGCACGACCAGCGCACCTGCCCGCTCTGCCGCGCCCCGCTCATCCCCGACGAGATGGCCGGCGCGCTCTGGGCCACCGCCGCCGGCGTGCCCGACGCCTCCGACTTCGACTTCTTCTACCTGGGCGCCTCGGCGCCCACCACCCCGACGCTGCTGCGGCCGCACGAGCTGCTGCTCACCGGCCTCGGCGGCTACCAGTGAGCCCCCGATTCGGTCCAGGCAACTGGCCGCCGCCGTCCAGAATGCGCAATTTTACAGGACTGAATTGGTCTCCGCGTCCGGACGCCGGCGAGCTGCCTGGCCCAGGCCGTGTACATAGGGCGAAATGAGTAAAGTAACCGCCCCGAAAAGGGCTAGGAGATTAGATTCTTGTTATGTATAGCTAGATTCCATCTTCCAAGTTTGCGGAGCTGTGGATCTTTCTGCTGGCAATTAAATTTGTTGAGTTAGGCGTTCCGCGTGCAAAATTTCTGTCCCTTTGCTCCTTCTCTTTCCCGTGTTGGTCAGGCCGTTCAGCCGCTTGGCTTTTTTCGGTACATATACTAGTAGTACAGATTTAGAAAGGCTTCATCAACTTCCCCCGCTGAGCGTACAAATTTAGGAAGGATTTTACATCGGCCGAGGATTTCTGAAACCATATGCATCCTGGCAAGTGGCAGGAAATTTAGGCTCCGACAGTACAGCCGCAGCCTTCCCTTGATTGGATCTACTAGTAGTACCGTTGTTATTGCTACAACTGCTGACACTGAAACCCATGCAGTAGGGCAGTGGAAGAATGTTCTGGAATGGTAGTAAATTAGAGAGTTAATACCACAATTGGTACATAAACTTGTAGGGGTGGGAACAAATTTATACAAAAACTAAAAAACCCCACAAAACTGCTCCTCCAACTTGTCTGCTGTAACAAAATCATACAAAAACACCCTGAGCTGCACACGTGGCGCGCCAGGTAGGCTCTATTGGGCCCGGACCGCGTTTTTGCACAAACCCCCTCGCCTTCTTCCACATTTGCACATGAGCCGTTGCTTCTGTTTTATAGTAACCCCCAGTCGACGCCCCCGATGCAAACCCCTATCAAAACCTTGCCTTTCCCCTGTTCCTCCTCCTTGCCTTTCCTTTGTTCCTCCTCCTCGACGTTTTCAAGGCGAGGCGGCGACGCGGCCGTGGAGCTCATCGCCGGCGAGAGAGGGCGCCATGGAGCCGCGGCGAAGGGAACCCGGCGAGTTCCCTCCTGAATATGGTAAGCTTCCCCTGTTCCTACATTCCCCTGTTCGTCTGCTTCCCCTGTTCCTATGTTCGTCCCATGGTTAGGTTTTCTTGTGCATATCACATGGCGGCCAAGATCAGTAGGGTTTCTTGTGCTACTTGGTCTCAATTTCGGGATCGATTTGGTCAGTAGGGTTTCTGCGCGCGTCCGTACAATATTTGGCCAAGAGGGTTTCTGTGATGCTGATGGGGTTTTGGGTGGTGTGGTATGGGAAAGATTATGGCTAGTGTTAGGGGAGTTCTAGATGTGATTCTGACTGCTGCCTTACAGGGGAAGGTTGTAGTTTGGACTACTGCCATGTGCTGATGTGATTTTTGTGGCTGCTGCCTTACAAAGGAAAATTGCAGAGATAATATTGATGTGTTGTTCATAATTACAGGCTACAACACCATACAATAGTGCAGAGAAGCAGACCAAACATGCTAACCAAATTTCCCTCCTATCCCTAGTCCTGATCTCCTTCTTGTGCTTCATGATCATGGCCTTCCTCTCTTCCTTCAGCCTCATAATTCCAGCATCCTTGTCAAAGACAAATTTCTGAAGAGCCACATTCTCTTCAGCAAGTTTGCCAATCACCTGCCTAGGCCTCCCTTGCCATTCTTTGTCCACCCACTTCAGATAAGCACATGTATCATAACCCTACAAAACACATAATACCAATTTGTTCAGTACAACAATTTGTTCAGTGCAACCTATAAACCCTGAAGATAAACAGCACACCTTTTTCCACATTCTGACATGCCATTTTTAACAAAAGTTGGGCACTTGACTAACCTCACGAGGAGAAACAAGAAATCTACGACCATAGTCATATCCATCAGAGCAAACTCTCCTCGCATGGTTCAGTAAGTGGCAACAAGGGTCACTTTTGTCAGTGCCATTGAAAGCAGCATCAGGAGAGGATAGAGGTATACCCCAGTCATATTCTGGTAGGTTTTCAGTCCCCTACCATCATATCAAATCAAATGTTAGCATCAGGAAAGCCCAAGTTCATGGGCATCTGAAGCAAATCGGCGAGGGGAAGGGGGACACGCACCTTGCAGAAATCGACATCCATGTAGCGCACCTCTCCGGTGATTTTCGCCCAAGGCTCGCCGTCCTTCGTCATGTCGGCACCGGCGAGGTCACATCCATTGAGCGGGAGAGGGTGGCTTGACGACGACGACACCCCTGCTCCACGGCGTCCTGCCTGCTGCTTCCGCTCAATGATGTGCACCCCTTCATCTCGAGAGGGCGGCAGAGACGGTTGCCGGCGAAGAGGGCGGCCGAGAGGGCGACGACAAGGGGGAGGAGCTAGGGATTTAGGAATGGGGAATCGATGCAGAGTGGGCGATGTAGTCAGGGATTCGACCGTGCAACACAAATACAGAGAGTGCGAGGGGCTTTTTTAAATAAGGTGTGTGTGCCAAAATCCAGCGTGGCATGCCAAATGTCGCCTCCACAACTGTTTTGTATGATTTTGTTACAGCAGACAAGTTGGATGGGTAGTTTTGTGGGTTTTTTTAGTTTTTGTATGAATCCGTTCCCACCCCTACAAGTTTATGTACCAATTATGGTATTAACTCTAAATTAGATGAAAATGCACAGATTTGGCCCTTCTTCGAAACTTACTATACTATTCCCTCCACTTCTAAATATAAGCCTAGGGATTTTAATACAAACTACATATGGATGTATGTAAACATATTTTAAAGGTCATATTCATCCATTTTACTTCGTATGTAGTTTTTGTTACGGGTCAATCTTTAAAAAAGACTTATATTTATGAACGAAGGGAGTAATTTGGATCCGATTTTTTTCACACACGCACCCTTTTGCATGATGCCCTAACTAGGGCGTCATGCCAGATAGCATGATGCCCCGGGCCAGGCCATCATGCTCTATCTAGATCGGCGCCTCAATTCCGGACGTTATGAAAAATGTTTTTATGAAATATTTTAATATTGAATTTATTTTGTGCCGAAGTTCTCAAAAAGCATTAAATCTGTCCACTTTCACGTAAATTGGTAGCACGCCGAGTATAATTCCTCGTAAACAGGTTCACTGCTGGAAAAATTAGATGGCCGAAAGGCAAAAATTCCTAGAAAATTTGGTGTTTTAACCCTTTTGCGAAAGTTGAGCCAGATCTGACACTGGTTCGAAGTTTTTTCGAGGTCTGACCCTCTTTCTATCGTCGGGGTCGATGACGGTAGGGTATAACTGCCTACCGCCGAGCACCTCGACGGTAGGGTTGCACAAGGTACCGTCAGCCTGTTTAGCGGTAGGGCTGCACTGCGCCGACGTGGATGAGTTGCCTACCGCGAGGAGCGTTGACGGTAGGCTGGACCTCGGCGGTAGGAAAAGAGTCATATCCCCCAAAAAAATTTCAAACCAGGGTTAGGTCTGGTTTAACTTTTACAAAAGGTCAAAACAGAAAATTTGACGAAAATTCCGTTGCACGCACGCATGGGGCCTCCGTTGTCGACGAAAGGAAATGGCTCGTCACATTCCTCCGGCAGGAGCATGACTAGCCTAGCCTATACTCTTTCGCAGCTGGACAGGGACAGAGAGCTCATTTCCCCGGACTCATCGCACGCCATCTTGACCTGGCTGACGGGCAGCGTTTGTACGTGCACGAGCGAGAGAGCGAGAAGTTTTCAACGCAGGGGCAGCAGCCGATGACGATGATAGCTGGGGTCTAGTCTACGTTAAGGGGAAAGAAAAGTTTGAGACGCAGAAGCAAGCTGCCTTCCTGCCTACCAACGTAGTACAACGACTGGACGTCCGGGTAAACTGCACCTCCATATTCTAGTGTGCGTGAGCGTACGCAATCTGCAGAAAGGCGAGTAGAAAAATTGTGCTGGGTGTCGCTCGGAAAGGCGGAGCCTTTGGACAGGTGTGGTGCCGATAGACTCTACCTGTAACGCACGGCCGGGCCATCGATTATGAGGGTGTTTGAATCACTAGAGACTAGAGACTAGAGACTAGTAGTAGTCACCTTTAGTCAGTAAATCTTCAAACACCCTTGACTAGTGGGTGACTAAAACTAGTTTAGTCCTTAGTCACCCCACCCCCAATTTTTACTGACTAGAGACTAGTAGTAATCACCTTTCAAACAGGGTCTGACTAAAAACTTCTAGTCTGACCACTACTAGTCACATGACTAGAGAGTATCCAAACACGCACCAAACAGGGTCATTCATTCACGCGCACCGAAAGACGGACGACGATTGGATCGGCGGCAACAGCATTTCAGTACCAGTACATGCAGAATCAAACGGCACTGCTCCGATTGATTAGGTCAGCATGATTGCCTCGTTGGGAGCTTTTAGCATACGGCTTATGTAACTTGTAACTGTAGTAGTACCACCACTGTTCCTTTGCTTAGGGCCGCAGTTTCAGCTCTTCTCTGCTGTACATTGCGAGTGTTTCTGTTAACAAGATCGTTGGCTTTTAGCCACCGAACTTTACATTTATGGTGCTGCAGATCTGAGCTAGTTTTGCTTGCAAGTGACACAAGGTAACACAATTAGGCTTGGTTTTCGTTAAGCTACTTTGGCCGAGGGACAACACAGTGAGTGGGTCATTAATCCTGATCCGTGCGCTGAATGGAACCAAAAACCAACTGAAAGGTCATGATTCCGGATTTCCCGGGAATAATGAATGGCACATCACCTCCTTGGCCCCTGATCGTACACGGGACGCTGCGGGGATGGGCCGACCCGCTTTGGACGTGCCGTGTAACGGCTGGCCAGCGCCCATCGCGTCCTGCATCTGTACAGAAATTAAAAGCCGAACAGCAGATGCCGTACGATTTTGTTCGCGTCATATCGTTTCCTGCATCCATTTGTCCACAGTCCAGCACTTGGATGTGTCTGCATGATTGGTCACACTCACTCAACTTTCGTGCAACCCACCCTCCCCCCAAAAAACCCTTTCCTGAATGCGCTTGGTTAACACCCATGGTACTGCCAGTACGTACTCAGGTTCGTCGTAACCCAAATAAATATGACAAGGAAGGAAGGAAGGAAGGCCTTGGGCTCATGACATGAGAGGAACAAATTCCTGAAAGCAATCGTGATAGGTCAGGGCCAGGCACAGGCCCATGTACTCCTCCCTCTGCTTCAAAATATAGTGTTTCCTCTATTTTCGTGATTCAACTTTGATTATAAATTTAATTAACTAGACCGACTGTGACGGGAGCAAAAATTATACAGTGAATTTGTATTCAAAAGATGTTTTCAATTATATTTTTTTTCCACCGCAATCGGTCTTATTTGTTAAAGTTAGACCTGAAGAGGCGCGGACGCAATATATTTTGAAATGGAGGGAGTACTTAGAGCTCATACTCCCAACCCGAAAGATCCATCCACATCGTTGTCGCCCTCCACCACACCCGACGGTGCACCTCTCCTCCTCCCCAACAAGCGACGCGAAAGCAATGCACGCAGCGCCGAGCCAATGCGCATTCGCGTCCCGGGCTACAGGGGATAAGAATGAATCGAACCCTCCGCTGCGGTCGATCTCCACACGCGTCGACGCCACTGGCCGTCCGCATCAGCTTTAGCGCCTGCCCGCTTACGCCAGATCCGCGGTGGCACCAACGTGTTGTCCTGCTCGCCTCGCGGCCCTCACGGCCTCTTTGCGTGGGCGGGCTGTGCCCGGCGTCGACGTCCCCGGCGTACCTCCAGGAGAGAGAGAGGTCCGTCAGGTCGAGCACAACATTGCCGTGTGGTTATCATTGCATCGCACTGCACTGCACTGCGCTGCAGCGTTCGAGCAACGATTTGCACGTAGCGTTCGGCTAACGTGTCCCGGTCTCGCGGAATCGCGCATGTGGAAAAATTCTCTGAAACGCCCGTTCGCGGACGGACACGTGCTCTGAAAATTACCGGCGACAGTGAGTGTGAGCCTGAACCCAGCGACACCTGCCGAACTGCCAACCTCTTCTTCGGTTCATTCCAATCATGCCTAATTAGGCGTCTAATATAGTGGCCATGGAAGGCGCAGTTCCAAATGACCCTGCTCAAAGACATTGCTAGGGCGGAGCTCATGCACCGTTCGTCTAGTCTCGTTTCGGTTAAGAGATAGTGGCTGAGAAAAATCACGATTGGTCGGGCACACTTGGGCATTCCATGAGCAAGCGGATCCGGAATAGTGTGTGTATATGGATATCTGTCGCCATCTCGCAAGCCGCATCTTGAAATATCGGCGTAGGAGTATCTCAACGATGATGGCCTGACGAAGGATCTTGTCTGTCCCTCGCACTCTACCAGACTGCAGGGTGCGCAGAGTACATGTCAACACGAGATGATGGCTCGGACTTGCTTGCACGACAATTAAGGCTAAAATATTCCCTCATAAGAAACTGTCAACACAAGATCGTATGAGATCAGATGGTAATGACAGGCGAATACAATTTCCAGGCCCTCGTGATGTTGGTTTGCCAGCAGACAGACAAATAAGATTCCGTAAATCGGGCAGTTCCCCTTACTATGTCGTAAAATCCATGAAGCCAGGTAAGGTTACCGAGCGTTTCATTTTTCATTTCATATGAATGTTTGAGTGACATTTGAATCTATACAACCTGCTCTTTTGCTTATTTGGTGAACGACCAGCTCCTTACTGACAGTGTTAGGGTCACTGTTATACTCCCTCCGTACCGAAATATAAGACATATTATAGGCTAGTTTAGCGAGTTTAGACTAAAAAACGTCTTATATTTTGGTAGAGGTAGTATGTCAAATAACGTTCAACTTTTAAGCCTGAACTTGATTTTGGGATAGCTTCCCGGCTCCGCCCAGCCACAAACCTTTCACATGGAAATAAGCTCCAACAGCTTCCCTTTCCCTTCCCGTCCCAGCCATACCATCGCCGCCACTCGGTACCCTCGCTGCACCATCACTTGCTGGCGCGTCGTGCCCTCGTCGCGCCCACCACCCACGCCACGACACGCCGCGCCACCGCCTGCACATCGTCGTTGCCACTAGCAGTGTGTATACCCATATGTCAGGTTGACAAGTGTGTCTCATGTGTCAGGTTTTATTATTGGGGGTGACGTTATTGGGGATCTACTAGGGCATGCAACTCCAATAACACAAAACGTGTTATTGGTGAGCCCCACTAAGTGATTATTGGGGGAGTTTTTCTGGTGATGCTTTAAGCTTCCCAAAGACAACTTTTCAAAGTAGGCATGCATGTCGGTGCAAATCTTCTATATGAGAACAGAGGGTGCCCCTCCCCTCTCGTATCACCCCTCGTGGCGGCCTGGAAACCAAACCCTACCCGTCGGGCGACGCTCCCGTCTTTGGCTCCCCTTCCCTTGCCGCCACTGGCGGACGTTGTCGGGCAAAAGCTACGCGGCACTGGCGGCGGCGGGGTTGGTTCTCTTTATCTCGCTCAGATCAGCGTCCAGGGGGCTATGGGATTTGGCAGATACTCGCTACTTGGCGCGCGGTGGTGCGTGGTTGCGTGGCAGCATGGGTGCGGGATTGGCACTGCATTGGGCGAGCGCGGGGCACATGGCAGCCGATGCATGAGCTAGGCGTAGCGGATGCGCGTGATGGGGAACGTTACATGGAAAACAAAAAAATTTCTACGCACACGTAAGATCTATCCATGAAGCTGCATAGCTACGAGAGGGGGAGAGCATCTTCATACCCTTGAAGATCACTAAGCGGAAGCGTTTATCAACGCGGTTGATGTAGTCGTACACCTTCACGATCCGTCCCGATCAAGTACCGAACATACGGCACCTCCGCGTTCAGCACACGTTCAGCTCGATGACGTCCTCGCCTTCTTGATCCGGCAAGAGGGGCGAAGTAGTAGATGAGTTCCGGTAGCACGACGGTGTGGTGACGGTGGTGGTGAAGAACAATCCCCCCAGAGCTTCGCCAAGCACAACGGAAACTATGACGGAGGATAAACTAGAGGGTCGGGGTTGCCGGCACATGACTTGGTGTACCTTGATGTGTTCCAGGTGCTAGCCCTGCCCCTCTATTTACATGTTGATCCCTGGGTCGAAACTTGGAGAAAAAGCCTCCTCAAAGTCAGTTTTGCGCGCAAGGCAAGAGTCCTACTCGGACTCCAGGACCAGACACTAGGGTCCTTGGCGTCTGGCCCCAGACGCCAGGGTCCCTAGCATCTAGCCCCTGGCTTCCGCAAAACTTCCTTTTGCACCTTCCAAAAGCCTCGTGGGCTTTATCCCTTGGCCCAAATAAAGTGTTCTCGTACCCGAACATTTCGGGAAACGTCCAAAATGTTGGGGAACACGGTAATTTCAAAAAATTTCTTATGATCATGCAAGATTATCTAGGTGATGCATAGCAACAAGAGGGGAGAGTGTGTCCACGTACCCTCGTAGACCGAAAGTGGAAGCGTTTCAATAACGCGGTTGATGTAGTCGAACTTCTTCGCCATCCAACCGATCCAAGTACCGAACGTACGACACCTCCGTGTTCAGCACACATTCAACTCGATGACGTCCCTTGTGATCTTGATCCAGTTGAGGACGAGGGTGAGTTCCGTCAGCACAACGGCGTGGTGGCGGTGATGATGATGCTATCGGCGCAGGGCTTCGCCTAAGCACTACGATGGTATGATCGAGGTGTGTAACTGTGGACGGGGGCACCGCACACGGTTAAGAGAAAGTTGTGTCTTTGGGGTGCCCCCTGCCCACGTATATAAAGGAGGGAGGGAGAGAGGCCGGGCCCCCTGGTGGTGCGCCTAGAGTATGGAGTCCTACTAGGACTTCCAAGTCCTAGTAGGAATCCCTTTCCCTTTTGGAGTAGGAGAAAAGAAAAGAGGGAAAGAGAGAGGGAGTAGGAAAGGGCAAGGGGGGGCGCCGCCCCTTCCCCTAGTCCAATTCGGACCCATGGGGGGGGGGGAGGGGGCGCCACCTCCCCTTTGTCCTGCCTCCTCCTTTCCCGTATGGTCCAATAAGGCCCATTACTTCACCCGGTGAATTCCCGTAACTCCCCGGTACTTCAAAAAATACCCGAATCACTCAGAACCTTTCCGATGTCCGAATATAGCCTTCCAATATATCGATCTTTACGTCTCGACCATTTCGAGACTCCTCGTCACACCCGTGATTTCATCCGGGACTCTAAACAAACTTCGGTCATCGAAACACATAACTCATAATACAAATCGTCATCGAACGTTAAGCGTGCGGACCCTACGGGTTCGAGAACTATGTAGACATGATCGAGACACATCTCCGATCAATAACCAATAGTGGAACCTGGATGCTCATATTGGTTCCTACATATTCTTCGAAGATCTTTATCGGTCAAACCGCATAACAACATACGTTGTTGCCTTTGTCATCGGTATGTTACTTGCCCGAGATTCGAGCATCAGTATCATCATACCTAGTTCAATCTCGTTATCGGCAAGCCTCTTTACTCGTTCCATAATACTTCATCTCGCAACTAACTCATTAGTCACATTGCTTGCAAGACTTATAGTGATGAGCATCACTGAGAGGGCCCAAAGACACCTCTCCGATACATGGAGTGACAAATCCTAATCTCGATCTATGCCAACCCAACAAACACCTTCGGAGACACCTGTAGAGCATCTTTATAATCACCCAGTTACGTTGTGACGTTTGATAGCACACGAGGTGTTCCTCCGGTATTCGGGAGTTGCATAATCTCATAGTCTGAGGAACATGTATAAGTCATGAAGAAGGCAGTAGCAATGAAACTGTAACGATCGTAATGCTAAGCTAACGGATGGGTCATGTCCATCACATCATTCTCCTAATGATGTGATCTTGTTCATCAAATGACAACACATGTCTATGGTTAGGAAACATAACCTTCTTTGATTAAGGAGCTAGTCAAGTAGAGGCATACTAGGGACACTATGTTTTGTCTATGTATTCACATATGTACTAAGTTTCCAGTTAATACAATTCTAGCATGAATAATAAACATTTATCATGAAATAAGGAAATAAACAATAACTTTATTATTGCCTCTAGGGAATATTTCCTTCACAAAACCCCTTCCGGCGAATTCCGGAACCCTTTCGGAGACTAAACACTTTTATTCCATATATCAATCTTTACCTCTCGACTATTCCGGAGTTCCTCGTCATGTCCGTGATCTCATCTGGGACTCCAAACAACATTTGGTCACCAACATACATAACTCATATAATACTATATCGTCAACGAACGTTAAGCATGCGGACCCTACGGGTTCGAGAATGATGTAGACATGACCGAGCCGCTTCTTCGGTCAATAACCAATAGCGGGACCTGGATGCCCATATTGGTTCCTACATATTCCACGAAGATCTTGATCGGTTGAACCTTTATGAAAACATACATAGTTTCCTTTGTCTATCGGTATGTTACTTGCCCGAGATTCGATCGTCGGTATCTCCTTACGTAGTTCAATCTCGTTACGAGTAAGTCTTTTTACTCATTCCGTAATATATCATCCCGCAACTAACTCCTTAGTCACTTTGCTTGCAAGCTTCTTGTGATGTTGTATTATTGAGAGGGCCCAGAGATACCTCTTTGTCATACGGAGTGACAAATCACAGTCTTGATACATGCCAACTCAACAGACACCTTTGGAGATACCTGTAGAGCACCTTTATGAGCACCCAGTTACGTTGTGACGTTTGATGGTACACAAGGCATTCCTCCAGAGTCCGTGAGTTGCATGATCTCATGGTTGAAGAAACATGTATTTGACATTAAGAAACCAGTAGCAATAAAGTAAATGATCATATGCTATGCTAACGGTTGGGTCTTGTCCATCACATCATTCTCCTAATGATGTGACCGCGTTGTGAAATGACAACTCATGTCTATGGTTAGGAAACCTTAACCATCTTTTGATCAATGAGCTAGTCTAGTAGAGGCTTACTAGGTACACGGTATTTGTTTATGTATCCACACATGTATTTAAGTTTCCGTTCAATACATTTCTAGCATGAACAATAAACCTTTATCATGAATAAGGAAATATAATAATAATAACTTTATTATTGCCTCTAGGGCATATTTCCATCAGTCTCCCACTTGCACTAGAGTCAATAATCTAGATTACATTCTAATGAATCTACACCCATGGAGTCTTGGTGCTGATCATGTTTTGCTTGTGGAAGAGGCTTTGTCAATGGGTCTACTACATTCAGATTCCTATGCACTTTACAAATTTCTATGTCTCCATCCTCGACATATCCGCGAATGGAGTTGAAGCGTCGCTCGATGTGTTTGGTTCTCTTGTGAAACCTGGCTTCCTTCGCTAAGGCAATTGCTCCAGTGTTGTCTGTTGTCACAAAAGATTATCATTGGACCCGATGCACTGGCTATTACCCCTAGATCGAATATGAACTCCTTCATCCAGACTCCTTCATGCGCTGCTTTTGAAGCAGCTACGCACTCCGCTTCACACGTAGATCTCGCCACGATGCTCTGCTTAGTACTGCACCAACTGACAGCTCCACCATTCATTATAAACATGTATCCGGTTTGCGACTTAGAGTCATCTGTATCTGTGTTGAAGCTAGCATCAATGTAACCCTTTACAAGGAGCTCTCCGTCACCTCCATAAATGAGAAACATATCTTTGGTCCTTTTCAGGTACTTCAATATATTCTTGACCGTTGTCCAATGATCCACTCCTGGATTACTTTGGAACCCCCTTGCCATACTTATGGCAAGGCACACATCAGGTCTGGTACACAGCATGACATACATTATAGAACCTATGGCTTAGGCATAGGGAATGACTTTCATTCTCTCTCTATCTTCTGCCATGGTCGGGCTTTGACTCTTACTCAGTTTCACACCTCGCAAAACAGGCAAGAACCCCTATTTGTACTGATCCATTTTGAAGTTCTTCAAAATCTTATCAAGGTATGTGCTTTGTGAAAGTCCTATTAAGCGTCTTGATCTATCCCTATAGATCTTGATGCCCAATATGTAAGCAGCTTCACCGAGGTCTTTCACTGAAAAATTCTTATTCAAGTATCCTTTTATGCTATCCAGAAATTCTATATCATTTCCAATCAACAATATGTCATCCACATATAATATTAGAAATGCTACAGAGCTCCCACTCACTTTCTTGTAAATACATGCTTCACCATAAGTCTGTATAAAACCAAATGCTTTGATCACCTCATCAAAGCGCTTATTCCAACTCCGAGATGCTTGCACCAGTCCATAGATGGATCGCTAGAGCTTGCATACTTTGTTAGCAACTTTTGAATCGACAAAACCTTCCGATTGCATCATATACAACTCTTCCTTAAGAAACCCGATAAGGAATGCAAATTTGATGTCCATTTGCCAGATTTCATAATCATAAAATGTGGTAATTGCAAACATGATTTGGACAGACTTAAGTATCGCCATGGGTGAGAAATTCTCATCATAGTCAACCCTTTGAACTTGTCGAAAAACCTTTTGCGACAAGTCTAGCTCATCAGCGTCCGTCTTCCTCTTGAAGATCTATTTATTCTCAATGGCTTGACGATCATCGAGAAAATCCACCAAAGTCCACACTCTGTTCTCATACAAGGATCCTATATCAGATTTCATGGCCTCAAGCTATTTTTGGAATCTGGGCTCATCATAGCTTCTTCATAATTCGTAGGTTCGCCGTTGTCCAACAACATGACTTCCAGGACAGGATTACCGTGCCACTCTGGTGCGGAGCGTGTTCTGGTCGACCTACGAGATCCAGTAGTAACTTGATCTGAAGTTTCATGATTATCATCATTTGCTTCCTCTCTGGTTGATGTAGGCATCACGGGAAAGGTTTTCTCTGATGTACTACTTTCCAATTCAAGAGCAGGTACAACTACCTCATCAAGTTCTACTTTCCTCCCACTCATTTCTTATGAGAGAAACTCCGTCTCTAGAAAGGACCCATTCTTAGCAACAAAGATTTTGCCTTCGGATGTGTGGTAGAAGGTATACCCAATAGTTTCTTTCGGGTATCCTATGAAGACGCACTCCTCCGATTTAGGTTCGAGCTTATCAGGCTGAAGCCTTTTGACATCAGTGACGCAACCCCAAACTTTAAGAAACGACAACTTAGGTTTCTTCCCAAACCACAGTTCATACGGTGTCATCTCAACGGATTTAGACGGTGCCCTATTTAACATGAATGCGTATGTCTCTAATTCATAACCCCAAAACGATAGTGGTAAATCGGTAAGAGACATCACAAAACGCACCATATCTAATAAAGTATGGTTACGCCCTTCGGACACACCATTGCACTGTGGTGTTCCAGGTGGTGTGAGTTGTGAAACTATTCCACATTGTTTGAAATGAAGGCCAAACTCATAACTCAAATATTCGCCTCCGTGATCAGATTGTAGAAACTTGATTTTCTTGTTACGACGATTCTCCACTTCATTATGAAATTCTTTAAACTTTTCAAATGTTTCAGACTTATATTTCATCAAGTAGATATAGCTATACCTACTTAAATCATCTATGAAGGTTAGAAAATAACGATACCCGCCGCGTTCTTCAACACTCATCGGACCGCATACATTGGTATGTATTATTTCCAATAAGTCATTAGCTCGCTCCATTGTTCCGAAGAATGGAGTTTTAGTCATCTTGCCCATGAGGCATGGTTCACAAGTATCAAATGGTTCATAATCAAGTGATTCCAAAAGTCCATCCGCATGGAGTTTCTGCATGCGCTTTACACCAATATGACCTAAACGGCAGTGCCACAAGTATGTTGCTCTATCATTATGAACTTTGCATCTTTTGGCTTCAATATTATGAATATGTGTATGATACGTCCATTTTGCATCATGATTTTATATCAATATTTATTGCATTATGGGCTATTATTACACATTATGTCACAATACTTATGGCTATTCTCTCTTATTTTGCAAGGTTTATCATGAAGAGGGAGAATGCCGGCAACTAGGATTCTGGCTGAAAATGGAGCAAATATTGGAAACCTATTCTACACAGCTCCAAAAGTCCTGAAACTCCACGAAAGTCATTTTTGGAATTAAAAAGAATTTTGAGTAAAGAAAGTACCTGAGGGGGCCCACACCCTGGCTAGGAGGGTGCCCCCCCCTACTGGGCGTGCCCCCTGTCTCCTGGGCCCCCTGGTGGCCCTCCGGTGCCCATCTTCTGCGCTATATGAAGTCTTTTATCCGGGAAAAATCATAAGCAAGCTCACAGGACGAAACTCCGCCGCCACGAGGCGGAACCTTGGTGGAACCAATCTAGGGCTCCGGCGGAGCCGTTCTGCGAGGGAAACTTCCCTTCGGGAGGGGGAAATCATCACTAACGTCATCGCCAATGATCCTCTCCTCGGGAGGGGGTCAATCTCCATCAACATCTTCACCAGCACCATCTCCTCTCAAACCCTAGTTCATCTCTTGTATCCAATCGTGTATCCAAAACCACAAATTGGTACATGTGGGTTGCTAGTAGTGTTGATTACTCCTTGTAGTTGATGCTAATTGGTTTACATGGTGGAAGATCACATGTTCAGATCCTTAATGCATATCAATACCCCTCTGATCATGAACATGAATATGCTCTGTGAGTAGTTACGTTTGTTCCTGAGGACATGGGTGAAGTCTTGCTATTAGTAGTCATGTGAATTTGGTATTCGTTCGATATTTTGATGAGATGTATGTTGTCTCTCCTCTAGTGGTGTTATGTGAACGTCGACTACAGGACACTTCACCATTATTTGGGCCTAGAGGAAGGCATTGGGAAGTAATAAGTAGATGATGGGTTGCTAGAGTGACAGAAGCTTAAACCCTAGTTTATGCGTTGCTTCGTAAGGGGCTGATTTGGATCCACCAGTTTCATGCTATAGGTTTACCATAATACTTATTTTGTAGTTGTGGATGCTAGGGGTTAATCATAAGTGAGATGCTTGTACAAGAAAGGGTAGTACCCAAGCACTGGTCCACCCACATATCAAATTATCAAAGTATCGAACGTGAATCATATGAGCGTGATGAAAACTAGCTTGGCGATAATTCCCATGTGTCCTCGGGAGCGCTTTTTTCATTATAAGAAATTGTCCAGGCTTGTCCTTTGCTACAAAAAGGATTGGTCCACCTTGCTGCACCTTATTTACTTTCATTGCTTGTTACCCGTTACAAATTATCATATCACAAAACTATCTATTACCTACAATTTCAGTGCTGTAGAGAATACCTTACTGAAAACCGCTTGTCATTTCCTTCTGCTCCTCGTTGGGTTCGACACTCTTACTTATCGAAAGGACTACGATAGATCCCCTATACTTGTGGGTCATCAGTTTATCACTACAACCGAGATTCAAAATAGACCATTCACTAAGGGTGCATGACCATAAAAGATGTTACTCATATAAGTAGAACAATGATCATTCTCTGACTTAAATGAATAACCGTATCGCAATAAAGAAGCTCCAGATATAATGTTCATGCTCAACACCAGCACCAAATAACAATTATTGAGGTCTAAAACTAATCCCAAAGGTAGATGTAGAGGTAGCGTGCCGACGGCGATCACATCAACCTTGGATCCTGGAGGGAATCGTTGCATGGAAAACAAAAATAATTCTATGCACACACAATGATCTATCCATCGAGATGCCTAGAAATGAGGGGGAGAGTGTGTCTACGTACCCTCGTAGACCATAAGCGGAAGCGTTTCAGAACACGGTTGATGTAGTCAAACTTCTTCGCGCTTCAACCGATCAAGTACCGAACGCACGACACCTTTGCATTCTGCACACGTTCAACTCAGTGACGTCCCTTGCCTTCTTGATTCAGCAAGACATTGAGGTAGTAGGTGAGTTCCGTCAGCACGACAGCATGGTGATGGTGATGGTGAAGTGATCTCCGCAGGGCTTTGCCTAAGCACTACAAAAATATGACTGGGGGTGTAAATGGTGGAGGAGGGCGCTGCACACGGCTAGGAAATTGTCTGGGATGTGCTAGGCGCCCCCTCCTCATATATATATAGGTGGGAGGGAGAGGGGAGAGGCCAAGGGGCGCCCCAAGTAGGTCCGAATCCTACTTGGGCTCCTGCCCATGGCCGCGCCCCCTGCCATATTTGTCGGAGGGGGAACGAAAGAGGGAGGGGAGAGGGAAGGAAGGTGGAATCCTATTCCACTCTTTCCTTCCCCGTCCCCTCTTTCCTTCTCCTCCTAGGCCGGCCCATATGTGTTTCCCCTCTTGGCCCATAAGGCCCATATCTTTTGCCGGGGGTGCCCGGAACCCCTTCTGGTGACCCGATAAGTACCCGGTACCCCCGAAACACTTCCGGTGTCCGGATACCCTCGCCCTATATATCAATCTTTACCTCTCGACCATTTTAAGACTCCTTGTCATGTCCTAGATCTCATTTGTGACTCCAAAAAACATTCAGTAACCAAATTACATGACTCATATAATAATATATCATCATCAAACGTTAAGCGTGCTGAACCTACGGGTTCGAGAACTATGTAGACATGACCGAGACAACTCTCTGGTCAATAACCAATAGCCTAACCTGGATGCCCATATTGGCTCCTACATATTCCATGAAGATCTTTATCGGTCGAACTGTTATGACAACATATGTAATTCCCTTTGTCCATCGATATGTTACTTGCCCGAGATTGATCGTCGGTATGTCTATACCTAGTTCAATATTGTTACCAGGAAGTCTCTTTACTCGTTCTCTAATACATCACCTCGTGACTAATTCCTTAGTCATTTGTTTGCAAGCCTATGATGTGTATTACAGAAAGGGCCCAGAGATACCTCTCCGATACTCGTAGTGACAAATCCTAATCTCGATCTATGCCAACTCAACAAACACCTTCGGAGATACCTGTAGAGCATCTTTATGATCACCCAGTTATGTTGTGACATTTGATAACACACAAGGTATTCGCCCGGTATCCAGGAGTTGCATAATCTCATAGTCGAAGGAATATGTATTTGACATGAAGAAAGCAACAGCAACAAACTGAGCGATTAATATGCTAAGCTAACGGATGGGTCTTGTCCATCACATCATTCTCCTAATGATGTGATTCCGTTATCAAATGACAACACATGTCTATGGTTAGGAAACCTTAAGCATCTTTGATCAACAAGCTAGTCTAGTAGAGGCATACTAGGGACACTGTATTTGTTTAAGTATTCACACATGTATTTAAGTTTCCGATCAATACAGTTCTAGCATGAATAATTTTGGGGGATATTACTCCTAGGTATGACCCACCCAGGAGGGGCCCGGTGATGCCATCGGCGACTTAAGCATTAAGCTGGCAGTTCATGGATCAAGCTTGCTGAAAGGCCCAAGGCCCAGAGGCGACTCAAGGCCCAGAAAGATGAGCCACCATATGTTTAACTTGCTTTGTAAGGCAAGCTTAGTTAGAAACTAAATCTGTCATGGCTGTGTGAGACGGCCGGGACTCTGTAAGCCGTCGGGCATCAACTGTATATAAAGGGGTGACCCGCCAGCGGGTTAACTCAAGAAAATATCGATCGAGCACTAGGTCAAGCGTATTCACTCCCTGGTAATCGAAACACAAGCAATACAATCGAAATCAGGAGTAGGCTTTTACCTCATTGAGAGGGGCCGAACCTGGGTAAAAACTCAGTGTCCTTTGTCCCGTTTATCCCCTTTAAGCTAACCTAGTTGCAATGCCTCCACACCTAAGTCCTTTTGCTAGGGCATCTGCCCTGTTAAATCCACGACAGTTGGCGCCCACCATGGGGCTAGAGCACGGTGGTTTCGAGTTCTTGAAGGGCAACTTCTCAGGGATCAAGGGATACATCGTGGGCTGGATGACCAAGAGTCGCTGCGACAAAATCTACATCGACGATGCAGGTTGGGGTCCCGAGACCAGTTCAATTGAATACGAGTACCGGGTCCCCTTCAATGGAATCATGTCTTCATCGGCAAGATCATTGAGTTGGAACCTGAGTTGGACACCTGCACCAACATCACCGAGACGGCTCAGTGTGTGCTACCCGCGAAGGTTCAAGACGCCCCGAAGCATGTTTTTGTGGGTTTTACTCAAGGATTGGGTCCTGAGGAAGGATCTATGTCCGGTGGAGAGACGCCCGTTTATTCTGGTGATGAATCCTCAAATGACGCGACCAATTCCATGTATCAATTGCAAGATGATAGGCTTGGGGGCTGTTCTGATGGCGACAATATTTCAGACCCCTATGAGCCACCGAACCGGGTTGGGATCTTCATGGCCGGGACGCAACCGGTGCAGAATTCCTCAACTGCGGCAACAATGCTTTCCGGTTCAGCAGCCGCTGCGGCAGCCAGGGCAGGAGGCCCTATGTGCCCGCTGGCTCAAGTTTTATCTAAACCATTGAAGGCTTTGGCGACTTTGCTGACGATGGAGGTAACCCCGGCGAATCAAGCACAACATAATGTGGACGTTGCAAAGTTGCGTGATGAGATAACTCAGGCTAAGGAGGACCTTAACACTAAAAATACCAGGATGGCAACAGAGCAAGCTGCCTTGGAGGTGGAATCACAACGGATTCAAGCAGACAACTTTCGCATAAGCTTGGATCAGAATGCATCAAATGTTGTCTTAACAGGAGATACCAGAGTCATCTGCCTCACGAGTTCGATGCAAGAAATCTCTTCAATACACCTGGGCAGGACCAAGTAACTCGCCCAGTGTGACCCGGGGCCCTGAAGCACCTAGGACCTGAGCAGCGACTCAACCCCTTGTGGCGCATCCGGCTCGTGTCAATTCAACCCCACCTCAGCGAGTCTCCGCACCTCCGGGTCACTTCTCTAACCCTTTGGACAACATGATCGCCACGGCGTCACGATTGGCGGCTCTCCGAGTGACAGACGAGAGTTCGAAGGCGGTCGAGGCTCTGAAAGTCGTAGAGCTTCTTGTGGCTCAGCAGGCGGTTTACTCCTATAGTCGCGATCGAATCCACTCGACTCCGCGTCCAAGTCGAAGCTACAACCAACACATGGAGTCACGAGCGGTTTCGAGCAGTGAGCGGCATCATAAGCAGCCCCATGGGCATGACCCGCCACGGGCTGATAACCATGCTCAATTGTTGGTAGATCAAGCATAGGCTCGCTGTAAGGCGGAGCTGGTGGCTCAGCAGCCTCAGTTGCACCCTTTGACGTCCATAGAAGCTGGGGTAACTTCCAGGATAGTGGGTGTGCCATGCTTAGTACCGGCTCTATGCAATGATTGGTTACCCAAAGACTTCAAAGGTGCTCGAAAAGTACCCAATTATACAGCAGATCAGCCCCCAGAGGCTTGGATTGAGAGCTATGAGATGGCCATTGAGATGTTGGATGTCAATGATGTTGCATGCGCCAAGTATTTCACCATGAAACTGGATGGGTCGGCTCGTACCTGGTTGAAGGGTTTGCCCCCTAACTCTGTCAGATCATGGGATGCATTGAAGGCACGTTTTATTTAGAATTTCAAGGATACATGCAAGCAACCCATGTCGATTCTTGATTTAGATACTTGTGTCCAGAGTGAGGGTGAATCAGCCGCCCATTGGGTACGCCAGATCTCGGCCATTATCCACTCATTAGATAGCATCAATGCCGGTGCAGGTGTCCTAATTTTGGAGAAAAATTGTCGTTTCCTTCCCCTCAAACAGAAGCCGGGGCAACATAAGCGCCATTGCAATGACATTGGAGAGCTCATGGCAGCTCTGGTCAAATATGCTGATTCTGACAACACTAAGGATCCTGAATCTAATGAGGAAAAGGCTGGCAAGGGGAAGAAGAATGGCAATGCAAAGGGACAACAACACAATGCAGCGTGTCAAGGTAATAATGGTAAGAGTAAGGGAAAGTCGTCAGCACCTTGGTTTGGCGGGCCAAAATTCAACCTTGAAGCGATGATGAATCAACGTTGCCCAAAGCATGGTACTCAAGATAAGCCGACCACTCATCTCTAGAAAGATTGCTTCATCATGAGGGAGTATAGAAATTTCGATTTTTATCAGGGTAACCAGGGCCCGCTGAGGGAGTCCTGGATTAAGGGGTCCTGGGATGTCCTTCCTGTTGACATGGGCCGGACTGATGTGCTGTGAAGATACAAGACCGAAGACTCTCACCTGTGTCCGGATGGGACTCTCCTTGGCGTGGAAGGCAAGCTTGGCGCTCGGATATGAAGATTCCTTTCTCTGTAACCGACTTTGTACAACCCTAGTCCCCTCCGGTGTCTATATAAACCGGAGGGCTTAGTCCGTAGAGGGAATGATAATCATAATCACACAGGCTAGACTTCTAGGGTTTTAGCCATTACGATCTCGTGGTAGATCAACTCTTGTAATACTCATATTCATCAAGATCAATCAAGCAAGAAGTAGGGTATTACCTCCATAGAGAGGGCCCGAACCTGGGTAAACATCGTGTCCCCCGCCTCCTATTACCATCAACCCTAGACGCACAGTTCGGGACCCCCTACCCAAGATCCGCCGGTTTTGACACTGACATTGGTGCTTTCATTGAGAGTTCTGCTGCGTCGTCACCAAAAGGTTTGATGGCTCCGTCAATCATCTACAACAATGCAGTCCAGGGGAGGTTTTCCTCCCCGGACAGATCTTCGTATTCGGCGGCTTCGCACTGCGGGCCAACTCGCTTGGCCATCTAGAGCAGATTGATAGCTACGCCCCTGGCCATTAGGTCAAGTTTGGAAGCTTGAATTACGTTGCCGATATCCGCGGAGACTTGATCTTCGATGGATTCGAGCCCATGGTGGCCGCTCCCTGCCACCACGATGTACATGACCTAAATGTATCATCGAACCGTGCCCAGGAGATAGCGCCTGTAACTGCTCTGGCCCTGGATCCGGAGCAAATTGCGCCGTCCGAGGACGGGAAGCTCAACCCCGCCACGGAAGCCACAGACTTAGTGGCGTTAGAGCCGCACACAGATCCGACCTCGAGCGGGGCCTGTGTCACCGGAACCTCGGATTCGTCTTCGGCCATAAGTTCTGAACCGCGTGCATCCGCGCCCATCGAACCTGATCAGGTGCCGATGGTTGATTTCAGTTCCGCGGACATCTTTCGGCACTCACCTTTAGGCGATGTGCTAAACTCACTAAAAGCCCTCTCCTTATCAGGGGACTCTCAGCCGAACTATATCCGGTTTGGAGTGGAGGCTGATGACGAAGAATTCTGCTTCCCACCCACCACCCACTTCATAGCCACTGTCAAAGACTTAACCAACATGCTCGATTACGGCTTCGAAGACATCGATGGTATGGACGACGATGCCGGAGAGGAGCAGGCACAAAAACCACCCCTTACCGGGCGCTGGACAACCACCTCCTCATATGAAGTATACATGATGGATACACCCAAAGAGAACAATGGCGACAACGAGAATGATCCAGTCGAGGATAAGCCTCCTGAGATACAACCAAAGCACCGATGTTAGTGGCACCGTTCTAAACCACGCTGTGAAAAAAATAGCAATACTGGCACAGGAGAAAATAATACTCCGGACGACGCCAAAGACAACGAAGACCCCGTTGAGCCAACTTCCGAACAGGATGAACCGGAGGATGGGCAAGTTAGCCCTAATGAACAGGCGTTAACAATGACTCGAAGGACAGTAATTATCTTCCACCCGCCAAGGATGAGGCGAGCCACGGCAACGAAGACTTTATCGTGCCTGCGGAGCCCGTCGATCAGGAGCTCTTTAAGATCCGGCTAATAGCCACTGCAAGGAGCCTGAAAAAGAAGCAGCATCAGCTTCAAGCTGATCAAGATCTACTCAATGAAAGATGGACTAATGTCCTAGCAGCCGAGGAATACGACCTCGAGCGCCCAACTAAAAGTTACCCGGAACGCAAATTGTTACCCCAATTCGATGACGAGGCGCTGGAGCCCGTCCTACCAGCGCGTAATGCGGCTGACCATCCACCATGTGGACGGGACAAAGCGGCAACTCAGGCCGAACACTAGCCCGCACTACCTCGCCGTAAAAACAGAGACACAACAACTTGGGGATACACATACGACCTGTGAGATGACCTAGAAAATAGAGCGGGTCAAACTAGATCGATCTATGGATCGTGGGTGCATGCCCGATGTGCGAAGATGGCCATCCGGCCGGACGTGACAAACATAATCATGCCCGTGCCAAAAACCGCAGACGAACTCCATCCGAGCTATGTCACGACTTGGCCCGATATAGAGGCGCTGCACACCCCCTTTGCTTCACTGATGAAGTAATGGAACATGAATTCCCGGAAGGGTTTAAACCCATGAACATCGAATCATATGATGGGACAATAGACCCCGCGGTATGGATTGAGGATTTTCTCCTCCATATTCATATGGCCCGCGGTGATGATCTTCACGCCATCAAATACCTCCTGCTAAAACTCAAGGGACCTACATGGCACTGGTTGAATAGTTTGCCCGAAAACTCAATTGGTAGCTGGGAAGACTTGGAAGACGCCTTCCTCGACAACTTCCAAGGTACATATGTCCGACCTCCAGATGCCGATGACTTAAGTAACATAGTTCAATAGCCCGGAGAGTCAGCCAGGAAATTTTGGACTAGGTTCTTAACTAAAAAGAACCAGATCGTCGACTGTCCGGATGCCGAAGCCCTAGAGGCCTTCAAACATAGCATCCGTGATGAATGGCTCGCCCGACACCTCGGCCAAGAAAAGCCGAAGTCTATGGCAACCCTCACGATGCTTATGACCCGCTTCTGCGCACGCAAGGATAGCTGGCTAGCCCGTAGCAATAACAATACATGCGAACCTGGCACTTCTGAAGACAGAAATAGTAACGGCAAGCCCCGACGCAGTAGACATAAGCAACAAAGCAATGGTGACAACACCGAGGACATAACGGTCAACACCGGATTCAGTGGCTCTAAGTCCGGTCAGTGGAAGAAGCCATATTAAAGAAACAATCCGGGCTCGTCCAGCTTGGACCACATACTCGATCGTCCATGTAAAATCCACGACATTCCTGATAAACCAGCCATTCAAACCAACAGAGACTGTTGGGTTTTTAAACAGGCCGACAAGTTAAATGCCGAGAACAAGGAGAACAGGTTGCAAAGCGAGGACGATGATGAGGAGCCCCGGCAAGCGAACACAGGGGGACAGAAGAAGTTTCCCCCCCAAGTTAAAACGGTGAACATGATATATGCTACCCATATCCCCAAGAGGGAGCGCAAGGGCGCGCTCAGGGACATCTACGCAATGGAGCCAGTCGCCCCAAAGTTCAACCCATGGTCGTCCTGCCCGATCACCTTCGATCGCAGGGACCATCCGACCAGTATCCGTCATGGCGGTTCAGCCGCACTAGTCCTCGACCCAATCATTGATGGATTCAATCTTACGCGAGTCCTCATGGACGGTGGCAGTAGCCTGAACCTGCTCTATCAGGATACAGTGCGCAAAATGGGTATTGATCCATCAAGGATCAAGCCCACAAGAACCACCTTTAAAGAAGTCATACCAGGTGTAGAGGCCCGCTGTATGGGCTCAATCACACTGGAGGTGGTCTTCGGATCCCCGGACAACTTCCTAAGTGAAGAGTTGATCTTCGATGTCGTCCCCTCCCGAAGTGGCTATCACGCACTGCTCGGACGAACCACATTCGCTCGATTTAATGCGGTGCTAAACTATGCTTATCTCAAGCTCAAGATGCCCGGACCACGCGGTGTCATAACAGTTAATGGAAACATGGAACGCTCCCCCCGTACCGAGGAGCACACCGCTGCCCTCGCAGCAGAAGCACAAAAGCGGCCTTTTCAGGCAGAACCTTAATTCGGTGGCCAATCTCCTGGACACTGTCAAACGAGTCCAAACTACTCTGCAACAAGACAGTCCAGCTCGTCAAGAGCTTGACTAGCAATTCGGCCTCTGTCCCAGTCCCGACCAAATGGTGGCACTCATACCACGCGTACATAACTACACACTCAAAATACCATGGGCATAGACGGAGGCACAACTAGATCATGGTCCATAATATGGCTCAACCTCCCCTGGACCCACATACTTTCACTTTTTCTTTTTCTTTTCAGGTTTCTTTTTTCCCCAGGCCTTTCCTGGTGGCCTGATTGTCGGACCTATCAAGGGACGGATACACCAAGATGGCAAGAAGTATTGAAGTATAAGGGAATTTCCAGGTGGTCTCTTTAAATGATCATTATGCCTATTTTAAGGACCCGCACGCAGCTCTCCCTTGGTCGTGGCATGTTAATAGCCCTGCTGCTTATCGCACTACTTGTACAAATACACTTTGACGTATTAATCAAACTATAATGGAAAATAGTTTGCAGCCCAATTTTTGCGGCATTAGCCTATTACTTCATTTTTTTGAATTCTTATCAATTGCACCCATACACTCTGGTATGCCTTAATTCGCCAGGGGCTTCATTACGCCCCATAATACGACAACAAAGTCCGAACACTTTTTTACAGTATAGTTCGGCACCCCGAACTTTAGCATTATATGCATCGGCTTCGAATCATGTCTTTGGTCAATAGTTGGGTTGCCCGGCTCCTGTGCTTACTACCTTACGTTCCACTATATCGGCTAGGGTAGTAAAGGGAGAACTACTGCTATTGTGTCCTGGTTTATCCGGATGAGCACCTCAGTAGAGAAAGCCAAAAACTGGCTGTCATGATGCGACGTGAGCCAGTCAGCAGTTCGAGAGATTACAAATCTTTTGCGATTTTTTCCGCATTATGCGATGAATCAGTTTTTATCCGATCAGGTGTTTACAACACCCCAAGTTCGGACTTACGAATACTAGGGGTTGCGCCTAAATTTCTATTGTCAAACTCCTATGGCTAAGTGAGGGTGATAAAGCCACATAATCCGATTGCCTGGTTCGTTGCGCTAAACACCTCATTCAAGGACCCAACCTTTTGATCAAGAGTGTTTAGATTCCATCCCGAGCACCCCCATACTAACTACGTGGGGGCTGAAGCCGACGACTGGCCAATTCTCAGATTCAATTTAAATGGCCGCACAAGAGGTAAAATTTTAAATAAAAAACAAGCATTATATTACATCACGACCTTGTTTCATAGTACAGGACAGGATAACATGAATGTAGTCATTCAAATATAATATCCTTAGCACATTGCTCCGCCACAATGCGGGATCCCTCGAGGACATCGTCAAAATACCGCTCGGGCGTGCGGTGCTCCTTGCCAGCGGGCGGTCCTTTGGTCAGGAGCTTGATGGCATTCATCTTCGCCCACTGAAATTTGACACGGGCGAAGGCCATCCGCGCACCTTCGATGCAGACCGACCACTTGAGGACGTCAAGCTAGGGGCAGGCATTGACCAGCCGCTTCATGAGCCCGAAGTAGCTACTGGGTATGGCTTCGGCAGACCACAGCCGTACTATCAAATCCTTCATGGCCAGTTAGGCCACCCTATGTAGTTCGACCATCTGTTTTAGCTGATCGCTAAAGGGCACCGGATGTTCTGGCACAAGGTATTGTGACCAGAACAGCTTCTCCGTCGAGATCCCTTCTTTGGCTCGGAAGAACTCCACAACATCGGAAACACTGCACGGCAGATCCGCAAACGCCCCTGGAGAACTCCAAATCCGGGTTAGTAAGAGATACTTTTCTTCACATATTTGCTTTGCATAATGAAGGCCTTACCCGCCATAATTTTCTTGGCCTCTTAGATTTCCTGGAGAGCGCCCTGGGCTTCCACCTAGGCATCTTGCACGCTCTGGCGAGCCTTGGCGAGTTCGGTCTCTCGATCCGCAATATCGCGCTCCAAGGACTCGCATTTCTTAACGGCGTCCTGGAGCTCTTGCTGGACCTCATTAACCCTGGCCTCATGTTTTTCACGGGCGGCTTGCTCCTTTTCCGCTTTCTTTTTGGCCTCGGCCAACTCCTTTTTGAGAGCCTCCACCTCGGTCGCCGCTCCTACAAATAAAATGGCACCATGGTCATTACAAATCATCTATCCTTTCTGATATACAGAAGGTCGTTGCATACCTTGTTTATCCTCTAGCTGCTTTTTCACGCAGCCGAGCTCTTCCCCGGCCCGCTCCAGACTCTGCTTCAGTCCAAAAACCTAAGCAGTATGAGAGGTCGCAGCCAGTAACACATTGATTCATCTGGTTAGTCTCTTGAGAAACTTGTTTGATCCTCTATCCGGCTTTTCTTTTCGAACACCTAATAGTGTCTCAGGGGCTACTATCTATACTGTGACATTATTTTTACATAATTGCGTCACTTACCTCAAAGCCTGTTAGAAGGCTTGTGCAGGCTTCGGTCAGACCGCTCTTCGTGGACTGAATCCTCTCAACCACCGTACCCATAAGGGTACGGTGTTCCTCAACAATGGAAGCACTTCGTAGCTCTTCCATTAGAGTGTCCGGGGCCTCTGGCTGGACAGAGGTCACCGGCGGAATTGGCGCACCTCCTCCTTTTGAAGGAGGCTGCTTGATTGGTTCCGGAGCCGCATAGGTCTCCGGGACCGTATTCGGTTGGGGGCCGAGCTGAATATGGCCCACATTGCCGGTCTCCATGGGGAATTGCTCTCCCATGTGTCCAGAGGCTGAAGTTTCACCCTCCGGCGCCGCCCTGACGGCCTCCTACATCTCTCCATGGCCCAGGGTCCTTCGGGACAACACATCGGTGTCATCCATGGCCTTGGGAGAGGAGGCCGCCAGAAGGGACCCGCTGTCCATCACCTTCGGGTCCAGCGAATTCCCCGTTGACGAGGATCACTGGAGGACGGAACGGGCCGGGCTGTAGCACATGATTTGACATGTTAAAAGCATGAAGGAAAAGGGCCGGATATATGAGTGCATCTTCGAGTACTTACAATTCGGCTAGGGGCTTATCCCTAGGGCGCCATTCTGAGCTGTTGTCGATGTCCGCTATGGAGTTGTCTGGGAGGGAAGCCTTCCCCTTCTTGGACGCTTTGGCCTCCAGATGCGTGGAGGCTGTCCTTTTATTTCTCCCCCCTCAGGGGGGGAATGGCTTTATTCTTGTTCCTCCTCTTCCTCGTCGTCCTCGGCAGCGGAGGAATGAGTCTCGTCGTCTCTGGACATCACGTCCGAAGTGCCCTTATGACGGGGGCCACCTCTGGTCCCCTTGGCCTTCTTCTCCAGTGCTTGATAGGGCGCCGGAACCAGCATTGTCGTCAGAAGTGTAATTGCTGGGTCTTCGGGCAGCGGATCCGGACAGTGAATCTGCTCCGCCTTCTTTGTCCATCCCTAAGAGAATCAGTAGGGAGGCTTAGGTGTCTTCCTTGAGTATGCAAGTAAAGGATACACCTTGAAAACATGAAAAAACTTACCGGACTAGCGGGATGGGCCAAGTCGTGCCCACGGTCCTCGGTCGTATCCGGCCATGTCTTGTTGGACTTGAAAAGCACCTTCCAGATGTCTTCGTGCGTAGTGCCGAAGAACTGCAGCAAGGTCTGGTGCTTGGCCGGATCGTACTCCCACAAATGGCCAGTCCGGCTTTGGCACAGAAGGATCCGGCAAATAAGCATCACCTAGATCACATTGACAAGCTTGATATTCTTGTCTATCATGCTCCTGATGCGCGTATGAAGCGTTGTCAGCTCGTTCGATGAAGACCAGTCCAGGCCCTTCTCTAGCCAGGAGGTGAGCCGCATCGGGGCTCCGGACTTGAATTCGGGAGCCGCTCCCCAGGTGGTGTCGCGCGGCTCTATGACGTAGAACCACTGCTGTTGCCACCCTTTGACAGCTTCCACAAAGGTACCTATTGTCCATCTGACATTGGGCATCTTGCTGACCATGGCGCCTCCGCACTCCGCGTGTTGACTACTCATGACCTTTGGCTTCACATTGAAGATCTTTAACCATAATCCGAAGTGGGCTAGGATGCGGAGGAAGGCCTCGAACACGACAATGAATGCCGAGATGTTGAGGAAAGAGTTGGGGGCCAGATCGTGGAAATCCATCCCATAGTAGAACATGAGTCCGCAGACGAACGGGTGGAGAGGAAATCCCAACCCGTGGACGAAGTGGGGGTTGAATACAACCCTCTCATGGGGCTTCGGTGTGGGGATGATCTGTCCCTTGGCCGGATGCCGGTGGGTGATTTCCTTGGCCAAATACCCAGCCTCCCGGAGCTTCGTAATGTCCTTCTCCTTGATGGAGGAGACCATCCACTTGCCCTGCGCTCCGGATCCGGACATGGTTGGAGTGCTTTCTTGGGGCGGAAAAGATGAGAACTTGGGTGCTGGAGCTTGAGAATGGGGGAGGCAGAGAGAGAGAAGGCGTGGGTGAAAGGAGTGAATCCTTATCTCTTTATAAAAGTAGTGAATATTAAGCGCCTCCCCATTCGCCCTAAAAACTCACCTATTCCCAAGGGCCGTGCAGACGATACGGTGGGATTACTGATGTCTACTATGCAACCTTCTTCTTGTAGACGTTGTTGGGCCTGCAAGTGCACAGGTTTGTAGGACAGTAGCAAATTTCTCTCCAGTGGATGACCTAAGGTTTATCAATCCGTAGGAGGCATAGGATGAAGATGGTCTCTCTCAAACAACCCTGCAACGAAATAACAAAGAGTCTCTTGTGTCCCCAACACACCCAATACAATGGTAAATTGTATAGGTGCACTAGTTCGGCGAAGAGATGAAGATACAAGTGCAATATGGATGGTAGATAAAGGTTTTTGTAATCTGAAATAATAAAAACAGCAAGGTAACAAGTGGTAAAAGTGAGCGTAAACGGTATTGCAATGATAGGAAACAAGGCATAGGGTTCATACTTTCACTAGTGCAAGTTCTCTCAACAATAATAACATAGATAGATCATATAACAATCCCTTAACATGCAACAAAGAGTCACTCCAAATACACTAATAGCAGAGAACAAACGAAGAGATTATGGTAGGGTACGAAACCACCTCAAAGTTATTCTTTCGGATCAATCTATTCAAGAGTTCGTACTAGAATAACACCTTAAGTCACAAATCAACCAAAACCCTAATGTCACCTAGATACTCCATTGTCACCTCAAGTATCTGTGGGCATGATTATACGATTCGCATCTCACAATCTCAGATTCATCTATTCAACCAACACAAAGTACTTCAAAGAGTGTCCAAAAGTTTCTACCGGAGAGTCAAGAACGTGTGCCAACCCCTATGCATAGGTTCATGGGCGGAACCCGCAAGTTGGTCACCAAAACATACATCAATAGGCACATGATATCCCATTGTCACCATAGATAAGCACGGCAAGACATACATCAAGTGTTCTCATAAAAGACTCAATCCGATAAGATAACTTCAAAGGGGAAACTCAATTCATCACAAGAGAGTAGAGGGGGAGAAACATCATGAGATCCAACTACAATAGCAAAGCTCGGGATACATCAAGATCGTGCCATAGAGGGAACAGGAGAGAGAACACGAGAGAGAGAGAGATCAAACACATAGCTACTGGTACATACCCTCAGCCCCGAGGGTGTACTACTCCCTCCTCGTCATGGAGAGCGCTGGCATGATGAAGATGGCCACCGGTGAAGGATCCCCCCTCCGGCAGGGTGCCGGGAAGGGCTCCCGAGAGGTTTTTGGTGTCTACAGAGGCTTGCAGCGGCGAAACTCCCGATCTATCTTCTCCGTGGATGTTTTTATGGTACGTGGGACTATATAGGCGAAAGAAGTCGGTCGGGAGGTGCTCGAGGGGTCCACGAGACAGGGGGTCGCGCCTTGTAGGGGGGGCCCTATCTCCTGGGCTCCTCGAGTGTCTTCTGGCTTGATCTCCAAGCCTCCAGGATGATATTCTTCCAAAAAATCATGATGCCGAAGGTTTCATTCTGTTTGGACTCCGTTTGATATTCCTTTTCTACGAAATACCGAAACAGGCAATAAAATAGCAATATGGGTTGGGCCTCCGGTTAATAGGTTAGTCCCAAAAGTAATATAAAAGTGTATAATAAAGCCCATAATCATTCAAAACAGATAATAAAATAGCATGAATGCTTCATAAATTATAGATACGTTGGAGATGTATAAAGCATCCCCAAGCTTAATTCCTACTCGTCCTCGAGTAGGTAAATGATAAAAGAAAGAATTTATGAAGTGTGAATGCTAGAGGTGCACAAGTTTGATCAATGATAATTTCAATCACCTTTACTAGCATCATTATATGTCATAACAATAGTTCATCTCATAAATTTTTTCATAATAATGTAACAAGCAATTCATATGTCAAAGCATAGACCATAAACTTTCTTGAAAGCTAGCAAAATTCATTCTTAGTCATCAAAACAATTGCAATTCATCCTATTTTCAGGAAGGGTCTATGTTAGAGCTTTGATTTAGCAAACTTCACATACTCAACTATCATATAGTCTTCTACAATTGCTAACACTCACGCAATACTTGTGGTTATGAAGTTTTAATCAGACACAGAGAAAGATTGGGGCTTATAATGTTGCCTCCAAATGTATTCACCTTTGGGTGATGTCAACAATAATAGTTCATGCTAACGTACATACAATTGGATATCTATATCAGGATCACCCTAACACAAAGTGCTTGCCAAAGGATAAAATGAAAAAGGGACAGGTGAAGATCACCTTGACTCTTGCATAAAGTAAAAGACATAAAGTAAAAGATAGGCCCTTCGCAGAGGGAAGCAGAGGTTGTCATGCGCTTTCAGGGTTGGATATACAAAATCTTAATGCGAAAGAACGTAACTTTATATTGCCACTTGTATATGGACCTTTATTATGCAGTCCGTCGCTTTTATTGCTTCCATAACAAGTTCGTACAAAGCTTATTTTCTCCACACTAATAAGTCATGCATATTTAGAGAGCAATTTTTATTGATTGCACAGATGAGAACTTACTTGAAGGATCTTACTCAATCCATAGGTAGGTATGGTGGACTCTCATGGCAAAAACTGGGTTTAAGGATAATTGGAAGCACAAGTAGTATCTCTACTTGGTGCTAGGAATTTTGGCTAGCATGAGGGGTAAAGGCAAGCTCAACATGTTTGAATGATCCATGACAATATACTTTAACTGAGGTGCGAGAAAACATAACCCATTAAGTTATCTTCCTTGTCCAACATCAACTCTTTAGCATGTCATACATAATGAGTGCTCACAATTATAAAAGATGTCTATGATAATATATTTATATGTGAAATCTCTATTCCTTCAATATTCTTTCATGAATTGTTCAAATGACTAATACAATGCTTGCTAACCGCCAATAAATTTACAACCTCTACTTAGATGTGAAGTGATTACTCCCCATGGGATAAGCAAACGAGGCATATATAATTTCAGATTTATGACATTCAACTCATTCAACCATTTACTCATAGGATATAAGTGAAGCACACGAGTAAATGAAAAACTACTCCAACAAGATATAAGTGAAGATCAATGAGTAGCTAAATAATTATGTAACTATGTGAAGACTCTCTCCCATTTAAGAATTTTAGATCTTGGTATTGTATTCAAACAGCAAGCAAAATAAAATAAAATGACATTGCAAGGATAGCACAACTCATGTGAAGAAGCAAAAACTTAGGCTCAACCGATACTAATCGATGATTGTCGAAGAAGAAAGGTGGGATGCCTACCGGGGCATCCCCAAGCTTAGACGCTTGAGACTTCTTGAAATATTATCTTGGGGTGCCTTGGGCATCCCCAAGCTTGAGCTTTTATGTCTCCTTAATTCCTCTCATATCATGGTTTCTCTTTTTATCAAAAGCTTCATCCACACCAAACTCAACAAGAACTCGTGAGATAGGTTAGTATAAACCAATGCAAAACCAGATCATCTTCTACTGTAACAAATCACTAATACTATTATTCAACATTTCATACTAAATGCCTCTACATATTTAATACTACTATCCTCAAATAGAATCATTAAACAAGCAAACATATGCAAACAATGCAAACATAACAGCAATCTACCAAAACAGTACAGTCTGTAAAGAATGCAAGAGTATCAATACTTCCCTAACTCCAAAAATTATAGAAAATTCCCACTGTAATAAATTTATCAGAGCTCAATACAAAAAGATTCAACAGTATACCATTCTCTGACTTTTCTAGGGAATTTTTGCAACAGCGGTAAACTTTCTGTTTTCAAACAGCAACAAGTATACTAGCAAAACAAGCATGGTAAAGGCTATCCTTGACTTTTTTTATTGAAACAAAAGATGCAAAGCATTATTCTAAATAACAGCAAGCAAACACTAACAAAATAAAATGATGCTCCAAGCAAAACACATATCATGTGGTGAATAAAAATATAGCTCCAAGTAAAGTTACCGATGAACGAAGACGAAAGAGGGGATGCCTTTCGGGGCATCCCCAAGCTTAGGCTCTTGGTTGTCCTTGAATGTTACCTTGGGGTTCCTTGTACATCCCCAAGCTTAGGCTCTTTCCACTCCTTATTCCATAGTCCATTGAATCTTTACCCAAAACTTGAAAACTTCAACCACACAAAACTCAAAACAAAACTCGTAAGCTCCGTTAGTATAAGAAAATAAATCACCACTTAGGTACTGTAATGAAATCATTCTAAATACATATTGGTGTAATATCTACTGCATTCCAACTTATCTATGGTTCATACCTTCCGATACTACTCATAGATGCATCAAAATAAGCAAACAACACAATGAAAACAGAATCTGTCAAAAACAGAACAGTCTGTAGTAATCTGTATCAAACGTATACTTCTGGAACCCCAAAAATTATGAAATAAATTTTTGGACCTGAGTAATTTGTATATTAATCATCTGCAAAAATAATCAACCTAAAATCACTCTCCAGTAAAAACTGGCAGCTATTCTCGTGAGCGCTAAAGTTTCTGTTTTTCACAGCAAGATCATATAAACTTCACCCAAGTCTTCCCAAAGGTTCTACTTGGCACTTTATTGAAACAAAAGCTATAAAAAATGATTACTACAGTAGCATAATCATGTGGACACACAAAAACAGTAAGGGTAAATATTGGGTTGTCTCCCAACAAGCCTTTTTCTTTAATGCCTTTCTAGCTAGGCATGATGATGGCAATGATGCTCACATAAAAGATAAGAATCGAAACATAACGAGAGCATCATGAAGCATATGACTAGCACATTTAAGCCTAACCCACTTCCTATGCATAGGGATTTTGTGAGCAAACAACTTATGGGAACAATAATCAACTATCACAGGAAGGTAGAACAAGCATAGCTTCAAAATTTTGAACACATAGAGAGGAAACTTGACATTATTGCAATTCCTACAAGCATATGTTCCTCCCTCATAATAATTTTCAGTAGCATCATGAATGAATTCAACAATATAACCAGCACCTAAAGTATTGTTTTGATGATCTACAAGCATAGAAAATTTACTACTCTCCACATAAGCAAAATTCTTCTTATTCGGAATAGTGGGAGTATCATAAGAGACTTGAACACTAAAAATTGTTTCCACATTAAAAGAGTAATGTTCAGAAAAAGGGTAATCATAATCATGACAAGTTTTATAAATATAATCATCGCTACTTTTTATAGCATAAGTTTCATCACAATAATCATCATAAGTAGTAACTTCGTTTTCATCATAATCAATTGAAACCTCTCCCAAGATAGTGGAATCACTAAATAAAGTTGACACTCTTCCAAATCCTCTTTAATATTCATCACAATAAGATTAAACATCTTCCAAAATAGTGGGATCACTAATTCCTAAAGTTGACACTCTTCCAAACCCACTTTCATCAATATAATCATCATAGGCAGGAGGCGTGCTATCATCATAACAACTTTGCATATCAAAACTTGGGATGCTAAAAATATCATCTTCATTAAACATAGCATCCCCAAGCTTGGGACAAACATTAATTTCAGGAAATATATTCTCAAATATTTCATACTCATCAAACATAGCTTCCCCAAGCTTGGGCTCTTTCATATCATAAGCATAATCACTCTCATCATTAAAAATATGGATAGCACCAATAGTAAAGCAATTATCATCATCGCAATGAGTAGTAGGAGCAACATCATTTGGGAGGGATACCTTTCTACCTTTGTTTATCCTTCTTTTCTTTTTCTTCTTCACATTATGTGTGGGTTCAACCTTCCTTTTTGAGCTCCTTATTGACGAGATTGGTTGAATAGAAAGCTCCTCCTCGTTGCATGATTCATCATAAGAAATAATAGGAGGATATTGGGAAGTCTCTTCCCTTTAATTAGTATTCTCATCATCTTCTATTTGCTTTCTTTTCTTTAGTTAATTGGCAATATAAGGATTTTCAATGCAATTCTCCGCAAAAAAACATATAAATCTTTTCTAGATCAATATCAAGGAATTTCTTATGGGCAAATTCTGGAAGATCCTTAAGTAAACGTTTCAATTCTTCATAACCCAAAAGTAAACTAAGTTCATTGTAATGTGCAGGGGAGATCAAATCATCAAAATTTTTGGACACGATTCGATCATGAAACAATTTGCGTTGGAGATGTAAATGACCACGTTCATTGCAAAGTTCACAAGTACGACAAAGGAATTTTAAATTTTCAGCACTTACATCTAGCCTTTCTTGCAACCATTTAGTTTCTAAATTCTTATGCCTCTTGCAATAAATATCTTCTCTATTAGGTGTGTTCATGCAAACATGCACTCCACAAAAGTTGACATGCTCATAAGAGATATTTTCATCATGACTAGAGCAATCATCATTAATACTATGGATATTCAAGGAGTTCATACTAACAACATTGCAATCATGCTCATCATTCAAAGATTTAGTATCAAACATTCTAATGCATTCTTCTTCTAGCACTTGAGCACAATTTTCCTTTCCATCAAACTCACGAAAGATATTAAAAAGACGAAGCGTATGAGACAAACTTAACTTAAATTTTTTAGTTTTCTTTTATAAACTAAACTAGTGATAAAACAAGAAACAAAAAGATTCGATTGCAAGATCTAAAGATATACCTTCAAGCACTCACCTCCCCGGCAACGGCGCCAGAAAAGAGCTTGATGTCTACTATGCAACCTTCTTCTTGTAGACGTTGTTGGGCCTGCAAGTGCACAAGTTTGTAGGACAGTAGCAAATTTTCCTCAAGTGGATGACCTAAGGTTTATCAATCTGTAGGAGGCGTAGGATGAAGATGGTCTCTCTCAAACAACCCTGCAACCAAATAACAAAGAGTCTCTTGTGTCCCCAACACACCCAATACAATGGTAAATTGTATATGTGCACTAGTTCGGTGAAGACATGAAGATACAAGTGCAATATGGATGGTAGATAAAGGTTTTTGTAATCTGAAGTAATAAAAACAGCAAGGTAACAAGTGGTAAAAGTGAGCGTAAACGGTATTGCAATGATAGGAAACAAGGCATAGGGTTCATACTTTCACTAGTGCAAGTTCTCTCAACAATAATAACATAGATAGATCATATAACAATCCCTCAACATGCAACAAAGAGTCACTCCAAAGACACTAATAGCGGAGAACAAACGAAGAGATTATTGTAGGTTACGAAAACACCTCAAAGTTATTCTTTCGGATCAATCTATTCAAGAGTTCGTACTAGAATAACACCTTAAGACACAAATCAACCAAAACCCTAATGTCACCTAGATACTCCATTGTCAGCTCAAGTATCCGTGGGCATGATTATATGATATGCATCACACAATCTCAGATTCATCTATCCAACCAACACAAAGTACTTCAAAGAGTGCCCAAAAGTTTCTACCAGAGAGTCAAGAACGTGTGCCAACCCCTATGCATAGGTTCATGGGCGGAACCCGCAAGTTGGTCACCAAAACATACATCAAGAGGCACATGATATCCCATTGTCACCACAAATAAGCACGATAAGACATACATCAAGTGTTCTCATAAAAGACTCAATCCGATAAGATAACTTCAAAGGGGAAACTCAATTCATCACAAGAGAGTAGAGTGGGAGAAACATCATAAGATCCAACTACAATAGCAAAGCTCGGGATATATCAAGATCGTGCCATAGAGGGAACATGAGAGAGAACACGAGAGAGAGAGATCAAACACATAGCTACTGGTACATACCCTCGGCCTCGAGGGTGAACTACTCCCTCCTCGTCATGGACAACGCCGGGATGATGAAGATGGCCACCGGTGAAGGATCCCCCCTCCGGCAGGGTGCCGGGAAGGTCTCCCGAGAGGTTTTTGGTGTCTACAGAGGCTTGCGGTGGCGGAACTCCTGATCTATCTTCTTCGTGGATGTTTTTAGGGTACGTGGGACTATATTGGGGAAAGAAGTCGGTCGGGAGGTGAGGGAGTCCTGGATAAGGGGGTATCCGGATAGCCGGACTGTACACATCGTCTCGACTGTAGAAGCGTCAAGATACAAGACTCAAGACTTCAGCTCGTGTCCGGATGGGACTCTCCCTTGCGTGGAAGACAAGCTTGGCGATCCGGATATTATATTTCCTTCCTTGTAACCGACTCCATGTAAACCCTAGCTCTCCGGTGTCTATATAAACCAGAGTGGATGGTCCTTAGAAGGCCGATCACAATTACAATCATACCATCATAGGCTAGCTCTTAGGGTTTAGCCTCTATGATCTCGTGGTAGATCTACTCTTGTACTACTCATATCTTCAATATTAATCAAGCAGGAAGTAGGGTTTTACCTCCATCGAGAGGGCCCGAACCTAGGTAAACATTGTGTCCCTTGCTTCCTGTTACCATCAGCCTAAGACGCACATATCGGGACCCCCTACCCGAGATCCGCCGGTTTTGACACCGACATTGGTGCTTTCATTGAGAGTTCCTCTCTGTCGTTGCTTCAATGCTTGATGGCGTCTTTAATCGTCAACAACACAGTCCAGGGTGAGACTATTCTCCCTGGACATATCTTTCTGTTCGGCGGCTTCGCACCGCGGGCCAATTCGCTTGGTCATCTGGAGCAGATCGACAGCTACGCCCCTGGCCACCAGATCAAGTTCGAAAACTTGAACTACACGGCGGATATTCGCGGAGACTTGATCTTCGACGGATTCGACCCTGCACCAGGAGCACCGAACAGTCACGACGAGCACGTCCTAGACCTGCTGTCGGACAATGCTCGGAACATCATCCCTGCAATAGCCCCGGATCTAAATCCGGAACAGGTTGCGTTGCCTGAGGATGGAGGGATGGACCCCGCCCCGCAGGCCGCATGCTCATTGGCGGTGGAGCTGAACACAGGTCACATCTCTGTGGAGGCCTGTAACCCTGGCCCCCCGGACTCATATCCGGTTGTTGGCTCACGTCCGCACAATCTCGAGCCAGCCGAGCCAGGTTGGGCTCCGGTAATGGAGTTTACCGCTGCGGACATCTTTCAGCACTCGCCTTTTGATGACATGCTGAACTCATTAAAGTCTCTCTCTTTGTTGGGGGGCTCTGGGCCGAACTATGTCCGGCTTGAGTGGGAAGCAGGCGACGAAGGAATTCACTGCCCACCCACCATCCACTTTGTCGCCACGATTGATGATTTAGCCGGCGTGCTCAACTTTGACTTCGAAGACATCGACACTATGGACGACGATGTAAGAGACGTACAGGAGCCACCGCTCACACGACGGTGGACAACCACCTCTTCATACGATATATACATGGTGGACACTTCGAAAGAAACCAATGGCGATGAGGCAACGGAGGATAACCCCTCCAAGAAGAAAGCAAAGCATGGGCGTCGCCCGCACCGCTCCAAGACCCGCCAAGGCAATACCGGCACCGGAAACGAAGACAATCCGGACGGTGCCGACGATCAATACAACCCTGAACAGCCCACCTTCGAGCAGGCCGAACAGGAAGATGGGCATGACAACCCAGATGAACAGGCGACAGACGGGTATCCGGAGGAGGACAACTACATGCCCCTCTCCGAAGACGAGATTAGCCTCGGCGACGACAAGTTCGGCGTACCCGAAGACCCCGCAGAGCAGGAGCGCTTCAAGCACCGGCTTATTGCCACTACGAGAAGCCTGAAGAAGAATCAGCAGCAGCTTCAAGCTGATCAAGATCTGCTCACAGATAGATGGACAGAAGTCCTGGCAGCCGAGGAATATGGACTCGAGCGCCACACGGCTGACCGGCCGCCTCGAGGTCGGGATAAATCGGCATATCAGCCCGAATACCAGCCCCCACCCCCGCACCGGATTACTACGGCCCGGGGCAATACTCAGGACCTGCGCAATAAACTGGATAACGCTGCAGGACAACCAAGATCGATCTACGGATCACGGGGGCGCACCACAGCACATGACGATGACCGCCATACCGGATACACTACCAGCAAATCCGGCCGGCCCGAATATAACCAGTCAAATGCAGCCGGACTGCTCGTGACATAGCCCGGCACAGAGGCGCCGCACACCCCCTCTGCTTCACCGATGAAGTGATGGATCATGAATTCCCAGAACGGTTCAAACCCGTAAACATCAAATCATACGATGGCACAACAGACCCCGCGGTATGGATCGAAGATTTCCTTCTCTACATTCACATGGACCACAGAGACGATCTACATGCCATCAAGTATCTTCCCCTTAAGCTCAAAGGACCCGCCCGACACTGGCTAAAAAGCCTGCCCGCAAATTCCATTGGCAGTTGGGAAAACCTGGAAGACGCATTTCTTGACAACTTCCAAGCCACATATGTGCGACCTCCGGATGCGGATGACTTGAGCCACATTACTCAACAGCCCGGAGAATCAACCAGGAAATTCTGGACTCGGTTCCTAACTAAAAAGAACCAAATAGTCGACTGTCCGGACGGCGAAGCCTTAGTGTCCTTCAAGCATAATATCCGTGATGAGTGGCTCGTCCGACACCACGGCCAGGAGAAACCCAAGTCTATGGCAGCTCTCACGACACTAATGACTCGCTTTTGCGCGGGCGAGGACAGTTGGTTGGCTCGCAACAGCACTACGCCACATTCTGGCACGTCAGACATCCGTGACAACAATGGCAAGCTACGGCGCAACAGACACAAGCGACGAAACAACAACGACAACACCGAAGACACGGCGGTCAATGCCGGATTCAGCGGATCCAAATCCGGTCAGCGGAAGACGCCATTCAAACGCAACAATCAGGGACCGTCCAGTCTAGACCGTATACTGGAGCGCTTGTGCCAAATTCATGGCACCCCGGACAAGCCAGCCACCCACACCAATAGAGACTGCTGGGTATTTAAACAGGCCTGCAAAATAAACACCAAAAACAAGGACAATGGGCTGCACAACGACGATGACGAGGAGCCCCGGCGTCCGAACATGGGGGGATAGAAGAAATTTCCCCCCAGGTGAAAACGGTCAACATGATTTACGCCACCCACATCCCAAAGCGGGAATGGAAGCGAGCATTACGGGACGTCTACGCGATGGAGCTAGTCGTCCCCAAATTCAACCCATGGTCAGCTTGTCTGATCACGTTTGATCGTTGGGATCATCCTACTAGCATCCGTCACGGCAGCTCAGCCGCATTGATTCTAGACCCAATCATAGATGGATTTCACCTCACAAGAGTACTTATGGACGGAGGCAGCAGCCTGAACCTGCTTTATCAAGACACAGTGCACAAAATGGGCATCGATCCTTCAAGTATTAAGACCACCAAAACCACCTTTAAAGGTGTCATTCCTGGAGTAGAGGCCCGCTGTACGGGCTCTATAACATTGGAAGTGGTCTTCGGATCTCCGGATAACTTCCGAAGCGAAGAGCTAATCTTTGATATCGTCCCTTTCCACAGTGGCTACCACACACTGCTCGGACGAATCGCATTCACTATATTCAATACGGTACCACACTATGCATACCTCAAGCTCAAGATGCCAGGCCCACACGGGGTCATAACAGTCAAGGGAAATATGGACCGCTCCCTCTGTACAGAAGAGCACACTGCAGCCCTTGCGGCAGAAGTACAATGCGGCCTCCTCCGGCAAACCATCAATCCGGCGACGACAACCTCAAGCTCCGTCAAGCGAGGACGGAACACCCCGCAGCATGATCCGCAGGCACGCCAAGAGCATGACTAGCAGTCCGACCTTCGCTCAAATCCCATCAAAGCTGCATCCGTGCCACGCGTACACAATTACGCACTCAAAATACCATGGGCACAGGCGAAGGCATAGAAGTGGCTCAGTCAACAGTACGGTATCGCTTCGTAACCTTTCTATTTACCCTTAAGGACATTGCTTTAGTGCAGCTTCTCCAAAAGAGCCGGATTGTCGGACTTACATAGGAGAGGAAACCCAGGAGGCAACAGGCTTTGGGCACAACAGGAAACACCCAGGTGGAATCTATTTACGATCATTGTTTCTGCTTTATCTATTTGTACGTAGCCTGCCCCTGGATAGGATATGTCAAATAATCCTATTTATCTCCGCTTAATGCATTCATTGTAAACATACGCTTAAACGTATTATTCCTCAATGGGAGACCATATATAGCGTCAGTTTATTATTCTTATTTGAGCATTTTTTTCAAATGTCTATTTTATTTTGCATCCGTACACTTTGGTAAGCTTAGTTTGCCAGGGGCTTCTTATGACGCCCCATAATACGACAAGATAAGTCCGAACACTTTCATTAGTGCGGCACCCCAAACTTATAGCATTATATGCATCAACTCCGAATCATGTCTTGGGTCTACAGTTGGGATAGCCCGGCTCCCTTGTTTTGGTGCCTTATGTTCCGTTAATTCAGCTAAGGTAGCACAGGGAGAACTATTGCGATTGTGCCCTGGTTCTTTCGGACGAGCACCTCAGTAGAGAAAGCACAAAACTGACCGGCATGATGTGGCAAGAGCTGGTCGCTGTTCGAGATGTCTTAAAATCCTTAAAGATTTTTCCGCTTTAGGAGATAATTCGGCTTTGTCCGATATAGGCGTGTATAGCGCCCCAATTCGGCCTTCCGGATTCTAGGGGCTTCGCCGAAATTTAAAATTGTAGACTTCTATGGCTAAGTGAAGGTTATAAATCCATATAGTCCGATTGCCTTGTTCGCTACACTGGACACCTCCTTAAGGGAACAATCATTTGGATAAAGAGTGTCCGGGTTTTCCACGAACACCCAGTACTAGTTACACGGGGGCGGAAGCCGACGACTGGCCTACTTTCAGAATTTGATAAACAGCCGCATAGAAGGTAATATTTTAAATAACAAAAGCGCTGCATAGCGCAAGTAACTTCGTCTTTAAATTACAAACATGACAAAGGTGAATTCCTTCAAAAATTATGTCTTTGGTACATTCATCGGCCACGAGGCAAGCACCCTTCATAACGCCATCATAATACTTCTCGGGGACGCGATGCGGCTTGCCCTCTGGCGGCCCGTCCTTCACCAGCTTCTCCGCATCCAGCTTGCCCCAATGCACCTTTGCACGGGCAAGGGCCCGGCGGGCACCCTTAATGCAAACGGATCGCTTGATGACTTCCAGTCGCGGACAGGCATCCACCATCCGCTTGATCAGGCCGAACTAGCTTGTGGGCAGAAGCTCACCAGGACATATCCGGACTATGAGATCCTTCATAGCCACTTCAGCCGCCTTGTGGAGTTCGACCAACTGCTTCAGTTGGTCACTCAAAGGCGCTGAATGTTCGGCCCCAGCATACTGGGACCAGAAGAGCTTCTCCGTTGAGATCCCCTCCTGGGCACGGTAGAACTCCGCGGCATCTAATACGCTGCGTGGCAGATCCGCGAATGCCCTTGGAGAGCTCCGGACTCGGGTAAGTAAAAGAAACGCCTCCTCCACATGTTTGCTTTGCATAAAGAATTTCTTACCCGCCGTTATCTTTTTGGCCTCCTGGATCTCATGCTGTGCCCTATCAGCTTCGGCCTTGGCGTCTTTTATATTTGTAAGGGCCTTCGCAAGCTCGGCCTCTTTTGCTTTAAGCTCATGCCCCATGGACTCGAACCTTTTGCTGAGCTCCTGGAGCTCTTCTTGTACTTCGCCCACTCGGGCTTCTTGCTTTTCGCGCTCCTTCCGCTCCAAGGCCACCTTGTGTTCGGCCTCGGACAACGCTTTCCTCAGAGACGCCACTTCGGTGGTGGCCTCTGTTACCAAATCACGACGCCTCGTCGTTAGAATAACCAATTTTATTTATACTTTACTATATGAGAGAGGGGAATCATTCACCTTTGCTCTCCTCGAGCTGCCTCCTTGTGAGGCCGAGCTCTCCCTGTGCCCGCTCCAAGTCCTGCTTCTGGCTGGCGATTTCGGCCGTACGGACAACAGTGGTCAGCAGCACAGCCTGTTTATTTATATTCAAACTTATTGTTAGACTCCTGCGGATTATAATTGACCCTCCATTTGGTTTTTCCTTCCGAACACCAAATAGACTATCAGGGGCTACTACCTATCGGGTGGTAATCTCACACATTTTTTACTTACCTCAAAGCCTGTCAGGAGGCTGGTGCAGGCTTCGGTTAGTCTCCTCTTGGCGGACGAAACCTTCTGAATCACCGCACTCATAAGAGTACGTTGTTCTTCATCGAGGGAAGCGCCGCGAAGCGCTTCCAGCAGACAATCCGGCGCCTTGGACACAACGGAAGTCCTTGATACAGATGGCCATCCCTCCCTAATGAGGGGCTGCCCGCCTGAGTCCGGAACCACTGAAGGCTCCGGAACAGTGTTTGGCTGAGAGCCCGGTTTATCGTGGCTCTCATCGACACGATCCGCGGGGATCTTGAACCCCGCGAGTCCGACGTCTAGGACGCCGCCTTGAGGCGCCTCCAGGGCCACCTCCCCCATCTCTGGGAGCCTTTGGGACAACACCTCCGTGTCGTCCGCAGGCCGAGGAGAAGTGGCGGTCGGGAGTGAGTTCATTGCTGACTCACTTAAGGATCCGTCCGAAGACGACGCTTCGGGATGGGCCCTGGCCGGACTTCATACAAGTTCGGCATTACAACAAAACTATGAAGCGGAATTATGATGGAGTGCGGGTACTTACGATCGCACTAGGGGCTTCTTCCTGGGGAGCCACCCTTCCTCGCCGTCGGCGGCGGTGGCGGAGTAGTCCGGAAGGGACACCTTTCCCTTCTTGGGCGTCCCAGCCTCCCCCACCGGGGCGGCCTTCCTCTTTTTCTCCCCCTCAGTACGGGGAGGTGGAGTTTCTCCTTGTTTCCCCCTGCTTCCGCGGGAGGAATCTGCCTCGTCATCATCAGACGACAAGGGTATGACGGCCTTGCGCCAGGGGCCTCTCCTGGTCCCCTGGTCCACCGTCTCCGGCCCCCCATCCTTTCCGGATGGGGCGACCTCTTCTTCTTCTTCTTCTTCCCCTTTGGGGGAGGAGTGCGCCTCGTTGTCTTCGGACAAGGCTTGCGTAACCTTACGCCGGAGACCCTTTCGGGTCCCCGGGGCCTTCTTATCGGCCTTCTTCTCCGACCCCTTATAGGGCGCCGGGACCAACATCTTCGTTAGAAGATCATTAGCTGGGCTTTCTGGCAGCGGAGCCGGACAGTCAATCCGCTTCGCTGTCTCTACATATTCCTGAACAAATATACACAATCACTTAAGGATTCCCCATGAGTACATTGGGAAGAATCGAACCCGGTGGCAGCCTGAGAACTCACCTGGGTAGGGTGCCGTGCGGCGTGGAGCCCGCAGTCCTCGGATATGAGAAGAGGTACTTAGGTGGCCTTGAACAACGCCTTCCACGCATTCTTGTGCTTCATGCCGTAGAGCCTCTGGAGCGCCTGGTGTTCGGCCGGGATGAACTCCCACAGATTGAATGCCCGCCTTTGGCACGGCAGAATCCGGCGAACGAGCATGACTTGGATCACGTTGACGAGCTTGATGTTCTTGTCCTTCATGCCCTTGATGAAGTTTATGAGCCCGGTCAGCTCTGTAGATTCGCCCCATAACAGGCCCTTCTGTGCCCAGGAGGTGAGCCGCATAGGGGTTCCAGATCGGAACTTGGGGGCCGCCACTCAGTTGGCATTGCGCGGCTCGGTGATGTAGAACCACCTTGATTGCCACCCCTTCACGGTTTCCGCAAAGGAGCCGTCAAGCCAGGTGACGTTAGGCATCTTTCCCACCATGGCTCCTCCGCACTCCGCTTGCTGGCCGCTCACGATCTTCGGCTTCACGCAGAAGGTTTGGAGGCACAAGCCGAAATGAGGCTTGATGCGGAGGAAAGCCTCGCATACGACGATGAACGCCGAGATGTTGATGACGAAGTTCGGAGCTAGATCATGGAAGTCTAGCCCATAGTAGAACATGAGCCCGCGGACGAAGGGGTGGAGTGGAAACCCCAGTCCACAGACGAAGTGGGCAAGAAACACGACCCTCTCGTGGGGTCCTGGGGTTGGAATGACCTGCCCGCCATCTGGTAGCCGGTGCGCTATGTCCGCGGCCAAGTATCCGGCCGCCCAAAGACTTGCGATGTTCTTCTCCTTCATGGTGGAAGCCACCCATTTGCCTCCTGCTCCGGACATGTTTAGCTGTGCGGAGAAGACTTGAACTAGGGCGCTGGAGCTCGAGGAGGCGAGAGTGGGCAGAGGAGGAAGAAGGCATGGGTAAGAATGGGGAACTCTTATCCCTTTATAGAGGCGATGAAAGTGGTGCACCTCCCCACTAGCCTGTTGAGAATCGCTTACTTCCCAAGCGCCACGATTGATGGCACGGAGGGATTACCCATACCCGTATTGATGAGAATCCCGTGATAAGGGGACATGATCTCTGCTTTGACAAGGCGTGTCAAGGAAACCGCCTTGCAATGCGCGCTGTGGCTGGTTGTGAAAAAATGGTTCGAATAATGACCTGGCTATAATGGCATGTCACGTCGTCTAAAAGTTGTCAGCTGAAGTATCATTCTCTCTACGGTGGTATGTGAAGATCATTTTGCAGATCCGGGCACGACCTACGTGTTCGATAGTAACCTTGGAGTATTCAGAAGGAGGAACCCGCCTTGCAATGCCGAAGACAAGACTGCGCGCCGGACTCATCGTCATTGAAGCCTGGTTCAGGGGCTACTGAGGGAGTCCTAGATAAGGGGGTATCCGGACAACCGGACTGTACACATCGTCCGGACTATAGAAGCGTCAAGATACAAGACTCAAGACTTCGGCTCGTGTCTGGATGGGACTCTCCCTTGCGTGGAAGACAAACTTGGCGATCTGGATATTATATTTCCTTCCTTGTAACCGACTCCATGTAAACCCTAGCTCCTTGGTGTCTATATAAACTGGAGAGGATGGTTGAGGGAGTTCCGGACTAGGGGGTGTCCGGATAGCCGAACTATCATCATCGGCCGGACTCCAAGACTATGAAGATACAAGATTGAAGACTTTGTCCCATGTCCGGATGGGGCTTTCCTTGGTGTGGAAGGCAAGCTTGGAGATACGGATATGTAGATCTCCTACCATTGTAACCGACTTTGTGTAACCCTAGCCCTCTCCGGTGTCTATATAAACCGGATGGCTTTAGTCCGTAGGACGAACAACAATCATACCATAGGCTAGCTTCTAGGGTTTAGCCTCCTTGATCTCGTGGTAGATCTACTCTTGTAACACACATCATCAATATTAATCAAGCAGGACGTAGGGTTTTACCTCCATCAAGAGGGCCCGAACCTGGGTAAAACATCGTGTCCCTCGTCTCCTGTTACCATCCGCCTATACGCACAGTTCGGGACCCCCTACCCGAGATCCGCCGGTTTTGACACCGACATTGGTGCTTTCATTGAGAGTTCCTCTGTGTCGTCACTGATAGGCTCGATGGCTTCTTCGATCATCATCAGCGACGCAGTCCAGGGTGAGATCTTCCTCCCCGGACAGATCTTTGTATTCGGCAGCTTCGCACTGCTGGCCAACTCGCTTGGCCAACTGGAGCAGATCGAAAGCTACGCCCCTGGCCGTTGGGTCAGATTTGGAAGTTTGAACTTCACGGCTGACATCCGCGGAGACTTGATCCTCGATGGATTCGAGCCACAGCCAAGCGTGCTGCACTGTCACGGCGAGCATGATTTAGCTCTGCAGCCGGACAGTACCCTGGAGGCCGCACTCGAACCCGCTCCGATCTTCAATTCAGAGCCGGCTGTGCAGGTCGAGGACGGATGGCTAGACTCCGCCTCGGGGGCTGCAACCTCTACGGCGATAGAGCCGAACGCTGACCTTGTCCCTCATGAAGCTCGTGACTCCGAGGTGCCGGACTCCTTGCCGGACTCCGAACCTCCCGCGCCCCCTCCGATCGGATCTGATTGGGCGCCGATCATGGAGTTCACCGCAGCGGACATCTTTCAACACTCACCTTTCGGCGACATCTTGAGTTCGCTAAAGTATCTCTCGTTATCAGGAGAGTCGTAGCTGGACTGCGGCAAGGACGGTTGGGATGCGGACGACGAAGAAATTCAAAGCCCACCCACCACCCACTTGGTAGCCACTGTTGATGATCTCACCGACATGCTAGACTACGACTCCGAAGACATCGACGGTATGGACGACGATGCCGGAGACGACCAAGAACCAGTGCCTACCGGGCACTGGAAAGCCACCTCATCATATGACATATACATGGTGGATATCCCAAAGGATGGGAATGGCGAAGGGGAAGCGGGGGACGACCCCTCCAAGAAACAGCCCAAGCGCCGGCGTCAGCGGCGCCGCTCTAAATCCCGCCACGGCAAGAACGAAGATTCCAGCACCGGAGATAATAATACACCAGACAGTGCCGAAGACAACCCACTCCAGCAAGATCCAGCGCAGGAGGACGGAGACGCCAGCCCTCATGAGAGAGCGGCAGAAGAAGAGGTAGAGGATTACATGCCTCCCTCCGAAGACGAGGCAAGCCTCGACGACGATGAATTCGTCGTGCCTGAGGATCCCGTCGAACAAGAGCGTTTTAAACGCAGGCCTATGGCCACGGCGAACAGCCTCAAGAAAAAGCAGCAACATCTTAGAGCTGATCAAGATCTGCTAGCCGATAGATGGACCGAAGTCCTTGCGGCCCAAGAGCATGAGCTCGAACGCCCCTCCAAAAGCTACCCTAAACGCAAGCTGCTCCCCCGATTAGAGGAGGAGGCGTATGAACCCGCATCACCAGGAGACAATACGACTGACCGACCACCCCGTGGTCGTGACAGAGAGGCTTCTAGGCCCTTCACTAGACGCGTACCTCGGCATCGCTCGAAAAGCACAAGGCCACAGGGGAATGCTCCGGACTTGCGAGATATACTGGAGGATAGGGCAAGACAATCAAGATCGATCTATGGATCGCGTGGGTGCCCCATGATACGTGACGACAACCGTCGCGCCGGACACAGTAAGTCCGGCCGGGCCGAACAAAACAGACAAAGCTCTTTTGAGCTCCGTCGTGATATCGCCCAGTACAGAGGCGCCGCACACCCACCATGCTTCACAGACGAAGTAATGGATTGTCAAATCCCCGAAGGGTTTAAACCCGTGAATATTGAATCTTACGATGGCACAACAAACCCCGCGGTTTGGATCGAAGACTATCTCCTTCACATCCACATGGCCCGCGGTGATGATCTTCACGCCATCAAATATCTCCCCCTCAAGCTTAAAGGACCAGCCCGGCATTGGCTTAACAGCTTGCCAGAAGAGTCAATTGGGAGTTGCGAAGACCTGGAAGCCGCATTCCTCGATAACTTCCAAGGCACGTATGTGCGACCACCAGACGCTGATGACCTAAGCCACATAATTCAGCAGCCAGACGAATCGGCCAGACAATTCTGGACACGGTTCTTAACCAAGAAAAACCAAATCGTTGACTGTCCGGATGCGGAGGCCCTTGCAGCCTTCAAGCATAATATCCGCGACGAGTGGCTTGCCCGGCACCTGGGACAGGAAAAGCCGAAATCCATGGCAGCCCTCACATCACTCATGACCCGCTTCTGCGCGGGTGAGGACAGCTGGCTAGCACACAAGAACAACCTCAGCAAAAATTCTGGCAGTCCGGATATCAAGGACCGTAATGGCAGGTCGCGTCGTAACAAAAACAAATGCCGCATTAACGGCGACAATAGTGAGGATACAGCAGTCAATGCCGGATTCAGAGGCTCTAAACCCGGTCAGCGGAAAAAGCCATTCAAAAGAACTACTCCGGGTCCGTCCAATTTGGACCTAATACTCGACCGCTTGTGCCAGATACACGGCACCCCCGAAAAGCCAGCTACTCACACCAACAGGGACTGTTGGGTATTCAAGCAGGCAGGCAAGTTAATTGCCGAAAACAATGACAAGGGGCTGCACAGCGATGACGAGGAAGAGACCCGACCGCCGAACAATAGAGGACAGAAGGGTTTCCCCCCACAGGTGCGGACGGTGAACATGATATACGCAACGCACATACCCAAAAGGGAGCGGAAGCGTGCACTCAGGGATGTATACGCGATGGAGCCAGTTGCCCCGAAGTTCAATCCATGGTCCTCTTGCGCGATCACTTTTGACCGAAGGGACCACCTCACCAGCATCCACCAGGGCGGATTCGCCGCATTGGTTCTAGACCCAATCGTCGATGGATTTCACCTCACTAGAGTCCTGATGGACGGCGGCAGCAGCCTGAACCTGCTTTATCAGGACACAGTGCGCAAAATGGGCATAGACCCCTCAAGGATCAAACCTACCAAGACGAACTTTAAAGGCATCATACCAGGTGTAGAAGCCAATTGTACAGGCTCAGTTACACTGGAAGTGGTCTTCGGATCCCCGGATAACTTCCGAAGCGAGGAATTAATCTTCGACATAGTTCCGTTCCGCAGCGGCTATCATGCTCTGCTCGGACGTACCGCGTTTGCAAAGTTCAACCTAGTGCCACACTACGCATACCTTAAGCTCAAGATGCCAGGCCCTCAAGGAGTCATCATGGTCAACGGAAACACTGAACGTTCTCTCCGCACGGAGGAACATACAACGGCTCTCGCGGCAGAAGCACAATGCAGCCTCTTAAAGCAATTCTCGAGTCCGGCCATTAAGCGGCCGGACATAGCTAAGCGCGCCCGGGGTAACCTACAACAAGACCACCTGGCACGATCCGAGCACGTGTAGTAGTGCGGCCCCAACCCCAGCCCCTGTAAAACGTCAAGACAGGTCCTTCGCGTACATCAATACGCCCTGAAGATACCATGGGCATGGGGAGAGGGGCACGACCACGATAAGCCCGGACTGTGGCTCAACCACACCAGGGGATCTCAAGTGTGTCGTTCTTATTTTTCCTTTTTCCTTTTATTTTTTACCCACAGGTCTCCGTTCGTCAGAGGCCCTGTCCGGCAGCATACCTGCCGAACTCACGATGCAACAGCCAGGGAAGGATAAAGGCTACAACGAATATACAGGTGGTCTCCATTGTGAGCATTTAATCCGTTTTACGCACCATTCCATAGCCTACCCCTGGAGGGGGACATGTTTAACAGTCCCATCCCTTGCTTTTCGCACCATTTGTATTGTTCTGCACTTACATCCGTTTTTCTTGAATAAGTAATGCAACACCTTTTTGCTTCCAATTGCATTTCTCTTTTATACATATTTTCATTTGTGACATTACGCATCCGTACATTTTTGGTACGCTACACACACCAGGGGCTTATGTTTCCCGCATCATGGTGTGATAAGTCCGAACACTTTCACAAGTGTGGCACCCCGAACTTATAGCATTATATGCATCGGCTCCGAATCATGTCTTGGGTCAATAGTTGGGTTTGCTCGGCTCCCATGTTTTGGTACCTTACGTTCCGTTGTATCTGCTAAGGTAGCACTGGGAGAACCACTGCGATTGCGCCCAGTTGAGCTGGGTTAACGCCTCAGTGGAGAAAGCTAAAATTGACCGTCATGATGAGGCGAGAGCCGGTCGCTGTTCGAGAGGTTTTTTGCGAGTCCTTAAAGACTTATGCCGCTTAGAGCGAGGAGCCGGATCTTGTCCGGCCCAAGCGTGGATAGCGCCCCAAATTCGGCCTTCCGAAGACTAGGGGCTTCGCCGAAATTTAAAATTATAGAATTCTATGGCTAAGTGAGAGTGTTCAAGCATTATAAGTCCGGTTGCCTTGTTCGCTGTGTTGAGCGCCTCCCTAGATGGACCCAACAATGGGAACAAGAGTGCTCAAGTTTATCCCGAACACCCCAGCACTCGTGGCATGGGGGCTGAAGCCGACGACTTGCCATCTCTCAGATTTGATAAACAGCCGCACAGAAGGTAATATTTTAAATTAACAAGTGTTGCTTACGCATATGAACTAAGTTTTCAGCGCACAGGATAACAAAATGCGAGTCTACTCAAATATTACATCTTTGGAGCACTCACCCGCAATAGTGCGGGCGCCCTTCAGCACACTCTTATAATACATCTCGGGCGTGCGATGCTCCTTGCCCTCTGGTGGCGGGTCCGTCACGAGTTTCTGGGCATCCATCTTGCCCCAGTGCACCTTTGCGCGGGCAAGGGCCCGACGGGCACCTTCAATACAGGCGGAGTGCTTGATGACTTCAACCCACGAGCACGCATCCACCAGCCGCCGCACCAAGCCGAAGTAGCTCCCAGGCATGGCCTCCTTCGGCCACAGCCGAACTATGAGGCCCTTCATGGCCTGTTCGGCCGCCTTGTGGAGCTCGACCAGCTGCTTCAGCTGGTCGCTAAGGGGCACCGGATGTCCGGCCTCAGCATACTGAGACCAGAAGACCTTCTCCGTCGAGCTCCCCTCCTCGACCCGGTAGAATGCGGCAGCATCGGACACGCTGCGAGGAAGGTCTGTGAACGCCCCTGGAGATCTCCGAATTCGGGTAAGCAACAGCTAATTAACACTCACATGCTTACTTTGCATGAAAAATGCCTTACCCACTGCTATTTTCTTCACCGCCTCGATCTCCTGGAGGGCCTTGTAGGCTTTGGACTTAGCGGCTTTGGCACTCTCAAGAGCCGTTGCAAGCTCAGACTCTCAAGTCTTCGAGTCATGCTCCAGGCTCTCATGTTTTTTCAGGAGATCCTGGAGCTCTTGCTGTACCTCCGCCACCCGCGCCTCCTGCTTCTCTCGCTCGGTGCACTCCGCGGCCGCATTGCGTTCGGCTGCGGCCACCGCCTCCTTCAGGATCGCCACCTCGTTAGTGGCCCCTGCAATACCCACGTTATCCTTGTCATTCTTTTTGCAACCAAAATCCTTTTATGTAAGGTACAATTTTAATAAGGTGTTACTCACCTTCCTTGTCCTCGAGCTGCTTCTTGGCACGGCCGAGCTCGTTCTCGGACCGCTCGAGGCTTTCCTTCAAAGTATTGACCTCCGCAGTCAGTGCGGCAGAGGTCAGCAGCGACGCCTGCAATCCCATATTGACATATTTTTTATGACTCCTGCGTATATCTTTTTAGATCCTCAGTCCGGCTTTTCTTTCCGAACACCGAACCGAGCATCAGGGGCTACTGTCTATGCGGTACTGTTTTACATATCTCAAAATTCTTACCTCAAAGCCTGTTAGAAGGCTGTTGCAGGCTTCGGTCAGCCCGCTCCTGGCGAGCTGCACCTTTTGAATCACCGCACTCATAACAGTGTGGTGTTCCTCTTTAATGGAGGCGCCATTGAGCGCCTCCAGCAAGTTATCCGGTGCGTCCGGTTGGACAGAGGCTGCCGGTGTCACGGTCTTGCCCTTCTTACGAAGGGGCCGCCCGCCGGACTCCGGAGCCACTATGGGATCCGGAGCCGAGTCTGGTGCAAAGTCCGGGAGGTTGTCCTGCGACACCTCTGGGGCCTCCTCCTCCTAGCGGGTCCCTTCCCGGGATCCCACCTCGGCATCATCCGTGTCACGGGGGGTGGAGCTGGTCGGAAGAGAATCCATATCCGACGCACCTAAGGACCCGCTCGACGAAGCGGGAAGATCGTCCTTGGGCGGACTGCAGGGTTGTATGCGGCTTTAGAAAGACAATGTGTGGCAAAGAAAGAAAAACCATGAAGTTATTCGGAAGTCCGGATACTTACGATCTCGCCAGGGACTTGGCCCTTGGAGGCCAGTCCTCGTCATCGTCACTGGCGTTGGCAGAGCAGTCCGGGGGAAGATTTTTTCCCTTCTTGGAGCCTTTGGCCTCCCTTGTTGGGGAGGCCTTCCTTTTCTTTCCTCCCCCCGCTGGGGGAGAGGCTTTCTTCTTCTCTCCCTCGCCTTGGTGGGAGGAGTCGGCCTCGGATTCATCATCCGATATCACCTGAAAACGGGAACTCTTCCGAGTCCCCGTGGCCTTCTTCTTGGCCTTCTTCTCCGGCACCATGTGGGGTGCCGGAGCCAGCAGCCCCATTAAGCGGGCGTCCGCTGGGTCCTCTGGCAATGGGGCCGGACAGATAGCCTGTTCGGCCTTCTTCAGCCAGTCCTGTCAAAGGAAAGGGAGTTTAGATCCCGCATAGACTCAAACTATGGAAAACAAGCGTCCCGTAAAGGACAAAAATCACTTACCTCGTCAGCTGGACGCTGCGAGCTGAATCCGCGATCTTCGGTAGCGGATGCGGGAGCCTCGGCGCCCTTGAACAGCACCTTCCAGACATCTTCGTACGTAGTGTCGAAGAGCCCGCTCAAAGTCTGGTGCTGCGCCGGATCGAACTCCCACATGTTGAAGCCCCGTCGTTGGCACGGGAGAATCTGGTGGATGAGCATGACCTGGACCATGTTGACAAGCTTGAGCTTTTTTTCCACCAGCTTTTGGACGCAGGCTTGGAGTCCGGTCAGCTCCTCCGAATCACCCCAAGTCCATCCGCTCTCTTTCCAGGAGGTGAGCCGTGTGGGGATGCCAGATCTGAATTCGGGAGCCGCTGCCCATTCGGGGTCACGCGGCTCGGTGATGTAGAACCACCCCGATTGCCACCCCTTGATGGTTTCCACGAAAGTGCCCTCAAGCCAAGTAACGTGGGACATCTTGCCCACCATGGCGCCTCCGCACTCTGCTTGACTGCCCTTCACAACCTTCGGCTTGACACTAAAGGTCTTGACCCACAGGCCGAAGTGGGGCTGGATGCAGAGAAAGGCCTCACACACGACGATGAACGCCGAGATATTGAGGATGAAATTCGGGGCCAGATCATGGAAATCCAGGCCGTAGTAGAACATGAGCCCCCGGACAAAGGGATGGAGTGGGAAGCCCACTCCGCGGAGGAAATGGGGAAGGAATACTACCCTCTCATGGGGCCTGGGGGTGGGGATGAGCTCTCCCTCGTCGGGGAGCCGGTGCGCGATGTCGCTGGACAAGTATCCGGCGCTGCGCAGCTTCTGGATCTGCCCCTCCATGACGGAGGAGGCCATCCACTTGCCTCCTACTCCGGACATATTTGGAGAAGGTTGAGGTGAGATGTGCGGACTTGGGCGCTGGAGCTCGAGTTCGCGGAGATGGATAAGCCAAGGAGGAAGAAGGCGCAGGTAAAAGGGTTGGATCTTTTCCCCTTATATGGGCGGACGGAAACATGCGTCCCCACCGGCCTGATAAAACTCGCTTATCTCCCAAGCGCCGCAATCAATGGCGCGGTTGGGTTACCCACGTCCGTATTGATGGGAATCCCGAAATAAGGGGAACACGATCTCTGCTTCGACAAGATGCGCCAAGGAAACCGCTTCGCTAAACGCGCTAAGGTGGTACAATAAAAACGATTTGAGTAAAGGCTTGGTAGTGGTGTGACGTCACGCCACGAGATACGTCAGCAGATTGAACTTGTGTAAATATTATTCTCTCTATGGTGGTATGTGGAAATTATTTTGCAGAGCTGGACACTATTCTGGTACTCACAATCTTCTATGAATTATTTGGAGGGAGAACCCGCCTTGCAATGCCGAAGACAACATGCGCGTCGGACTCATCGTCATTGAAGCCTGGTTCAGGGGCTACTGAGGGAGTTCCGTACTAGGGGGTGTCTAGATAGCCGAACTATCATCATCGGCCGGACTCCAAGACTATGAAGATATAAGATTGAAGACTTCATCTCGTGTCCGGATGGGGCTTTCCTTGGCGTGGAAGGCAAGCTTGGCGATACGGATATGTAGATCTCCTACCATTGTAACCGACTCTGTGTAACCCCAGCCCTCTCCGGTGTCTATATAAACCGGATGGCTTTAGTCCGTAGGACGAACAACAATCATACCATAGGCTAGCTTCTAGGGTTTAGCCTCCTTGATCTCGTGGTAGATCTACTCTTGTAACACACATCATCAATATTAATCAAGCAGGACGTAGGGTTTTACCTCCATCAAGAGGGCCCGAACCTGGGTAAAACATCGTGTCCCTCATCTCCTGTTACCATCCGCCTAGATGCACAGTTCGGGACCCCCTACCCGAGATCTGCCGGTTTTGACACCGACAATGGTCCTTAGAAGGCCGATCATAATTACAATCATACCATCATAGGCTAGCTCTTAGGGTTTAGCCTCTACGATCTCGTGGTAGATCTACTCTTGTACTACTCATATCTTCAATATTAATCAAGCAGGAAGTAGGGTTTTACCTCCATCGAGAGGGCCCGAACCTGGGTAAACATTGTGTCCCTTGCTTCCTGTTACCATCAGCCTAAGACACACAGATCGGTACCCCCTACCCGAGATCCGCCGGTTTTGACACCGACATGAGGTGCTCGAGGGGTCCACGAGTCAGGGGGCCGTGCCCTGTAGGAAGGGGGGGGGCGCCCCTATCTCCTGGGCTCCTCGAGTATCTTCTGAATTGATCTCCAAGCCTCCAGGATGATATTCTTCCAAAAAATCATGATGCCGAGGGTTTCATTCCGTTTGGACTCCGTTTGATATTCCTTTTCTTAGAAATACTGAAACAGGCAATAAAACAACAATATGGGCTGGGCCTCCGGTTAATAGGTTAGTCCCAAAAGTAATATAAAAGTGTATAATAAAGCCCATAATCATTCAAAACAGATAATAAAATAGCATGAATGCTTCATAAATTATAGATACGTTGGAGACGTATCAATTACCCATGCACATATTGATGAGAATCCCGCAATAAGGGGACACAATCTATGCTTTGACAAGACATGCCAATGAAAACGCATCTCAAAATATGGAGCGGCAGGCTAAAAAATGGTTTGAAATAATGGCCGGGCGGCGACGTGATGTCACGCTACAAAAAGTTGTCAGCGGATTGGATTCGTGAAATGTTATAGTCTCTGCGGTTGTGTGTGGAATTTTTTTTGCAGAGCCAGACACGATTCTTATGTTCAAAGACTATTTTGGAGTATTCGGAGAAGGAACCCGCCTTGCAATTCCGAAGACAATTCACGTGCCGGACACCTTGTCATTGAAGCCTGGTTCAGGGGCTATGGAGGGAATCCTGGATTAAGGGGTCCTCGGACGTCTAGCCTGTTGACATGGGCCGGACTGCTGGGCTGTGAAGATACAAGACCAAAGACTCTCACCTGTGTCCGGATGGGACTCTCCTTGGCATGGAAGGCAAGCTTGGCGCCCAGATATGAAGATTTCTTTCTCTGTAACCGACTTTGTACAACCCTAGTCCCCTCCGGTGTCTTTATAAACTGGAGGGCTTAGTCCGTAGAGGGAATGATAATCATAATCATACAGGCTAGACTTCTAGGGGTTTAGCCATTACGATCTCGTGGTAGATAAACTCTTGTAATACTCATATTCATCAAGATCAATCAAGCAGGAAGTAGGGTATTACCTCCATAGAGAGGGCCCAAACCTGGGTAAACATCGTGTCCCCCGCCTCCTGTTACCATCAACCCTAGACGCACAGTTCGGGACCCCCTACTCGAGATCCACCGGCTTTGACAACGACACCCGCACGACGGATCAGGATCTGGCTCTCACGGACCCGGCTTTGGAGGTGGCAGCTCAAACTCTGGTTTTCAGGGTCAAGGCAATCAAGGCGGTTATAACCAACAATCTAATCAGGGTAATCAGCAGCGGTTTGGTTATTAGAGTCATCTGAAACAGCTGAATAGTGGTAAATACCATGTGTTTACCACGAGTTTGTGCAAGCGAGATCAGAAGATTCACAAGCGGGCGGTGAACGTGGTTGAGCCGGCGGTTCCCCGACACTTACAATGGTCAGTGCAACCCATTGTATGGAGCCAGAAGATCACCCACCCCTGGTTGATAATCTGGGTCAGTTGGCTTTGTTGGTGGCACCTCAAGTTGGAGAATACAAGTTCACTAAAGTGCTCATGGATGGAGGCAGCCGCATCAATATCCTATATTATGATACTTTGCACCATATGAATTTAACTAACAAAGATCTTAAGCAATCCTCTACAGTTTTTCATGGGGTGGTGCCTGGTAAGTCGGCATACTCAGTGGGTAAGATAACCTTGGAGGTGGTCTTTGGTAACGAGTATGACTACCGGGCTGAAAAATTGACTTTTGAAGTGGTCAAGATCAAGAGCCCTTATCATGCCCTGTTTGGATGGCCGGCTTATGCTAAATTTAAGGCACAACCTTGTTATGTTTATCTACAACTTAAGATGCCGGGTTATAAGGGTACCATCATGGTGCATGGCAACAGAAAGATAGCTTGGGAGTGCGAAGAGGGCGATGATGCCTATGCTAAGTCGGCTTGTGCAATGGAGGAGTTGAAGTTCTATAAAGATATGTTGACCCGGCGAATATGATCCCCTTGAAGAAGCCAACCATAAAGCAGGACCCACTATTGAGGTTTAAGTCGACAGATGATACTAAACCGGTTGATTTCGTTCCTGGCGACTCATCCAAGCAGTTTATCATCAGTGCCGACATGGATCCAAAATAGGAAAGCGCGCTCATCGAGTTCATCTGTGAGAACTGGGACATCTTTGGATGGAAACCTTTTGACATGCCAGGTGTACCGAGGGAACTCGCTGAGCACACTCTTAATATTGATCCAAATTTTAAGCTGGTCAAGCAATTCCTTCGTCGTTTGAATGAAGAAAGGCGCAAGGCCATTGGTGAAGAAGTGACCCGGCTCTTGGCGGCTGGGTTTATTGTTGAAGCTTTTCATCCTGAATGGTTGGTTAACCCAGTGCTGGTGCTTAAGAAGAACGACACTTGGCGTATGTGTGTGGATTACACGGACCCTAACAATGCTCGTCCAGCTGATCATTTTTCTCTCCCTCATATTGATCAGATCATTGATGCTACGGCGGATTGTGAGCATTTGAGTTTTCTAGATGCTTATTCTGTTTATCATCAGATCAAGATGGCGGTTAAGGACCAGGAGAAGACATCCTTCATCACTCCATTTGGAGCCTTCTACTGCGTGTCTATACCTTTTGGGCTCAAGAGTGCCCAGGCGACTTATCAATGTTGTGTTCAGAATTGTATCCACAGCCAGATTGGGTGCAATGTTCATGCTTATGTGGATGATATCATTGTGAAATCCAGAAAGAAGGATACCTTGATAGACGATCTAAAGGAGACCTTTGACAATCTCCGGGTTTACAAGATGATACTTAACCCGGATAAATGTGTTTTTGGTGTGCCAGCGGGCAAGCTCTTGGGTTTTCTAGTCTCTGAGAGAGGTATTGAAGCTAACCCGGAGAAGATCAAGGCTATCACTTCCTTGGCTAAGCTGGTGTGTGTCAATGATGTTCAGTGTTTGGCGGGTCGTATTGCGGCCTTGAGCCGGTTTATAAGCCGCCTGGGTGAAAAGGCTATTCCCCTTGACAAGATGATGAATAAGACAGATCACTTTGTCTGGAATGATGCTGCCAATGAGGCGTTTGAGGCACTGAAGAGACGGCTGGCTGAGCCGCCGATTCTTGCAGCACCTATTGATAAGGAGCCTTTGCTTTTATATGTGGATGCTAATAGCAGGGCCGTCAGTGTGGCAATTGTTGTAGAGAGGAAGGTGTCAGGAAAGGAATATCCAGTTCAAAGGCCGGTTTATTATGTCAGTGAGGTATTAATTGAGTCTAAGGAGAGATACCCACATTAGCAGAAGCTAGTCTATGGAGTATTCATGGCTAGTCGCAAGTTGAAGCATTATTTCTTTGGTCATCCCATCACTAAGGTAAGCTCTGCTCCTCTAGGGGATATTATTCAAAACAGAGAAGCTACAGGCCAGGTGGCTAAGTGCGCCAGAGCTTGGACCCCATGGTTTGAAATATGGGCCTCGAACAACCATTAAATATCAGGCCCTTGTTGATTTCATCAATGACGAGAGAGAGCTGCAGATGTCTGAGGATAAGCCGGACAATATGTAGGATCGAAAGTATGTCTAGAGGGGGGGGGGTGATTAGACTACTTGACCAAATAAAAATCGAGCCTTTTCCCAATTTTAGTTCTTGGCAGATTTTAGCAACTTAGCATAAGTCAAGCAATCAACCTACACATGCAAATGTAAGAGTATAGTAGCGGAATGTAAAACAATTGCATAGAAAGGTATTGCGGAGGAGTTTGAGAAAGCAAACACAATAGGAGACACGGATGTTTTTGTCGTGGTTCCTATAGGTGGTGCTATCGTACATCCACGTTGATGGAGACTTCAACCCACGAAGGGTAACGACTCTGCGAGTCCATGGAGGGCTCCACCCATGAAGGGTCCACGAAGAAGCAACCTTGTCTATCCCACCATGGCCGTCGCCCACAAAGGACTTGCCTCACTAGGGTAGATCTTCACGAAGTAGGCGATATCCTTGCCCTTACAAACTCCTTGGTTCAACTCCACAGTCTTGACAGAGGCTCCCAAGTGACACCTAGCCAATCTAGGAGACACCACTCTCCAAGAGGTAATAGATGGTGTGTAGTTGATGAACTCCTTGCTCTTGTGCTTCAAATGATAGTCTCCCCAACACTCAACTCTCTCTCACAGGATTTGGATTTGGTGGAAAGAAGATTTGAGTGGAAAGAAACTTGGGGAAGGCTAGAGATCAAGATCTATGTGGTAGGAATGGTATATGATCTCAACACAAGTGTAGGTGGTTCTCTCTCAAAAAATGTATGTTGGAAGTGTAGGCATGTTCTGTTGGCTCTCTCCATGAAAGAAGAGTGGGTGGAGGGGTATATATAGACACAAAATCTAACCGTTACACACAACTTACCAAACTCGGTGGACTGAATCGTGAAACTCGGTCAGACCTTATCAGTTCATAATGTGACCATTAGGAATTTTGGTGGGACCGACATGTCAACTCGGTGGGACCGATATCGTTAAGGTTAGGGCATAACGTAATCTCGGTGAGTCCGATTACACAAACTCGGTGAGACCGATTTTGGCAATAAGCTAACTAGAGAGTTGGTCATGCAAACTCGGTCGGACCGATTCGCTCATCTCGGTTGGACTGAAACGTTACGAAAGGGAAACATAGAGTTTGCATTGCAATCTGGTGGGACCGATCGCTCATCTCGGTTTGACCAAAACGTTACAAAGGGAAACCGAGAGATTACAATCCCATCTTGGTGAGACCGAGATCCCTATCGGTGAGACCGAAAAGACTAGGGTTTGTTTGCAGTGGCTATGTCAAGTGAACTCGGTGGCGCCGGATAGAAAGTTTCGGTAGGGCCGAGTTTGACTTTTGGTTTGGGACATGTGTGGATGTGAGAAAGTATGTCACATCCCTAATTCTGGTCTGACATAGGCTAGTTTCCATGTGAGCATCATGTTTAAATTCAAATGAAACTTGAATTGAGGAATTTTCAAAAGCCTCAGAAAAACTTCTAAAAGTAACCAACATTTAAATCTCATCAAATGAGTCCAAGAAAATGATCCTGTTATTCTGTAAAAATATTGGCATGAGGTAAAATTCAAACAAATATTTTTGGAGTCACAGAAATAATTTATTTTGGGCCTTTGATTTGAATCAATAACATATTTGGGTTGGAATTATTTCTGCTATATAAGAAATAATGTTCAAATATTTTTGTAAATTTGCTTGTGGCCTTGGACTATCTCTCTGAGCTCACACAAAAAATTACAGAAAGTTTCAAAATGATTTAGTTCTCAAACTAAATCAAAACAAATAACAGAAGATATAAATAGAAGAAGAAGCAGAAACTTACCTGGTGCCCACCAACCGGCCCAGCTCCTGTGCTGGCCCAGCACTGTACAGCCCAGCCCACCACCGCCAACTCCCCTGTCGCCTTCCTCCTCTGCCAGGAGGACGCGCATCTGGCCGAAGCGCGCACGCACGTGCCCCGGCCACCTCCTCCCTCCTAGCCTGCCTGGCTCCCCCTCGTCGCGCCTAGACAACGCCAGCGCGACGCCTGGACGCCCTGGACCCTTCCTCTCTCCCCCGAACGCTCTCCCCCTCCTCTGTTTCTCACACCCGAGCGGAGCTCCCCGTTGCCGACGCCGTTTTCCATGGCCACCATGCTCCCCTCGCCTCCCCACGCTGTCCACGGTCTTCGCCATCGTCCGCCGCTTCGCCCCACCCTGGCCCCAACGCTGAGACGGCCTGCATCGACGGCTGCCTCATCTTCTTCCTCCTTGGTAGCCGGAAGCCGCACGCGCCGGTTCGCCGCCGTCTCCGCCTCCCCGAGCTCATCGTCTACCTCATCCGACCCACCGTGAGCTCCCATACACTTTTCCCCTAACCCCGTGGCTTGCCGCTCTCCATAGCTGTCGATTCGTAGCTGGCCGTAGCACGCCGCCGCTTGAGCTCGTCGTCAGCGTAGCTCTGGTAACCATTTGGTCACCCTGGCGTGCCTAACTTGCTCCCCGCATCACGTAGCGCTCGGCTAGCCCTTCACCTCGCTCATTTGCACACCGTAGCACTAACCTGCACCAACCCCGAACTCTGGCAGCCGCCGCGGGCTCCACTCCGGCGAACTCCGGCCACCCCCGCACATCCCGTTGGTCTCCCTAGATGCGCACGGGCACGGGCTATCTTCTGGTGCCCCTGGCGCATCGATCCGTCGCCTCTGGCGAGTTCCGAGTGAACTCCGCCGCGGTTCGAGGTCACCGCCGGCGAGGCTCCGGCGACTGTCGACGTGGCCATCAAGTTAGCGCTAATTACCCACTAATTAACCTCCTGACCTACTTACATATGGGCCGCATGCCCTTAATCAACAACAGTTATTTTCCTGTTTAGTCTTAACTAATCACAGTGGCCCCACACGTCAGCTTTGACCAAGCTGACGTGGACTTTGACTGGGCCCACTTGTCTGTGACACTAACCAGCCCCTAGTCACTGACCAATGGGCCCCAATGGTTAGGTTTGACCTGGTCAGCCGCAGTTGTCCAGCTGACGTCACAGTGCCGCAGAGCTGATGCAATAAGTCATTTTCTGGATTTAATTTAATTCAGGAAATTCCAGAAAATAGCTAAAACTTCTAAAAATCATAGAAATTAATCTGTAACTCCAAATGCAAATATTTATATATGAAAAATGATCAGAAAAATCCAATCTATCCATCTGCACTGGTTTCATGCATGTTAGAACATATTAACCTTGCTGTTTAGGTGAAACAAGTTAATGCACTATTATGACCTCTTAAAATGGGTTTGCATTTGAATCTTTGGTTCAAATGGACTCATCTCAATCTGTTCTAGCTTGCATTAGCCAAAACACACTCATTTTGCCATGTCATGATCATGCATCATAATTTTGCATTGCATTGATTGTGTTTCCTCTCTGTTGCCGGTAATTGTTCCCTCTCAGTAGACGTGGTTCCGACGATGAGTTCGATGACACCGATGAAGAAATATATTATCTTCAGAAGTTCCAGGCAAGCAAAACCCCCTTGTTCATTCTGATACAATCCTACTCTCTCGCTCCTGCTCTCTTTTATTGCATTAGGACAATAATGATTCATCTGTTACTTGCTACAGTAGCTGAACCCCTTTATCCTCTGCATGACCTGTCATTGCCACAGTAAATAGATGAAACCCACTAGCGTGAGTAGGAGTTGTTTGAGCCCTGTTGTGCCTACTCATTCATGCTTATTTGTCATGCCTGCTACTGCTTAGAGTTGAGTCAGGTCTGATTCATCGGGGATGAATCAGAGGTGTGTGAACATGTCCTACTGTGTGTGAGCTAAGTGTGTGAACACGATTTGGTAAAGGTAGCGGTGAGAGGCCATGTAGGAGTACATGGTGGGTTGTCTCATTGAAGCCGTCCTTATGAACTGAGTTCTGTGTTTGTGATCCATGAAACAGCTACTACCATGCATTGGGCCCTAAAGTATGACCCCGCTCGACTTCTTAATCACCCTTGTCCTCTGTCCAGGAGTTGCAAGTAGTTTCTGGTGTTTGTAGTATGCTGGAGGCCGTGGGCAGCGCTGACCCGAGGGGTGGGCTGTGATGCGGTAGGCACGTGGCACGGTGTACCCGGCGCCCGTTTGGTGTCTCGGGAACCCTGCACACATCGTTCGGGGCCGTATGTGGAAACTTCGGCCGGACTCCCTGCGGATGGAACCTGAATAGGCGAAAAACCTGGACTAGAGACTTGAGTGTTTAGGTAGGTCGTGGTCTACACCCACGTCGGCTTTCGCTTGAAGTCTGCCGAGCACATGTCGTGTGCAGACGCTAAGTGGTGGAAACATGTATGAAGAAGTACAGCCCTGCAGGATTAACATCATCTATTCGAATAGCCGTGTCCGCGGTAAAGGACTTCTGGGTTGCCTATAACAGTTCATAGACAAGTGAAAGTGGATACTCTAAAATACGCAAGATAAGCGTCAGTGCTATGGATGGCGTTCTCGTAGGGAGACGGGAGCGGATCCATAGTGGTGTATTGGTTGGTGAATATGTGGAATCGTGTGCGCCACCTCAAAGAGTTACTCGTAGTCGTAGTTTAGGATAGCCACCGAGTCAAAGCTGGCTTGCTGCAGTTAAACCCCACCAACCCCTTTGTTGATAATGATGCATATGTAGATAGTTCTGATGTAAGTCTTGCTGGGTACATTTGTACTCACATTTGCCTATTTTATGTTTTTCCAGAGAGACTTCAGTCTCACTAGTAGTTCCGCTTGGACTTCGACGTTTAGCTTGTTACCTCAGCTACGATCTTGTGCCCTCGGTAGGATCTAGTAGATAGTCAGGTTTCTCAGCCTTTTTCATTTGTAGATGTCTGTACTTAGACATGTTAAGCTTCCGCTTGTGCTTTGACTTGTATGCTTTGAATGTTGGGTCATTAGACCCATGTTTGTAATATCTCGCTCCTTGGAGCCTATTGAATAAATACTTGAGTCATAGAGTTATGTTGTGATGCCATGTTGTATTTACACATATCGAGCATATTGTGTGTATGATTGAAATGCTTGGTATGTGTGGGATCTGACTAACTAGTTGTTTATCCTTGGTAGCCTCTCTTACCGGGAAATGTCTCCTAGTGCTTCCACTGAGCCTTGGTAGCTTGCTACTGCTCCGGAACACTTAGGCTGGCCGGCATGTGTCCTTCTTCGTTCCTGTGTCTGTCCCTTTGGGGAAATGTCACGTGGTGTCTACCGGAGTCCTGTTAGCCTGCTACAGCCCGGTTTACCGGAATCCTGCTAGCCCAGTTGCTACATCCCGGATTCACTCGCTGATGACCGACACGTTCGTTGTTGGGTCATGTATGCCCGTCCCGGTAAGTTAGTGCCACTTTGGGTTCACGACTAGCCATGTCAGCCCGGTTTCTTTGTCATACGGATGCTAGCGGCACTATCATATACGTGAGCCAGAAGGCGTAAACGGTCCCGGGCTAGGTAATGTGGCACCCGTGGGAATACCGTGCGTGAGGCCGCAAAGTGATATGAAGTGTTACATGCTAGATCGGTGTGACTTAGGATCGGGGTCCTGACAGCTTTGGTATCAGAGCCTGACTGCCTGTAGGATTACCAAGCCAAACTGGTCGAAGTTGAGTCTAGAAATGCTTTAGTTATATGTAGGGGAATTGATTGTGGGATGGAACGTAAGGCTCTTTTTACTCCTTATACCTCATGCCCTCTGATCTGAGTCATCTTACCTTTCCTACGGGGTTAAGGAACTAGGCTTTCTCTTCTTCTATCAGGATCATGTGTTACTAATCTATAGACTTATAGAATTGTTGGACTTAAGCCTCGGTTCAGTTTCTACTACTTCTGTATGTTAACTGTTGATCTCGAAACCTTGATATTGTGCTTCTGAGTGGCTATGCCACCATTTTTGTAGCATGTCTCCAATTTTTTGAGCATTTACAGCCGTTATGCTGTCCGAGTCATCCCAGGTCTCTAAATAATCTGATGCAATTGCAAAATCCTTCTTTTTGTTTTCGATGACCTTTCTGGCCAGGTTAACCACATTAAACGCTGAGTTGAGGTATTCTATTACCTCGACATATATGTTGGAGTTATTATTATGACCCTAGGTGTCTTAGGGGATCATCTAGTAATCTAGCCATGATTTATGTCCTAGTGTGATGACTCTGGCCATCATTCTCGAAAGCATCCCGTGATGCCACTTAGTATGTAGGTATTCCACTTCTATGTTTTGAACCCGAGATTCACCCTACTTACTTCATGTTGATAGTAATTGCTAGCTCCCTTAGGTTATTAGTAACCTTTGCGTTAGTCCCTGAGGTCCGTGGTATTTCCTTCTTCCAAATACTATGAACCACTTACGGCAGAGGTTTGTGGGATCAAAAGATCACAATAGGAGTGCTCTTGATGGGTTCTCCATTCTATATTGCGACTGTGCCAGTTCAACCTATCTGCATGGGTTATCCGGAAGAAATATGTTGAATTCGTTCGACATGCTAGTCCATGGATCCACAACTCAGAAAATCATATGTTCTTTTGGGATTGTCCCTCTTTAGTTGTCTTCTGACCCTCGTCTATCAATTGATAGTCAAGAGTATGCGTGCATTCATTTATCGGTGCCTATTACTCTTGTGGTCCGTCAAGCCATTCTATTCTGGAATGACTAGGAGAAACAAACTCCAGAACCTCATCCATTTCCAGGATTGGGTCAAAGTGGTTGTGCTCTGCAGATCAAATTGCTAATCCACTTTTTGTTCTGCTCTACCTTGTAGTATTACCATCTTTATACTAAGATTATCATGGGAATTGCACAACATTCTATGAACTCTTGATACAGTGATACTTCTCGCCCTCATTATTCATTTCTCGGCTCCCGTGTTGTTGCAACGGGAATGCCGACAAGTGAATCGTGATGTGTGAAATCTATACTCCCAGCAACTCCGTTGCTTGGTAGTTAAATGGACGATAACCTCATTCCTAGCGTGTTGATTATTGAATCACCACCCTAAGGTTGATTGTGCTACCTAGTCCTTATTTCCGGTGCACTCTTCGATCAATGAGTTAGGATTGTGTCAATCCCTCGCTCTTTTGATCATATCGTCTTGCCCTGAAAAGCAAGAATGATCTCGAGCATAGTAACATATCGGTGGTTCATGATTTTCTGAATATCTTCTCTGAAGTATTACCAGGTTGTCACCTAACTGCTATGTTGAGTTCGTGATCAAGTTGGTTTCGAATAAACCACTCCTTCTCCAAGAATCTGTGTCAGATACCCTGAGCAAGTTGGTTAAGCTAAACAACAACTTGGAGAGTTGGAAGATGTAACCTTGTCCAACTTAGTGTGTGTGTTGAAGAAAGATGATATCTTCATTGATTGATCCTCGTGGTCAATTGTTGGATCTATTGTCATATTGAAGCTTTGATTTGAGTGTGGGTTATCGTCAAATCAAATCAGAACCAACAATGGTCGTAATGTTGTCTTACTCTTGGTTGTCTCCTCGAGCATACACCATTACATCTTTTGGTCTGACCAATGCTATCACCGTGTTCACACAATTGTGGAACTCCAATTATATGGAAACCTGGATGAATTGTTGCTGAGCCCATCAGCAACACTGTTATCTTCTCCATGATCTATGTTGAACATCTAGCTAGTATTGGAAACTTTTATAAGCATTATCTTCATGACTCGTTCGTGAAGCATATGTTTGGACGAAAGAAGTGAGTCCCTCTAATTCATGTGCACTTGATGCAAGTTGCCGCCATGAATTTGAGAAGGCTTGTTTTACCTCCTTTGGAATCATCCCAAGTCAGTCATGCACGTGCAAAGTATTCTGTGGTCTGTTAGACTGATCATCTTCATTCCATATGAACTCCGTAGCACACTAAGCCACTGATTGACTTGTTCAAGGATAAGAAGATCAAATGCTAATCCTGAAGGGCCTAGATGGACATGCACTAGACTTTGATATCTTTAACAATGGCTTCCCACCTGAACTCGGTAGTGTTTTATTATAAGACTACTACGTGGTCATGCTTGTCTGCGACAGCATGTTCACATGTATGTAGCAGAAATGACTCATGTTTTGGAGCTTGCTATCGTAGTTCATTCCCGAGATTCTCGCAACGCCGTCTCGTCGATTTTTGTTGCAAACTTTCATTTTTATTTCTAGACTTGATGAGTCTAGAATATCCTGATACCAGCCAGATCTGAATCTCAGGCAGATATGATGGTTGGAACATTTTCCCAAGAACTATAATATTGGTCTCTTTGTAACCCGGTAAAATGGATGTCGTGGCCAACACATCTAGCCGGAAGACCCATTATTGTAGGCTCTTGATTGAGAAAGTTGGCTACCTCCCCATAAGGATTTCGTGGGATTTACTCCCTAGTTGACCCTTATGGAATTTTGAGATCCCAAAGTCCGACCTTTTACTTGATCTTCTAGATATCAAACCATATCTATGAATGGATTATGCTAGCACATCAAGGAGAACATTAGAAGCGGAGTGCTAAATGTCTCTCGGTCGATCATCCACATTTTGTTTACTTGGCGTCGCTAAGGTGAAATCTGAGAAAGTGTTATCTCCTTTTGCATCTGCATCGTCCATCACCATTCATCACGGTAGTATGTTGTGTTGCCTGGATCCTTGACACGGATATTGGTAAAACCTTGATGAATGTGGAAATGCTCAAAGTTCTTGAGAGCACACGCAAGTGCTAGGTTTTATCGTCGGCATTAATTGCATAGTGCTGTCAGTTTCCTCGGTTAAGTTATAACCCTTTCAAACATTGGATTCACTCTCTACTGATGGGGTTCCTCCCCAGTTACCAGAATCATTCCCATCATTTGCATGTTGTTCCCAGCTTGCACCGCCATCGTGTCAATTTCCCATGGGCTGCCCTTCTCAGCAGTTGCTGTCCAAGATCATCTTTAAAAGTGGACTTGTCATGGGTCCCATCCATTTCCGGTGATAAGCAAAAATCATCCATTGCTTTGTCTTCAACAAGGTAGTCCACATCATCCATTCTAGTCGGAATATGCCATTCTTCTAAGCTCCTTCAAGTAATCAATTACAAATTGCCTTGGGATGGTATGAAGATTTTCAATGATCTATGTATCAAAAGTAATTCTTTTTGCCACTTAAGGAATAATTCTATGAGCCACCTTCCCTAAGGTGCCCCGTTATGGAGTCATGGCAATTAACTCCTCGCTACTTTGAAACCCATGAACCATATTATCTAAGCGTGGAATTGTTTCCTATCAAATTGAACCTTTGTTATTAGTTTCTTTCTATCCGTCTTGATGTGTGTTTTGTGCCTCAGCTTAAGAGATGTTTCCCACGTCTCACTCCATGAGTTGATCTTGAGTTGTCTCTGTCGTCAACGCGTTGAATGAAGATCTCGAAAGCAAAGATGTCAAGATCAATATGATGCAATGAAGCTACTTCTTCGAGAAGGGCAGTTGGCATCTTTGCAGCTTTCTCTGCCCTTGCCTTCTCTCTCTTCTCATGTGCTTGTGCTGATGATGGTTCATTTTCATTCATGACAACTGTGTTGTCTTAAAATTCAGGGTAGATGGGCAGGTGCTCCTTATCCAATAGATATTTGCCTTTGCCCATCTTGGAGTTAATGAGCTCCTAAATTTGTGGGGCATACCCACAAGATCTCTTCTGATCAGCTGCAATCCTTTTGATTGTTTCTACAATCAGACTCATCACCTTAAACTTTTGAGGCACATCAAACTAATGGAGCAAATTGATAGCATGTCCTCTGATCATCTTGTGATCACCTGACTTGGGTAGCAGTGTGTGCCTTAGGATCCAGTTGATAGTAGGCAATCCAGACAACAAGTAGTGGACAGATCCAAACTTGTGAGTTTCCAAAGCATCATCTGGGATCTCTTTGTACATGTGTGCCATAGTGTTATGGTCTTTCTTATTTTCAGCATAAACATCCAATTCATCTTCATTCCCTTCTAGAGCATTGATCAATTGTGCTCATTCTTCCACAGAGGATTGGTACCTAGTACCTTTTTACAACCAAATGATCTTCCCATCTGGTTAGAAGTGGGCAGTGGAATAGAACTACATGATCAGCTCATCATTCCACTTGGTAAGCTTCTGAGCAACAAATGAATCAACACCACATGCTTTGAAGCTGTCATATACTCCTGGATATTGATCTTCATTTTCCTTGATGTACTCCCAGTTAACCCATCTCATGTCACAGACAATAGGCTTCTTGTTAAGAAAAAATGTTTCATAGAAGTCTTGTTGTTCCTTAGTGTGAAACCTGTAGTCAACAACAATTCTTCTCCTGACAGCATATGGATCAGACTGTCTCCACTGTCTCAGTCCGGCTATCTTCTCGATCTTCATGTTCTCTGCAACAGGATGTGCATCATTGTGATCAGGGATCTTGGGCTTCAGCTTCCTCAAAACGAGTGAATCATCATCTTCTTCTTCAGCTTCAGGCACTGGGGCCTTGTTCTTCTCCTCAGCTGGTATACTTCTGGTGTTCCTCTTGGGTGCAGTCTTTTGAGCTAGAGCAGAAGCTTTGGGAGCAGCTTTGGGCTTAGATGGAGCAGCCCCTGACTTGATTGCATATCCCATGAGCTTTTGAGCTTTAGGTGCTGGTGCAGCATCCTCTTCCTCTTCAACATCATCTCTCATCAAGGACGGCTTCCCAACAACTCTGTCAATGGTCTTCTTGACCCTTTCTTTCCTCTTCTTGCCTTCACCTCCTTCTTTGGGTTCAAGAGTGAACTCCATTGTTTCACCTGTGGCAACCTTCCTGGGTTTGGATGTAGGCACTCTCCTGGCAGGTGCCTTCTTGTTCATGCCTGGTTTAGTTGCAGCAGCTGTGCCATACTCCTTTTTTAGCACTTTCTTCTTTGAAGTGGCCTCATCCTCAGCAGCAATATAATCCTCATCTTTAGAATCTGAGGTTTTCTTCTTCCTTGTCCTAGTAGCTGCCTTGGGAAAGTTACTAGGTGTGCTCCTGCTGCCCTCATCATAGCTGCCTGAGGGACTAGTGCCCTCACTCATATGAGCTTGTTCCTCTGACTTGTTCTGGCTATCACTTTGATCAGATATTTTCAGGCAAACTCACTGACAGCAGACCCTGTGAATAGATATAGATGAGGTAGAGTAGATGAGCATCACAAAGTACATAGGTTTTGCAAACCAGATGACTCAAAACTTATTTTTCGTTCTCCACAGAAAGCATTTCGGCGCTACCTATTTGTAAACTCGGTGATGCCGAAGCAGCTTTTGGAACCTAAACTAGTGAACTCAGTCAGACCGAGTCACAGTTTGGTGGCACCAAGACTGCTAGGGTTTCACAGAGAATTGAACTCGGTCACACCGATTTGCTATTTTCGGTCAGACCGAAAACGCATGTGCAATGGCCTAAGCCAAATCGGTGAGACCGATTTCTACAACTTGGTCGGTCCGAGATGAGTTCGGCGGAGACCTAACCCTAAATTTCCAAATCAAATCTAATCTATAGGACGTTTTAGCTGGACAGGATGATTTCACATGTGGCAAGAAACATGGCAGAGCAATGTGCTAAGAGTCGGAGTGAATGAATAGCACAAAAATCAAGTTCATACCCTAGTTCGGCGATGAACTTGCTACGACGACAACGACGGGGCAGATTACCGTTGACGGAGGTGCAGACCAGCGGCGGGAGGTCGCCGATGGCGAGAAGACGATCCGAAGACCCGAGGAGGCAGAGCAGGTCACGCGCGGGCGAAAGGGTTTCGGAAAATTTTCCAAAATTTTACCCGTCGGTATATATAACCTGTCCCTGTTGGTGTGACCGAGTGGAACAACTCGGTGACACTGAGATGCAAAACTGCGAGCAGTTACTGCAACTCGGTGTGACCGAAAGGTTCTAATCGGTTGCACCGAGTTTGAAAACCTAGATCAACTTAGTGATCTCGGTATGACCAAAAGGGGTGAATCGGTCAGACCGAAATGCACAAAGAGGTTTTAGAAGTTTAAGTCTATGACGAATCGGGGACTCCGAGTGCTCCTCACACATAGTTGTTCGAATCTAACTTGATCAAACTTTGTGATGTAGCATGAATAGAGTTTGAGACAAGAAAGAATAGATAGCTAGAGAGGGTTCTTAGGCATTCTTGTCCATCCATTTGGCAAAAGAGAAAAAGCCAAACAATCAAAGCAACAAATGGATGTCCTTGAGTGAGTCAAATATGCAACCAACATGCTCACACAATAAGATGGCAAATGAAATATGTGGCAAAGCATGCACAACCAATTCTAGCATCTATCAAGCAATTGGCAATGACTAGGTCATCTATATATGAGTATATTGACTTAGGAGTCAAATGAGAACATTTGATCATAGGTCATACTCATGTTTAAGCACAAGTGGGGTTACCACTTTTACATACAGCATTGTTGTGTCCACACCATTAGAGTTGCTTTAGCTCAATTCTTTAGAGCAAAGATCCCCCTAGATGTTAGACCCCCCAAAGAGGGATGAACTAACCTTGGGTTTTGTCGATGATCACTTCATGTAGGTGTTGAAGATGTGGATGCTCAATGTTGATATAGATCATTCAGAGCAACCCATTGGAGTGAGTTGCACTTTCAATACCTACATGGGTTAGTCCCACAAGGAACAAACAAGGATATCCATAGACATAGAGTGATGCACACACACAAGATGATGTCCATGAAAGCATAAGGTTACCTTGTCCCTTGTCTTACCAACAAGAGGGTTTGTGACTCCTTGAACTAGTGCAAGATGTGGAAGTTGATTGCATTTGTCCTTGCCAAAATGATATGAGTGAAGTATGTTCGCGGAGTCACCCTCAAGAACTCTCTAGTTCTCCTTGTTTGGGATCCACATCATCCTGATGGGAATCCTTGGAGTTGTAGTCATACTTGATGAAGTAGAACTTGATGTAGTCTTGGGAACCGTCGGCGTCCTGGGAAGGGGGGTCCCCAGACTTGCCTGCCTGCGGCCTACGGCGTGGCTCAAGGGGAGGCCCAGCGTGGCCCATCTTCATGAGCACGAGCTCAAGAACCTCGTGAGGGGCCAAGCCTCGCGGGGCGGACGACAGGGAGCTTCCTCAGGCACGGCCTCGTCAGGCTGGCTCGCGAGGAGGCGGAGAGATCAAGGCGAGGTACCTCACGAGGAGCCCATGACGCAAGCCATGAAGACCAAGGGCGCCAGGCGGGTGCCAGCCCACGCAGTGTCATCCCTTTCCTCTTTGGTGCAAAGGGAGCAAGCGCAGGGGACAACATCTAGCAAAGGCATTCATTTCGGTGCAACAAGACCAAGACCGTCGTAACGGCAGGAAGGAAGTCATCGTGGAGCCCAGGAAGGCGTCACCACCAGAGCCTTTGACAGGCGAGGACCAACTTTAGTCAGGATAAGTGTACTAGATGTTCCCCTTCAAAATGGCCAATTGTTGGCGCCCTTCCCGCTCAATATTTGGGAAGAGGCCCAGGGCCTTTGCCTATAAATAGGACTAGCCACTCTCAAGGCAGGGGGTCGACGAATCGAACCTTAGCCAGAACCACCAATGCAAGAACCCCTCCCCTCGCGAGGCTGTTCTTCCTTGTATTGTTCATCATCAGCCCAAGAGGCAATCCACCACACCACACACTGGAGTAGGGTATTACACCACAATGGTGGCCTGAACCAGTATAAACTCTGTGTCTCTTGTGTTGTTCGTTTCGTAGCTTAGATCACAGCAAGGCGGTGAGGTGCAGGTAGGAAGTGGGCGAAATTTCCGCGTGCACCCCAGTGTTCAAATCTAGAGGGTCTGCCGGAACCCGACATCCGACATTTGGCGCGCCAGGTAGGGGTGCGCCGAAGCTTTTCCTTCCACCGACCCGCTTTCCGCTGACACCATGATTCGCCCTGCGATGAGCGGCGCGCCGCCCGCTCCGGTCATTAGCGCTAACGCGGGGGCCAGGGGGCTCTGAGCCTTGGCCCCAGCCTTGCGACAGGTGCGGTGGCCGAACAAGTTACCGGTGGCTTCCGTGGCCCCTTGGGAAGAGCTGCACAATCTCTTCCTCGCCCAGCACGCTGCACCGGCGCCCCCGGTCGTTGCGGCCCTCCTGGGCGGCTCGCAGGCGCCACCTTTGGGCCGCCACGTCAAGCCATTCATCCGCCAGGTCGGTGCTGCCTCCACGCGGCAGGGGGCTCCTTCAGGTCGGTCGGCGCCCAAGGTTGATCTGGCCTTCAGCTCGGAGGACGACCCCTCCAACTCAGCCTACTCGGGCGCGCTCACGGTGCTGTGCACCCCCACCATCTGCCAGGTGGCCGTCACTAGGACTCTCATCGACGGCGGCTCGGGCCTCAGCGTGCTCTCGCTTGAAGCCTTCAGCCTCCTCCACATACCACCGGAGCGGCTTCGGCCCAGCCGGCCCTTCTTGGGCCTCGGGGGCGGGTCCTCCAGCTCCCTGGGGCAGATCTGTCTCCCGGTAACCTTCGGCACCTACGACAACTTCCGCACGGAGCTGATCGACTTCGACATCGCCCCCATCGGCCTCCCATACAACGCCATCCTTGGCTACCCAGCGCTGGCCCAATTCATGGCCGCGACTCACCCGGCGTACAACCTCATGAAAATGCCCGGGAGCAGCGGCGTCCTCACCGTGTGCGGAGACACCGGGGATGCGTTGCAAGTGCTCAAGCTCGCCTTTAAGGCGGCGGCGTCGGTGCAGCCTGCCGACTCGGAGAAGCAGTTGCTCACCCAAGACAAGGAAGAAACAAAGCAGATGCTGGTTGACGAGGATGGATCCACTGACGCCACCTTCACCATAGGCGCCAACCTCGAGCCCGAGCAGGAGGAGGCCCTGGTCAAGTTCCTACGCGCGAACAAGAAGGTATTCGCATGGGAGCCCTATCAGCTGGCGGGGATCCCTAGAGGCGTAATCGAGCACCACCTCAACGTGTGCCCCAATGTCCACCTCGTGAAGTAGAAAGCAAGGCGGTAGTCCACGAAAAAGCAAGCTTTCATCATCCTAGAGACCCGCAAGTTGGAAGCTGCAGGGGTCATTCGTGAGGTCCGATACCCGGAGTGGTTGGCCAACCCAGTCGTCGTGCCAAAGAAAGGGGAAGGAACGTATGTGTGTTGATTTCACCAACCTCAACAAAGCTTGCCCGCAGGATCCGTTTCCGCTCCCCCGCATCGATCAGATCATCGATTCCACCGCCGAGTGCGACCTGTTATGTTTCTTGGATGCCTTCTCTGGGTATCGCCAGATCGAGATGGCGGTAGAAGATGTGGAGAAAACGGCTTTTCTAACCCCGTGTGGGGTGTACTGCTACACATGCATGCCGTTCGGGCTGCGCAATGTAGGGGCGACCTTTCAGCTGCTGATGCACATCACCTTGGGCCCACAGCTCAGGAAGAACGTTGAGGATTACGTCGATGATATTGTGGTGAAGTCTCGTGAGGCCAAGACCCTGATACAAGACCTGGAGGAAACCTTCACAAGCCTCAACGCTGTGAGCCTGCGGCTCAACCCAGAGAAGTGTGTGTTTGGGGTCCCCTCAGGCAAGCTCTTGGGCTTCCTCGTGTCCCACCGAGGCATCGAGGCTAACCCAGAAAAGGTCAAGCCAGTCGAGGACATGAGCCCGCCAAAGACCCTCAGAGAAATGCAGAAGCTCACTGGGCGCGTGACAGCACTAGGACGCTTCATCTCCAAGTTGGGGGAGCGAGCGCTGCCTTTCTTCCAGATGATGAAGAAAAAGGGACCCTTTGAATGGACTGAAGAGGCCGACAAGGCGTTCCAAGATCTCAATAGGTACCTAACCAGCCCTCCGGTAATGGTGGCCCCGCGCCCTCAGGAACCTCTGGTGCTCTACCTTGCAACCACTCCCTACTCCGCCAGCGCAGCCCTAGTGGCGGTTAGGGAGGAGCGTCGGAACAAAGCCACGGCATCTACCCGGGTCGAGGCAAAGCGTGAACAAGGAAGACCCACAGAGACCACTGCCACAGCCAAGAAGGATCAGCCGCCGCTGGGGAACACACTCGGGACAGCGGAAACCCCTCCCCCTAGCGACTAGCCGCTGGGGGCTCCCCTGTCTCAGGAGGTGCCACGGCCTCCGGAGGGCGCCATCGACACCAGCATTCCCAACCTTGTTGAACATCCGGTGTACTTTGTTAGCACAGTGTTGCGGGACGCAAGGGCGCGGTACCCCATGCCTCAGAAACTTCTCCTCGCGCTATTGGTGGCCTTGCGCAAGCTGCGACATTATTTTCAGGGCCACCCCATCAAGGTTGTCTCAGTGTACCCTTTGGAAAGGGTGCTCAGGAGCCCCAACTCAGCTGGCAGAGTCGCTGAGTGGAACATTGAACTGCAAGCGTTTCAACTCGAATTCAGCACAACCAGAGTCATCAAGGGGGCCGCCTTGGCAGATTTCGTGGCAGAATGGACGGAGGCGCCGGGCCTCAAGGCTGATGAGGATTGATCCCTCTCCCCGGGAAGTGAGGTGCCGGACGGTTGGGTCATGTACTTTGACGGGGCGTTCTCCAGGCACGACGCGGGGGCGGGTGCGGTGCTTATATCTCCTACTCAAGACAAACTCTACTATGCCGTGCAGCTCTGTTTCCAGCACAGAGAAAAGGTCTCCAACAACACAACAGAATATGAAGGCATGATAGCAGGCCTGAAGGCCGCGACCGCCCTAGGAGTGAAGCGCCTTACCATCAAGGGCGATTCACAACTCCTCATCAACTTCTCCAACAAAGTATACGAGCCGAGGGATGAGCACATGGAAGCCTACCTTGCGGAGGTCCGCAGGATGGAGAAGCAGTTCTGGGGGCTAGAGTTGCAGCATGTGCCCCGTGGCACCAATCAGGAAGCCGATGACATCGCCAGACGAGCATCCAGGCGGTTACCTCAGGAGCCTGGCGTCTTCGAAGAGTGGCTCTTCAAGCCCTCGGCCACACCATCACTATCAAGCGCGGTGCAGCCTCGAGAGGAGCTCCCCCAGCCGCCAGCCTCGGGAGCCCCGGTCTGTGGCCCAGCCTCAGGGGCGCGTCTGCTCTTGACGATGGAGCCTCAGGAGGGGTGCTGGATCACGGAGCTCCGGAGCTATCTGATGCAAGGGACCTTGCCAGAGGAGGAGGAGGAAGCGGAACGCGTGGTGCGGCAGGCCACAGCATACTGCATCAGGGATGGAGAGCTCTACCGGAGGCGACCGGATGATGTGTCCCTGCACTGCATCTCCAGGGAGCAAGGGAAGGAACTGCTGGCGGATATACACGGTGGAGACTGTGCACACCATTCATCGTCGCGGACCCTCGTTGGCAAGGCGTTCTGCAGTGGGTTCGATTGGCCCACTGTGCTCAATGATGCTGTCGAACTGGTGAAGGCTTGCGAGGCTTACCAATTCCATGCCAAGCAGATCCATTTGCAGTTTGGGGGCTGGACATCCTGGGCCCATTTCCTCGGGCGCCAGGAGGCTATCGCTACCTCTACATCGACGTGGACAAGTTCACTAAGTGGGCTGAAGTGGAAGCCGTCCGCACCATCCCCGCAGGTTCTGCGGTCAAGTTCATCAAGGGCATCGTGAGCTGGTTCGGGGTGCCGAACCGGATCATCACCGACAACGGTTCGCAGTTCACCAGTAACCTCTTCAAAACATATTGTGCTAACCTTGGAACGCAGATATGCTACGCTTCAGTGGCGCCACCCCCGGAGCAACGGTCAGGCTGAGCGGGCCAACGCGGAGGTCCTGAGAGACCTCAAGACCAGGACATTCAAGAAGAAGTTGGAGGCCTACGGTCGAGGTTGGTACGACGAGCTTCAGGCCGTGATGTGGTCCATCCGCACGACCGCGACCAAGCCAACTGGCGAGACCCCATTCTTCCTGGTCTATGGAGCTGAAGCGGTCCTCCCTCACGAGGTCAGACGTCGTTTCGCACGGGTCCTGGCGTTCGACGAGGCGCAGCAGGACGCCTTGCGGGGGATGGACCTCGTGCTGGGGGAGGAGCGTCGTCGGGAAGCTGCGCTCTGAGCAGCAAGATACCAACAGGCGCTGCGGCGATACCACTGCCGCAACATCCGCCCCAGAACTCTCGAGGTAGGGGACCTCATGCTCAGGCGGGTTCTCTCCAGGGTGGGACTGCACAAGCTCTCTCCCATGTGGGAGGGCCCGTTCAATGTTGTTCATGTTTCCAGGCCCGGCTCCGCGCGCTTGGAGACTCAGGAGGGGGTACCCGTCCAGAACGCGTGGAACATCCAGCACCTCCGGAGATTTTACCCTTGAAAAAGCCCAGAGCCTATGAAGAAGGCGAACGCCTGCGAAGCTGTCGCGTTTTGGAACGAACGCTTGTGGAGCTGTCACGTTTTGGAAAAGGCCCAGAGCCTGTGAAGAAGGCGAACGCCTGTGAAGCTATCGCGTTTTGGAAAAGGCCCAGAGCCTGTGAAGAAGGCGAACGCCTGTGAAGCTGTCGCATTTTGGAACAAACGCCTGTGGAGCTGTCGCGTTTTGGAAAAGGCCCAGAGCCTGTGAAGAAGGCGAACGCCTGTGAAGCTGTCGTGTTTTGGAAAAGGCCCAGAGCCTGTGAAGAAGGCGAACGCCTGTGGAGCTATCGCGTTTTGGAAAAGGCCCAGAGCCTGTGAAGAAGGCGAACGCCTGTGAAGCTGTCGCATTTTGGAAAAGGCCCAGTGCGTGTGAAGAAGGTAAACGCCTATGAAGTTTACCTTCCCGAGAAAGGCCCGGAGCCTGTGAAGAAGGCCAATGCCTGTGAAGATCGCCGCCCATGACACTCTCACGTAATAATGAGTTGGGGTTGTACATGCCACGGAGTCTCAGGAGCGCCGGCCTCAGGCCCTGGGGCTCCCTCCCACGCCCAGTGGCAGCACTTAGCTCCATGCTGGTGAGAAGACGTCGAAGACTAGATTAGGTGCCGGACGCGGCTTTTCTCATTTGCTTTCTGCAGTTGGCTTGTTCATCCCCATTCAAGGTTTTATTGAAGTTGTTGTCGTCTTTGGCTTGTGACTCTTTGCCTTTTTGCTCTCCTACCCCGATTTCTCTCGTGCAAGTCTCGCGAGGGAGCAACGCAGGCACCCTCGTGAGTGTTTTCCGCCCTTATCGTTCGAGGCTTCCCTTCCCAGGTCCACTAGAGGAGCACCCCTCCAGTCCGTGCCCCACGGGCAACGCGACACGAACACAGGACCTGGGTCAGTCGCCTCCGCAGCTGAGGCCGGAAACTACCTCTTCAGACTAACCCTCACATGACTCGAAACGTTCGACGAGGCCTCTGCCTCAGGAAGCAAAGG
>NC_041383.1:605879200-605931766 GCF_002162155.2 Triticum dicoccoides
CGCACAGGAGCACGGCACAAAGGCACAATACCGGAACAGCGGAAGCAGTACGATAGTTAACAACAATAGTCCAAGCACACCCTCGCGGGGCCCTACACTACTGTCTCTTTGCGCAGGAAAAGGAAAAAAAGAACAAAACATGCGCGGCTCGCCCGACAGCAACTCGCGGCGGATACTCGAACTGCCTCCGGAGCTCAGGAGGACTCCATCTCGCGCTTCACCAAGGCGCGACGGCAGGCGGACCCACTACCTCCCTCCAGGCGGGCGCGGCGACGTGGAGGCTGATCGCGGCCACCGCTGGAGGAGCCGCTGCCCGAAGAAGAGCCGTCGAAGCTCGATGAACTGCGAGCGCCGCCGACCATGCGCGCGCTGTCGTCTTCATCGTCGGTGGGGCTAGATCCACGGCCGCGGTCGTTGTTCTCAGGGCAGCATCCAGCGTGGCGACCATCTTCTCGAACACCCTCACGTAGAGGGTGGCATCACCGTCGAACTTGAAGTGCAGGGTGCACCGCCGGCTCAGACCACGCGCGCGGGCAAATGTTTGCCAGCCGCGGGTCAGGGCAAGGCTCCCAGCTGCAGAGACCTCCAGCGAAGCCCAGGAGGCTCGGCTGCAGCAACCGTCCGCCTGAAGCCAGAGGCCGCCCGGGGCGCCAGACGGAAGCTCACCTAGGAGGGAGCGAGGAAGTTGGATCCGGGTGCTGGCCGGTTCCGCCGACCACACAACGAACTCCGGCAGAACCTCTGCCAAGTGGGAGCGAGGCCTAAGGGGTCGCGGCCATAGCACACCCCCTACGACGGCCTGCCGCCCGTCGTCACGCGGTGCATCACTGCCACGGCCACGAGGAGCCGCCGTAGGAGTCGCAGGGTGTTTGCGGGGATGGCCTTGACCGCGCTTGGGCAGGGGAGGGTCAGGCCCCGCCTGGCGGGCCTTCCCTTTCTCCGCGGCCGAGGACCTCTTTGGCGGAGCCATGAAGAAGAAAGAGAAGCAAGAGGGGATGGACCGGAAGGGCAGGCGCAATCCTGTACTTATAGCCAGAGGAGGCCAACCGCTGGCCTCCACGATCACAGGTAATCATGACCCGCTTTACATGCAGGGACTTGTCAGTTTGCGCAGTTGCTGAGGCGTCATGGGGGAGCGGAGCCGCCCAAGTCCAATCAACCGCCACGCGGCGCCCAAGGCCGCAGGCTGTTAGGGCCCGCGGCGCTTCACACTTGCCCCTTCGTTTCTCTGCTCAGCCAAGTCCGGGCGCGCTTTGGGCCCGGGGGCTACTGTCGGCGTTCTGGGAACGGGGGTCCCCAGACTTGCCTGCATGCGGCCTGCGGCGTGGCTCAAGGGGCGGCCCAGCGTGGCCCATCTTCATCAGCACGAGCTTAAGACCCTCGCGAGGGGCCAAGCCTCGTGGGGCGGACGACAGGGAGCTTCCTCAGGCACGGCCTCGTCAGGCTGGCACACAAGGAGGCGGAGAGATCAAGGCGGGGTACCTCACGAGGTGCCCATGACGCAAGCCATGACGACCAAGGGCGCCAGGCGGGCGCCAGCCCGCGCAGTGTCCTCCCTTTCCTCTTTGGTGCAAAGGGAGCAAGTGCAGGGGAGAGCATCTAGCAAAGGCATCCATTTCGGTGCAATAAGACCAAGACCGTCGCAACGGCAGGAAGGAAGTCATCATGGAGCCCAGGAAGGCGTCACCACCAGAGCCTTTGACAGGCGAGGACCAACTTTAGTCAGGATAAGTGTACTAGATGTTCGCCTTCAAAATGGCCAATTGTTGGCGCCCTTCCCGCTCAATATTTGGGAAGAGGCCCAGGGCCTTTGCCTATAAATAGGACTAGCCACTCTCAAGGCAGGGGGTCGACGAATCGAACCTTAGCCAGAACCACCAACACAAGAACCCCTCCCCTTGCAAGGCTGTTCTTCCTTGTATTGTTCATCATCAGCCCAAGAGGCAATCCACCACACCACACACTGGAGTAGGGTATTACACCACAATGGTGGCCTGAACCAGTATAAACTCTGTGTCTCCTGTGTTGTTCCTTTTGTAGCTTAGATCACAGCGAGGCGGTGAGGTGCAGGTAGGTAGTGGGCGAAATCTCCGCGCGCACCCCAGTGTTCGAATCTAGAGGGTGTGTCGGAACCCAAAATCTGAGAGGAACCCACTTGACCAAGGCCTTAGGAGCTTCTTCAAATGCATCAATCTCCTCTTCAAGCTTGTCCTTGCCTTTTTGCTTGTGGTCTTGTGGTGGAAGATCATCTTGAGCTTGTGTTCCTTTGATAGAAGTAGGATCGTACTTCTCTTGTTGAGGAACAAACTTCATCTTGGGGTATTGATCTTCTTCCCACTCCATTGGCATTGAAATTTCGTTCAAAACCAACACCTTGATTCTTCCGGTGCCTTCCTTGCTTGTGTACAATTTGCTCGAATTGCTTACTTCCGGCAAGGCTCTTGTAAACACCTTTCTCTATAATTCCCTTCAATAAGCTATTTTCTTGCTCAAGTGTAACTTGGCTAAGAGAATCATTAGTGGAATCAAGAGAACTACTAGATGCAACAATATTGGATTTTGTCGGTGTTCTAGGAACAGGGGTCCCCAGACTTGCCTTCCTGCGGCCTGCGGTGTGGCTCGAGTAGTGGCCCAGTGCGGCCCACCTTCATCAACTCAAGATCAAGACCCTCGCGAGGGGCCAAGCCTCGCGGGTCTGAAGACAGGAAGCTTCCTCAGGGCGGCCTCGCCAGGCAGGCTCGCGAGGAGGCGGAAAGATCAAGGCAAGGGTACCTCGCGAGGTGCTCATGACGCAAGCCATGAAGATCGGGGCCAGGCGGGCGCCGGACGATGCAGTGTCCTTGTTTCCTCTTTGGTGCAAAGGGAGCAAGCACAGACCAAGGCATCAGGCAAAGGCTACCGTTTCGGTACAACAAGACCAAGACCAGCAGAGCGGCAGGATGGAGGTCACCATGGAGCCCAAGACAGCGTCATCGTCAGAGTCTTTGGCAGTCGAAGACCAACTTTAGTAAGGATAAGTTGTACTAGATGTCCCCCTTCAAAATGGCCGTTGTTGGCACCCTTCCCGTTCAATATTTGGGAAGAGGACCAGGGCCTCTATATTTAGTGCTAGCCACCACACTAGGCGGGACGACTCGTCTGGCATCTGGCACCCAGGGATCTAATCCTTCCCAAACAGAGCCACACCTCACATCCACAAGAACATCCCTCGCGAGGCTGTTCTTCCTTTGTATTGTTCATCATCAGCCCTTGGGGCAATCCACACACCACACACTGGAGTAGGGTATTACACCACAATGGTGGCCTGAACCAGTATAAACCCTGTGTCCCTTGTGTTGTTCATCTTGCTAGTCTAGATTCTCAGCGAGGCATTGGGACGTAGGTTGGTAGAGGAGAGATCTTAGCACGCACCCCAGAGTTCAAACTTTAAGGGTATGCCGGAACCCAACATCCGACATTTGGCGCGCCAGGTTGGGGTGCGCCGGAGCTCTCCCTGTCGATGGTCCGTTCTCCATCAACACTGCGCATCGCCCTCATGGCCGGCGCCGGGCCCTGGGGGCTCCGAGCTCTGACCCCCGCCTTGCGATAGGTGCGGTGGACAAATAAGTTCAAGCCAGAGATGTCGCCGCGCTACAACGATGTGGCAGATCCGCTAGCTTTCCTGCTAGCATATGAGGAGGCCGTCCTCAAGGCCGGGGGCGATGACCGGGTCATGGCCAACTTGCTGCCCATGGCACTCACTGGCGTGCCACTCATGTGGCTGCTCCACTTGCCAGCGTCTTCGATGGTCTCCTGGGAGAAGCTGCACAGCCTCTTCCTCGCCCACCACGCTGCGCTGGCACTCCCGGTCATCGTGGCTCTCCTAGGTGGCTCGCAAGCCCCACCCATGAGTCGCCACGTCAAACCGTTCGTCTGCCAGGTCGGCGCTGCCCTGACTCGCCACCCAGCTCCTCCGGGTTGGGCGGCACCCAAGGCCGACTGGACCTTCAGCTAGGATGATCACCCCGCCAACACTGCCTGCTCGGGTGCACTCCAGATGCTGTGTACTCCTACTATCTACCAGGTGGCCGTCACCAGGACCCTCTTCGACGGCGGGGCCGGCCTCAATGTGCTCTCAATCGAGACCTTCAGCCTCCTCGACGTGCCGCTGGAGCGACTCCGACCTAGCCAGCCCTTCTCGGGCGCCGGGGGCAGCCCCACTGGCTCCCTGGGGCAGCCCCACCGGCTCCCTGCGGCAGATCCGCCTCCCGGTGACGTTCGACACCCAAGCCAACTTCCGCACGGAGCTGGTCGACTTCGACGTTGCCCCCATCGGCCTCCCGTACAACGCCATCCTCGGCTACCCGGCTTTGGCCCAGTTCATGGCAGCAACCCACCCGGCTTACAACCTGATGAAAATGCCTGGGAGCAGCGGTGTCCTAACCATAGCCAGAGATGCAAAGGATGCCCTGCACGCGCTCAAGCTCGCTTTCAAGGCAGCCGCAGTGGCGAAGCCCGCCAGCGCCGATCCCGCCAAGGCTAAGGGGGATGCGCCCACCAAGAAGAAGTGGCTATTCACCCAAGACAAAGTGGAGACCAAGCAAGTACCAGTCGACGAGGATGGGTGCTCCGGCGCCACCTTCACCATAGGCGCCAATCTTAATCCCGAGCAAGAGGAGGCCCTGGTGAAGTTCCTGCGTGCGAACAAGGAGGTGTTCGCGTGGGAACCCAAGCAGCTGGCGGGGGTCCCCACGCAAGTGATCGAGCATCACCTGAACGTATGCCCCAATGTACGCCTAGTGAAGCAGAAGGCAAGGCGGCAGCCACCGAGAAGCAAGCCTTCATCGTCTAGGAAACCCGCAAGCTGGAAGCCGCTGGAGTCATTCACGAGTTTCGCTATCTGGAATGGCTGGCGAACCCTGTTGTTGTGCCAAAGAAGGGGGGGAAGGAGCGCATGTGCGTCGATTTTACCAACCTCAAAAAATCTTGCCCACAAGATCCGTTCCCACTCCCCTGCATCGATCAAATCATCGACTCTACTGCTGAGTGTGACCTGTTGTGTTTCTTGGATGCCTTCTCGGGCTATCACCAAATCAAGATGGCGGTCGTAGATGTGGAGAAGACGGCTTTCCTGACCCTGTGTGGGGTGTACTGCTACACCTGCATGCCGTTTAGATTGCGCAACACGGGCGCAACCTTTCAGCGGCTGATGCACATCGCATTAGGCGGGCAGCTCGGGAGGAATATTGAGGCTTATGTCGATGACATAGTGGTGAAGTCTCGGGAGGCGAAGACTCTGATACAGGACCTGGAAGAAACCTTCACGAGCCTTCATGAAGTGGACATGCGGCTCAACCCAGAGAAGTGCGTGTTCGTTGTTCCCTCCGGCAAGCTTCTGGGTTTCCTCGTGTCCCATAGAGGGATCGAGGCTAACTCGGAGAAGGTCAAGGCAATCGAAGACATGAGTCCACCACAAACTCTCAGGGAAATGCAGAAGCTCGCCGGGCGAGTAACTGCACTAGGGCGCTTCATCTCCAAGCTAGGGGAGCGCGCTTTGCCATTCTTCAAGCTAATGAAGAGGAAGTGCCCGTTTGAATGGACTCAAGAGGCTGACGAAGCGTTCCAAGATGTCAAGAAGTACCTGACCAGCCCTCCTGTGATGGTAGCGCCTGCCCGCAGGAGCTCCTGGTGCTTTATCTCGCCACCACACCATACTCCGCCAGCGCGGCTCTAGTGGCCGTCCGGGAGGAGCGCCGGGCCAAGACCGCACTAGTCGTGGAAACCCCAAACCAGGAAGGCCCTGCAAGGGTCATGCCCTTAGCAGATACAAGTCAGCCTCAGCAAGGGGGCATCCTCTCGGCTGAGGGGGCTCCACCAGTCCGTCAGGAGCTGGGGGCTCCTGCATCTCAGGAGGCGCTCGACTCCCCGGAGGGTGCGGGCCCCGTCGCTGCGCCCGCTCTCGTCGAGCATCCCGTGTACTTCGTCAACACAATGCTGAGGGATGCAAGGGCACGGTACCCCATGCCTCAGAAGATCCTGCTCGCACTGTTGGTGGCCTCTCGGAAGCTGCGACACTACTTCCAAGGTAACCCCATCAAGGTCGTCTCAGCATATCCGTTGGAAAGGGTGCTCAGAAGTCCCAACTCAGTGGGAAGGGTCGATGAACAGAACATCGAGTTGCAAGTGTTTCAGTTGGAATTCAGCACGACTAGGGTCGTTAAGGGAGCCGCACTTGCAGATTTTGTAGCAGAATGGACAGTGGTGCTAGGACTTGAAGCAGGCGAAGACCGGTCGCTTTCCCCAGGAAGTGAGGCACCGGACGGCTGGGTTATGTACTTCGACGGAGCTTTCTCATGACATGGCGCGGGGGCTGGCGCGGTGCTCATATCCCCCACTCTGGACAAGCTCTACTACACCATGCAACTCTGTTTCCAGCATGGAGAGAAGGTTTCCAGCAATATAGCAGAGTACGAGGGGCTGATAGCGGGCCTAAAAGCTGCAGTGGCCTTGGGGGTAAAGCGCCTCGTCATCAAGGGCGATTCACAACTCTTCGTTAACTTCTCCAACAAGGTGTATGAGATGAAGGACGAGCATATGGAGGCTTATCTGGCAGAGGTCCGCAAAATTGAGAAGCAGTTTTGGGGTTTGGAGTTGCAGCATGTGCCCCGCAGCACCAATCAGGAGGCTGATGACATCGCAAAAAGGGCATCCAGGCGGATGCCTCAGGAGCCCGGAGTCTTCGAGGAAAGGCTCTTTAAACCCTCGGCGGTGCCACCACCGTCGGACGCAGCACAACCTCGGGCAGAGCTCCCTCAGCCACCTGCCTCGGGAGCTCCGGCCTGTGGCCCGACCTCAGGAGCACGCTTGCTCCTAGCGCTGGAGCCTCAGGAGGGATGCTGGACCGTGGAACTGAAGAGCTACTTGGTGCAAGGGACTCTACCAGAAAAGGAGGAAGACGCAGAAAGCGTGGCGCGGCAAGCCACGGCATACTGCATTCAAGATGGAGAGCTTTACCGGAAGCGACCGAACGACGTGTCCCTACGTTGCATTTCCAGGGAACAGGGGAAAGAGCTGCTGGCAGACATACACAGCAGGGACTATGGGCACCACTCATCGTCACGAACCCTCGTTGGCAAGGCGTTCCGCAGTGGATTCTACTAGCCCACAGCACTCAACGACGCCGTCGAGCTGGTTAAGGCTTGTAAAGCCTGCCAATTCCACGCCAAGCAGATCCATCAGCCGGCTCAGGGTCTGCAGACCATACCCCTCTCATGGCCATTCGCAATTTGGGGGCTGGACATCTTGGCCCGTTACCTCGGGCGCCAGGGGGCTATCGCTACCTCTACATTACCATCGACAAGTTCACCAAGTGGGCTGAAGTGGAAGTTGTCCGCACCATCCCAGCAGGCTCCACAGTCAAGTTCATCAAGGGCCTCGTGAGCCGGTTCGAAGTACCTAACCGCATCATCACTGACAACGGTTCGCAACTCACCAGCAATCTCTTCAAAACATAATGTGCTAATCTTGGAACACATATATGCTATGCTTCAGTGGCACACCCTCGGAGCAACGACCAGGCTGAACGAGCCAACGCGGAGGTCCTAAAGGGCCTCAAGACCAGGACCTTCAAGAAGAAGCTGGAGGCCTGCGGCAGGGGCTGGTACGACGAGCTCCAGTCTGTGCTATGGTCCATCCGCACGACCGCAACCAAGTCGACTGGCAAAACCCCATTCTTCCTCGTCTACGGAGCGGAGGCAGTCCTCCCTCACGAGGTCAAGCGTCGCTCCACGCGGGTCCTGGCATTTGACGAAGGGCAGCATGACACCACACGGGGGACGGATCTCGTGCTGGGGGAGGAACACCGTCGAGAGGCCGCGCTGCGGGCGGCAAGATACCAGCAGGCGCTGCGACGGTATCACTGCCGCAACATCCGCCCCAGGACTCTCGGGGCCCGGCTCCGCATGCTTGGAGACCCAGGAGGGGGTGCCCATCCCAAATGCGTGGAACATTCAGCACCTCCGGAGGTTCTACCCTTGAAGCGAGGCCCAGTGCCTATGGGAAAGGCCCGGAGCCTGTGAAGAAGGCCAATGCCTATGAAGCTTGTGGCTTTGGGAAAGGCCCGGTGCCTGTGAAGCTTGTCGCTTTAGGAAAGGCCCGGTGCCTGTGAAGAAGGCCAATGCCTGTGAAGCTTGTCGCTTTGGGAAAGGCCCGGTGCCTGCGAAGAAGGCCAATGCCTGTGAAGATCGACCCCCCTCAAGAAAAGGCCTAGTGCCTGTGAAGAAGGCCAATGCCTGTGAAGCTCGCCGCCCGTGACACTCTCACGTAATAATGAGTTGGGGCTGTACATGCCCCGAAGTCTCCGGAGTGCCGCCCTTGGGCCCCGGGGGCTCCCGCCCACGCCCAGTGGCAGCACTTAGCTCCGCGCTCGTGAGAAGACGTTGAAGACTAGATTAGGTGCCGGACGCGACTTTTCATTTGCTTTCTGCAGTTGGCTAGTTCATCTTTGTTTGGAACTTTAGTTGGAGTTGCTTTTGATGTTGTGCGCGATCCCCGGCCTACGTTTTCTTGTCTTTGTCGCTCGCCTGAATCTTCTTTCCTTTCATAACCCTCGCGAGGGGGGCTGCGCGGGCACCCTCACGAGTGTCTTCTGGTTTGATTTCGTGAGGTTCCCCGACCTAAGTTTGCAGCGGGAGCACTCCTCACGGTGATGCCCCACGGGCATCACGAGGCGAACGCTGGACCCGAGCTGGTCACCCCAGCAGCTGGGGACCGAAGCCTAACCCTCCGGCAAGTTCTTCTTGCAGTCTTCGAGACACACGACAAGGCCTCTAGCCGGAGCCTCCCGAGGTCGGCGCCGCAATGAACCCCCCACCGAGCTAAGTTATTCCTACGCATGAGCACGTAACACCGCAACACGGCACGGAAATAATAGAAACATCGTGATAATTAAAAGCAACAGTCTAGCACGCCCCCGCGGGGCTCCACACTTCTCTCTCTATGCAGGAGAAACAAAATGGGTGCGGCTCGCCCAGCGACAACCCGAGGAAGAAGATCCGCATCACCCTCCGGAGCTCAAGCGGTCCCCTCCTCGCGCTTCACCGAGGCGCAGCGGTGGAACAACCTACCTTCCCCCTCGAAGCGAGCGCGAAGGCGCGGTGGGTGGTCACGGCCGCCGCTGGAGGAGCTGTTGTCAGAAGGGGAGTCACCGAAGCTTATCGAGCTGCGGGCGCCGCCAGGTGCAGGCCCGCCCTCGTCTTCGCCGCCGCCGTCGCCAAGGCTGAGCATTCGGCCGTCATCGTCACTCTCAGGGCAGCACCCGGCATGGCGGCCATCTTCTCCAAACACCTTCACGAAGAGGGTAGCATCGTTGTCGAACTTGAAGTGCAGAGTGCATCGCTGGCCTAGGCCACGCACGCAGGCAGACGTCTGCCAACCGTGAGTCAGTGCCACATTCTCGACAACGAAAACCTCCACTGCCAGCCAAGATGCCCTACTGCAGCAGCCGTCCTCCTGGAGCTAGAGCCCACCCGTGGCACAAGCCGGCAGTTCGCCGGCGAAGAAGCAGGGGAGCTGAAGCCAGGTACCAGCCAGATCCTCCGACCAAACGACGAACTCCGACAACACCTCCGCCGAATGGAATCGTGGGAGGGGAGGCCGTGCAGCCACAGCATGCCTCGCCCCGCCAATCAAGCGGCCTTCACCAAGTGAGGGGCCTCCACCGTGACCTTGGTGGTCTTCGTAGGAGTCGCGGGATGCTTGCGGGGGCGACCTTGGCCACGCTTAGCCGGAGGGGAGTTAGGCCCCTATCTGCGGGCCTTCCCCTTTTCCGCGGCCGAAAACCTCTTCGTAGGTGCCATGGGACGCGATGAGCCAATGGGGAGGAGTGAAGAAGAAGAGGCGGAGCAAGGAGAGATGGAGTGGAAGGGCTCACGCCGTTCCGTACTTATAAGCCGGAGGAGGCCAGCCGTCGGCCTCCGTGATCACAGGTAATCATGACTCATTTTGCTTGCAGGGACTTGTCAAGTCAAATGGTTGCTGAGGCGTCGTGGGGAAGCGGAGACGCCCACGTCCAATCAACCTCCATGCGGCGCCCAAGGCTGCAGGCTGTTGAAACCCGTGGCGCTCCGCACTTACCCCTTCTCTTTTCTGCTAAGCCAAGTCCGAGCGCGCCTTGGGCCCCGGGGCTACTGTCGGCGTTCTGGGAATGGGGGTCCCCAGACTTGCCTGCCTGCGGCCTATGGCGTGGCTCGAGTAGTGGCCTAGTGCGGCCCACCTTCATCGACTCAAGCTCAAGACCCTCGCGAGGGGCCAAGCCTCGCGGGGCGGACGACAGGAAGCTTCCTCAGGGGCGGCCTCGCCAGGCAGGCTCGCGAGGAGGCAGAGAGATCAAGGCGAGGGTACCTCGCGAGGTGCTCATGATGCAAGCCATGATGATCGGGGCCAGGCGGGCGCTAGGCGGGCGCCGGCCTGCGCAGTGTCCTTGTTTCCTCTTTGCTGCAAATGGAGCAAGAACAGACCAAGGCATCAGGCAAAGGCTACCATTTCGATGCAACAAGACCAAGACCAGCAGAGCGGCAGGATGGAGGTCACCATGGAGCCCAAGACGTTGTCATCGTCAGAGTCTTTGGCAGTCGAAGACCAACTTGAGTCAGGATAAGTTGTACTAGATGTTCCCCTTCAAAATGGCCGTTGTTGGCGCCCTTCCCACTCAATATTTGGGAAGACGACCAGGGCCTCTATATATCGGTCTAGCCACCACAATAGGAGGGACGGCTCATCTGGCATCTGGCACCCGGGGATCGAATCCTTCCCAAACAAAGCCACACCACACATCCACAAGAACATCCCTCGCGAGGCTGTTCTTCCTTTGTATTGTTCATCATCAGCCCCTGGGGCAATCCACACACAACACACTGGAGTAGGGTATTACACCACAATGGTGGCCTGAACCAGTATAAACCCTATGTCCCTTCTGTTGTTCATCTTGGTAGTCTACATTCTCAGCGAGGCGTTGGGACGTAGGTTGGTAGAGGAGAGATCTTCACGCGCACCCCAGAGTTCAAACCTTAAGGGTCTGCCGGAACCCAACATCCAACAGATTTAGCATGATTATTGTTACTACTAGAGGAAGAATGTTTCCTGTTCTTGTTACTAGACTTGACCTGTGTCATGTCAGTGGAAAAGAGTAAACTCTTGGCAATGTAAGAAGAACTTTTCTTGTGAAGATCATCATTGATTGCCTTTAAAAACTCATGCTCTTGCTCAAGGTTGAGCTTTTCAAAGCGTAACTTCTCATGAGTCTTTAAAAGTTCTTCATGATCTTCCAATATAGTTTCATGAGCTAACTTAAGAGTGTTTAGTTCTTTAGTTAGGTGCTCAATCTTCTCCTTATCATTGTCATTCATTTTATCTTGATTAGCATGATTAATTGACGTTTCATCATAGTATTCATCACTAGAGTTGTCAACAAGTAAATCATCATCACCTAACAAGTCATCTTCATCACTATCGAAATCAACATACTCGGGGTGTGATACCTTTGGGCCTTTAGCCATGAAGCATCTTCCAATTCCTTCATTTGGTGAGTCAAATATGTTGTAGGAGTTGGTTGACACAAGTGCTAGATCGGCAACACCTTCATCTTGAGTATATTCGGAGTTAGAGTGATAGCTTCTCTCGGAGTGATTGTCGGAGTCGGAGCCAGATACCCATTCACCAACATGAGCTTGATGTCTTCGTTTTGTGTAGCTCTTTGATGATTTGTCCTTCCTTTCTGAATCCTTGCTTCTCCGGGATGTTCTTTGTTCATAACGATCATCTCTACTCCTTCTTTCTCTTGATGGTGATTCTTCTCTTCTACTTCTTCTTTTTGGAGAATCTTCTCTTCTTTTGTAGGGAGCCGTACACTCATTGGAATAGTGTCCGGGTCTTCCACAATTGTAGCAATTACGCTGACGACTAGAAGATCTCTTGTCATTGTAGGACCTTGACTTGGAACTTATTTCCTTGCTTCTACTCTTGTAGAACTTGTTGAAGTTCGTCACCATTAGGCTCAATTCTTCATTGAAGGTTTGTTTCTCACTTGATGATGTGGGAGATTCACATGAGGCTTTGTAAGCACCACTTGACTTGTTGTGGAGCTCTTCCTTATCCTTGAGTGACATCTCATGAGCAATAATTCTTCCAATGACTTCCATTGGCTTGAGATCTTTGTAATTGGGCATCGTTTGGATCAATCTACACACAGTATCATATTTTCCATCCAAGGCTCTTAGGATCTTCTTGATGATGAATTTTTCGGTCATCTCTTCACTTCCTAAGCCGGCATTCTCATTTGTGATGAGAGCAAGCCTAGAGTACATTTCAGAGACGCCTTCACCATCCTTCATTTTGAACTTGAAAAGTTGACTTTGAAGCACATCCAATTTGGATTCCTTGACGGAGTCGGTACCTTCGTGCATATCAATCAAAGTATCCCAAATTTCCTTTGCATTCTCAAGACGACTGATTTTGTTGAATTCTTCGGGGCACAATCCGTTGAAGAGAATGTCACAAGCTTGAGCTTTGTATTACAGCAGCTTCAACTCTTCTGCGGTAGCTTCACGGTTCGGTTCTCTCCCGTCTAAGAATTCACCTTGCAAGCCAATACACATAATAGCCCAAACGACGGGGTTATGTCCAAGAATATGCATTTTCATCTTATGCTTCCAACTAGCAAAATTAGTACCATCAAAGTAAGGACCTCTGGGGTGGTAATTTCCCTCGCTAGACGCCATACTCTCCCAGGTTGTGAAACAAAGGCTATGACCACCAAAAGTTATGGAAATCAAAGCAAATGGATACCAAAGCTCTGATACCACTTGTAGGATCGAAAGTATGTCTAGAGGGGGGGGGGGGTGATTAGACTACTTGACCAAATAAAAATCGAGCCTTTTCCCAATTTTAGTTCTTGGCAGATTTTAGCAACTTAGCACAAGTCAAGCAATCAACCTACAAATGCAAATGTAAGAGTATAGTAGCGGAATGTAAAACAATTGCATAGAAAGGTAAAGGAGAGGAGTTTGAGAAAGCAAACGCAATAGGATACACAGATGCTTTTGTCGTGGTTCCGATAGGTGGTGCTATCGTACATCCACGTTGATGGAGACTTCAACCATGAAGGGTAACGACTCTGCGAGTCCATGGAGGGCTCCACCCATGAAGGGTCCACGAAGAAGCAACCTTGTCTATCCCACCATGGCCATCGCCCACAAAGGACTTGCCTCACTAGGGTAGATCTTCACGAAGTAGGCGATCTCCTTGCCCTTACAAACTCCTTGGTTCAACTCCACAATCTTGACGGAGGCTCCCAAGTGACACCTAGACAATCTAGGAGACACCACTCTCCAAGAGGTAATAGAGGGTGTGTAGTTCATGAACTCATTGCTCTTGCGCTTCAAATGATAGTCTCCCAAGACTCAACTCTCTCTCACAGGATTTGGATTTGGTGGAAAGAAGACTTGAGTGGAAAGCAACTTGGGGAAGGCTAGAGATCAAGATTTATGTTGTAGGAATGGTATATCTTGATCTCAACACAAGTGTAGGTGGTTCTCTCTCAGAAAATGTATGTTGGAAGTGGAGGCATGTTGTGATGGCTCTCTCCACTAATGAAGAGTGGGTGGAGGGGTATATATAGCCTCCACAGAAAATCTAACCGTTACACACAACTTACCAAACTCGGTGGGACCGAATCGTGAAACTCGGTCAGACTGATTCAGTTCATAATGTGACCGTTAGGAATTTTGGTGGGACCGACATGTCAACTCGGCGGGACCAATATCGTTAGGGTTACGGCATAACGTAATCTCTGTGAGTCCGATTACACAAACTCGGTGAGACCGATTTTGGTAATAAGCTAACCAGAGAGTTGGTCAGGCAAACTGGGTGGGACCGATTCACTCATCTCGGTTAGACTGAAACGTTATGAAAGGGACACAAAGAGTTTGCATTGCAATCTCGGTGGGACCGATCGCTCATCTCTGTTACACCGAAACGTTACGAAGGGAAACAGAGAGATTAGAATCCCATCTCGGTGAGACCGAGATCCCTATCGATGAGACCAAAAAGACTAGGGTTTGTGGCAGTGGCTATGTCAAGTGAACTCGGTGGCGCCGGATAGAAAGTTTCGATAGGGCTGAGTTTGACTTTTGGTTTGGGACATGTGTGGACTTGAGAAATTAGTTGAGGGTTTTTGGAGCATATTTCTAAGCACTTCAAGAAAGAAACTCATTAAGCAACACCTCACCCCCTCTTGATTGTATTGGATTTTCCTATGGACTCAATGTGATCTTGGATCACTAAAATGGAAAATGTAGAGTTTTGTGCTTTGAGCTTCAGCCAATCCTTTTGTCCTTAGCATTTTGAGGGGTCCATGTTTCTCATCCATGCCATGCCAAACATTGAGCTTTCCTAAAATATTTATCTTGAAATAGCATTAGCTCAATGAGCTATATGTTGTTAGGAATTACCAAAACCACCCAGGGATAGTTGCACTTTCACAATACCGATTGGACTATTCATTTGGATGGATCCAGGCAATTGGAAGGCTCGGGGGCTGGAGTTATTTTGGCTTCCCCATGAGGTGATAAGTTTTGTTATGTTTTGAGGCTGATGTTTCCTTGCACTAACAATGTAACTGAGTATGAGGCTTTACTCCATGGTCTTCGGAAGCCGGGTCACGTGTTTTGGCGATTCAGATCTGGTGACTTTGCAAGTCTGAGGAACTTGGGATTCTAAGGAGACGCTCATGGCGGTGTATCGCTGGGTGGTTGATGATATTGCTGGCAATTTGAAGGGCTATCAGGTGGAACATATTGATCGCAGGAAAAATGAGGCGGCTGATGCTTTAAGCCGGCTGGGGTCCCAGCGTAAACTGGTACCACCTAAAGTTTTTCTTGATGTTCTGATTAATCCTTCCATTAAATTGCCTACAAAAGAGGATCTCGGTAACCCTGACCTGGAGGCATAATTGGTGGCAGCTCTTCATGCTTTTCCTGATTGCACAGCTCCATATTTGGCTTATATGACCCGGGGAGTTACCTGGTGATGAAACGTTGGCCATGCAGCACTACCAAAGTAAAGACACATCCGTGACATTTTGGGCCGAACGAAATATTTTTCTTACATACTTATGACACTACTATGACGATAATTGTGACAAAACCCAGTATCCTCATAGATGTGGTGGGCTCCTACTTCTATGACAAAAAAATCATGATAGAAAATTGGATTTTCATCCTGGGCGGGCCGGAGACGCAGCTGCATGACATTCTTTGGGTCATGCATGACGGAAAAACCGTGGTAGAAGCGAGGGTGAGGAAAATATCAGGGAGTTCCCGGTTACGATGGGTGGTCGGGGGCCGAGCGATGCGCGTTTCTCTCGTACACGTACGCGCGTGGGTGTGAGGCGTTGGTCTCTAACTGAATCCGAGCGAGGCGTTGGGCTCTAATTGAACCTGAGCAATTGCACTAGCTACGTTACTGAACCCGAGCGATCGATCCCTTGGTGTTAACTGAACCCGAGTGATTCCTTCGCTACTACTGCTAACTGAAGCCGACCGAACCCTGCTGCCTCCTTCCCTTGATGAACAGTGAGTGTTATTGGGGGGGGGGGTTGGAGAACAGTTCCCGGTGGGGGTGGATGAACAAGACCCAGTGGTGTTGCCTTTGGATGAACAAGACCCCGGTCGAGCCGGTTGGGGGTGGATGAATAGGACCCGTGGAGGGCTGGATGAATAGGATGACCCCGTGGAGGGCTGGTTGAACAGTAGCCGGGGGAGGGCTAGATGAACAGTAGCCCATGGAGGGGTGGTTGCACAGGACCCCGTGGAGAGTGCTGGTTGAACAGTAGCCGATGGAAGCTGAATGAACATGAGCCCATGGATGAACAATCACAGGTGGAGGCTGGAGAAGGTTGACGGTGGATGAACAGTAACCCGTGGAGGTTGGAGGAGGTCGACGGTGGAGATGAACAGTATCCCGTGGAGTCCTGTTTTGCGGTACGCCACAACCCTCCCGATGAACAGGACCCCCGTTTCGACCGTAGCGCTCCAACACAAGTACGTTTCCTCCGTTTTGCGGTACGACACACCCCTCCCGATCAACAGGACCCCGTTTTGACCATAGGAGGTCCAACAGAAGTCTGTTTCCTCCGTTTTGCGGTACGCCAGACCCCTCCTGATGAACATGATCCTGTTTCGACCGTGGCCGGTCGAACACAAGGCCGTTTCCTCCGTTCTATGGTACGTCAGGCCTCATTTCCATCGACTGTTTCGTCCAAGCCCTCCCGATGAACACGACGATGCATTCCGTTCCGACCCAGCCAGTTGGCTCCCCATGAACATGACGACGACGCAGTTTCTCCGTTCCGTCCTAGCCATGTACACGAGCCCTGGCCGTACATATTCGTTAGTAGGCATTCGAGACCCCGCCCGTATATACATACGTGGCCGTATTTACTTTCTTGCACCATGGCCATTGTACGTATGTGTACATGCTACGTGTGCTCCGCTACTAGAACACGTGCGCACATCTACATCGACCAGTATGTATTCATGACCAGAATGACAATGCTACATACGGTTCGACCAAGGACACTATAAATAGGACTAGCCACCACCATAGGAATGGGATCAAATTAGACCGAAACTAGAGCAAGTAGAGCACCACGCCAGCTCAAGAACACCTCTCCTCTGGAGGCTTGTTCATGCACTGTACCTGTTCATCCATAGCCCCTCGAGGCAATCCACCACACCACACTGGATTAGGGTATTACACCACAATGATGGCCCGGACCAGTATAAACCTCTGTGTCTTTGTATCTCTTTGAGATCGACACGCTAGGCTAGGGGGAATCAGGAGTAGGCAGGCTGGGCAGGTTGAGATCTCCACACGCACCCCAGAGTTTGAACCTCTCAAGGGTTGCTGGATCCCGAAATCCGAAATTTGGCGCGCCAGGTAGGGGTGCGTTGGAATCTTCTTCCTCGACCTATAGACCGTGCCACTGACTCCTATGGCGGCCGATCCTCCGTCGGCCCGGTCGGCGCGCGTTCTTGAAGAAGCACCGGGGTCACGCTGCTTCCCCCTCCCTCTTCGGAAGGTGCGATGGCCGCACAAGTTCCGACCGGAGATGCCACTGCGCTACGACGGCACGGTAGATCTGGCCCCCTTTCTTCAAGCATACGAGGAGGCAGTTTGGGCGGCCGGCGAAGATGACAAGGAAAAGGCCAACTGGTTCCCCATGGCCCTAGTAGGTGCACAACGCGCCTAGTTGCTCAACCTGCCGACATCTTCTATGGCCTCCTGGGAGGAGCTGCGCGGCCTCTTCCTCGCCCACTATGTAGCACCGGCACCCCCGGTCGTCGCAACTCTCCTGGGTGGCTCGCGGGCACCACCATACGACCGCCACATCAAGCAGTTCTGCCGGCGCGCAGGCGCCACTCAGGCGGGCTTGGGGCTCCCCCGGGCTGTGACACGTCCCAAGCTGACCTCACCTTCGGCCCCGAAGATCACCCCGACGCCACGACGGGAGCAGGCGCGCTCCTGATGCTCTGCAGCCCCACCATCTGCCACGTGGCGATCAACAGGACCCTTATCAACGATGGGGCCGACCTCAACGTGATCTCCCCAGAGGCGTTCGGCCAGCTCCACGTGCCGCCCAGCCGACTCCGCCCCTCTAAGCCCTTCTCAGGAGTTGGCGGCGGCTCCACCAGGCCCCTGGGGCAGATCCGTCTCCATGTCACCTTTGGAACCCGTGACAACTACCACACCGAGCTTGTTGACTTTGACATTGCCAAGATCGACCTGCCGTACAATTCCATTCTGGGTTACCCTGCCTTGGTTCAGTTTATGGCTGCAACCCACCCCGTGTACAACCTCATGAAGATGCCTGGCAGTAATGGCGTCCTCATGGTCGCGGGGGACACCAAGGGCGCGTTGTAGGCCCTCAGGCTCGCCTTCAGGACGGCCACGTCCGCGCTGCCCAGCGAGGAGAAGGGTCAGGAGGCCCGAGAAGCAGCGCTGGCCAAGAAGAAGCAGTTGTTCTCTCAAAACCAAGCCGAAACGAAGCAAGTGCTGATCTGCGAGGATGGGACGGTCAGTGCTACCTTCACCATAGGGGTTGGCCTCCCTCAGGACCAAGAGGAAGCGTTGATCAACTTCCCGCAGGCCAAAAAGGATGTATTCGCTTGGGAACCCAAACACCTGGCTGGGGTCCCAAGGGGTATAATCGAGCATCACCTGAGGGTGAGCCCGAATGTGCGGCCAGTAAAGCAGAAGGCTCGCCGCCAGTCCACCGAGAAACCCGCAAGCTACAAGCCGCAGGGGTCATCTGAGAGGTGCAGTACCCAAAGTGACCGGAGAATCACGTCATCATGTGGGGACCCCGACTCATAAGTCATGATCACCGAATGCACGTGTATAGTGATCCCAGAGATCAATGCTCACTGAACACACATAAGCTGAATAACAAGAGGCTTACATCCATACGTACCGTATTACACAAGTAGGACCACTATGGTCAAGTCTTGAGTATAACATTGCAGCGGAAATCTTCGTCGATAACTTGGACCCATGCCATCTGCCTTAACCCTACAGGCATTCTAACTGGTAAGCGTCCTAGCTCGCATGTTCATCATCGAAGTATTCTTCATCATATCCCGTTCTTTCATGCCTGGTCAACAAAATAACCAGTGGCAAGCCAATGAGTACTTTGAATGTACTGGCAAGCAACCCATGTTTCGGTTCAAGATACATCAATGCATGATATAGGTAAATTTTTGCAGAAAGCTAGTTTTGAGTGCAATGACATGTTCAACAACTTGTAAGACATGCATCAGGAGAATTCAAGTAACCATGAGGACAGGTCACATATATCAACATGAATAGAGTGGGCACCAACCCAACTCAGTCATGTCAAGTCCTTTGACTTGACCCAAGTAGTTATCCAAACACACACACACTGGTTTGTAAACATGTCGACGTAGCCCAAGAGCGGTTACCCAACTGTCCTTGACCATGGACACGGCTATTCGAATAGTTTTACACTCTACAGAGGTTGCGCACTTTACCCACAAGATTCGGGGAACTTCCGTGTCATCCACGACCCGCGATACCTCATGTACCCAGGGTAAGCACCCGATCACTACCTTTCCCTAGACGACACTAACATGGAGTCCACTCGATTGGTAGTAACCCCCGTGCCCAACATTATCACATAACATTTTCGTGGAGCCACGCTCCATAATCATCTCACATCACAAGCACGGGGTACCAACGGTGTGTCCGGTGCCCCATAAAAATGTTCTTGGCCGCCCTACCTGGCACGACCTCGTCCCGAGAGAGCGCACCAACAACTCTCCCATCACTAGTAATGCGGGCTCCAAGATAGTATCGGTCTAGGTAATCAATAATGCCCTTTCCCATATAAGGGTAGAGTGGTTGCGCATGTAAGGTTGGAATAACGGTCGCAACTTAAACCAATCCGTTTTGAAAACAACACACACTTGCCTTGGTACACCACTTCGTCATCAAGTGGTTACCCATCTCATCATCTCCCTCAGGCATAAGTGGCATCCGATGGGGTTTTCGAAAAGTCTTTTGAAAATACTTTGTCTCCATCACCATGCATATCCCCGTCCCTTTTTGCGTAGCACTACTTAGCATCCTATCTACTCCCACCGGCATAACCCTCATAAGAAGGTAGGGTCATGCACAATGCAAGTATCAACGAGGAAGTACGATGGCAACCCATCAAAGTGGTTACCACCTCATCATGATTCCGTTGCAACAACAATATGGTGCTATATGACATGCATAAAAAAGGGTTTTATAGACATGGTCAAAGGGCTGCTTGCCTGTTTTAACAAAGTCTTCGAGGTCTTCAAATATCTCTGGTACAACTCCGAGCATTTCGTCTACTTCGTCAACTATCGTCGAAAGCAACCATAATAAGCAACACAACAAGGCAGGAAATAAAAGTGCTCTAAAAATATGAGTTGGACTTTTCTAGGATACCTCTGGTCATATGAGGGGTGACCAAAGTGGTTTCATTAGGATTTGATCAACGGACATCTCTGAACATTTCAATATGATGGAATCAAGGGATTAATGGGTTTGCAAGAAGTACACAGAAACATTATTTGGAAAATGAGCAAAGGCACCCATTTAACAAATCATGATTTCAGAAGCATCTAGGAGTTGGTTTCACTGGATTTGGAGTTCAAATGAATTCCCTATGAATTTGCAAAGTCGACAAATATGAAGAAATGGCTCATTATATTGTGGGGGTACAGACAGTATTAAGAAAAATGTTCATAAACTAATTTATGAACTTAGAAGCATCTAGGAATTTGAATCATGGCATTTGGATCAATTTTAAGATCTCTGTGATTTTCCAAAGTTCATCACAGAAATGAAAAATGGGGTTTTGATAAATATTTGTGAAGGAAATGCTTCTGTAAAAATGAGACAATAGCACCATGTGGTAGAGCATGATTTTAGAAACTACTAGAAATTTGAATCATTGGATTTGGAGCTTTGTTGAATTATTTATGGATTTTTGAAGTTCACTGGAAAAAAAAGGAGAATATTCGGGTTATACCGAAACTGTGCACATGGCGCAATTTAGCACCGCAGCACACTGGGCCGGCCCAGCGGCTCGGCCACCCGGCGACAGGGCGACGTCAAAGGCGCCTTTGCTGAAGCCGTCTCCACTTAAACGGGCAGGGCCCGCCCACCGGGTCGCTGACGAGCGTGGCCCGGTGCTCAGGCCGTCTCCTACCTCCCGCTCGAACAGAGCAGAGGAAGCGGAGGCGAGGCCGAGCGGGTACCGACGTTCTCCCCGGCAGTACCAGCCACCTCCGGCGACGCTCAACGTACCAATGGGTCCAGCGCGACCAGGCGCGCCCATCCAGGTGCTTAACGCCCGCGGGGGAGCCCGGGAAGAGAAGGAGCTTCCGGTGCGGCGGACCGGGGCGTCGTCAAGGATGGACTTGACGCCACGGCCTCCGGGATGTGTAAATGGAGAGCGGGAGAGCTCTGTGGTGGTTGCGGTAATGCAATGACCCCCATAGGTGGAGAGGAGGGGGCTCAGATGACGAGGATTTAAGCGATGGCCGGCGGCTCGGCTCCGACCATGGACAAGGTTGGAGGGCACGGGAGGGGGTGCGGATTGGTCCAGGGGATGCACTGGAGAGAGAGAGATAGCAAAGGGGATCCAGAGGGAGGTCAGGGGCGGCCTTATATGGCGAGGCCGTGGCTCACCGTGGACGTGGCCTACGGGCACCCGCGGAAATGGCCGCAGTGGCCATGGGAGGAGGCTCGGGGCTATCTGCGGCGCTTGTGGGCGTGGTCCAAGTCGAGGGAGAAGGAGAGAGAGAGAGCAGGGAGTGGCAGAGCGTTGCGCGTGTGGGCTCGACCATTGGGGCTCTCGGGCGGCTCTGGCGTGCGTGCGAGGGGGCAGCGGGAGGGAGAAGGAGGAGGGGGACCAGGCCATGGCGTGTCGTGGACACCGAGGCGCATCGACTAGCGTAAGGGGGAGGGTTGAGGTGGTCGGATGGCTTGGGCAGAGAGCAGCTACAGTGCGTGGGAGCACTGTAGCACGCTCTGGAGCACGCCTTTGGCATGCCATGGCATAAAAAGGGGAAAGTGGGCGCGGCCACTTGTGTCCGGTAGTGCTAGGGGGTAGTAAAGAAAGGGGAGGAAGCATTGGATGCTCTGGAGAGCCTCTAGGAGAGGTGAGAGGTTGAGGGAGATAGAGAAAAGGGTTGTCCATAGAGGTAAATGGGTGTTTTACCCATCCAATAATTGAGCTGTGGATTTTCCATTGTCACTGGAGGTGCAAGGGGACTAGGAGGGGCTGTGGTAAAAAGTGGAGCTCATGGAGATTAGTGGAAGAGCCCCAAACAGGGTTTTTAGTTAACATGCAGAAGGTGTTTGATATGGTTTTCGGAAATAAGATGAACTCCTCTTGTCATGAGGCTTGACAGGGTCAAATGGCATGAGATAATAATAGGTTCCACCAAGGTTGAGTCCATTTGGGCAAAGTTGCCAATGCAACTTTTGTAAACCCTAGAAATCAGCAGAAATGGACTTTCCAAGATTTAGTCATGCAAATCTATTCTCCTTGATGCACCACTTGGTGTAATGTCATCATTTGAGGTTAAGAACATGTCCACAAAAGTTGAGATCAAAAGGAGAAAGTTGCCAATGTAGAGTTGTTCAAATTTGGTTCTGGACAGGAAGGGTTTTGGGGCCCTTTGATCAAGTTAACTTTTTCTCCAACTTGTGCCACTTGGTCTAGATGGATAATTAGAACATTTGAGAATGTTCAGAAGGTTTAAGAACATTTAGGAATGTTTGGCAATGTAAAGTTGCTCAAACTTCAAAATGGTCAGAAATGGTTTTGAGGGGATTTGATGATGTTATGTTGTTCTCCAAGACATGATACTTGGCAAGACCACCAAATAGGGCATTTGTGACATGATGGAAATTTCTTGGATTTTTATGAAAATATTTCCTGTAGAAATATTTCAAATCCTTGAAATTGGCAGAAATGGTTTTAGGAGGTTTTGTCCAATATTTTGAACATGACCATGTGTTGAAACTCTTATATATGGGAAATATATGCCCACTGAGTTTCCCTGATTTTTGTCAAATATTTGTAAAACAATAAAATAATTTTTCCCTATTAAAGACCATTCCTGGCCTTAAGAAAAATCTTTTAAATAAAATAGGAAAATAACTTTTAAAATTATATTTTTGTGGTTTCTGGGTATCCTATATCTAATAGGAGTCTAATATATTTTTGGAAAGATTTTTACTGCCCTTGATTAAGTACTTGCAGTGCAAACCTCAATTCAGGGGTTTTTGAAAAAACTAATTTTTGAAAATACTATTTGGCCAAATTATTTTTGTAAGGAAATTCTATACTGTACTATACACATGGCATGATCATTGGGCAGAAGTTTTGGATCAAGGAGAAGGAGTATAAGAGTTGGAGGATTTATTTGATTTTTAGAGCACTTGCAAACAACAGACAAAATCCAATCAAGGCAAAGTCCAAAACACCCAAAAGTTTTTGTCAAACCACATTTTATCATGATTTATTAGCTCAAGTGTTGTGGCATGAAAATCAGGGTGTGACAAACCTACCCCCCTTACAAGAATCTCGTCCCCGAGATTCCCAGACTAGGCGCGAAAAGGAGTATGGAAACTTGGATCTGGGGTAGTCTTCACGTCCTCATACAACTTCTTCTTCTGTGTGCTTATCCATTGAACCTTGAAGTACTTGATGATGTGGCTTCGTGTGTGACGTTCTGCCTGATCCAGGTTGCTAATGGTCTCTCAGATAGGTCATATTGGACTGGAGGTCGATGGCTCGGTGATCGATGTCCTTGTAGAGACCGGCTAGTTAGTAAGTTGGAAATGTTTCCGGAGTGGTGTCGTGTGGAAAAACGCTGCACAATGGGTGAGTCAGGTGGTAACTCTAGCTGGTAGCCGTTTGCTCTTCGTCTTCTAGTGATCTCAGAGGGGTTGTTAAATCTTGGAGTGATCTTGAAGAGGGCCGATGAATCTTGGTGTGGGTCTCCTTGTCATGGAAATGCTTGGTTATTTAGAGAGGAGTGGTTTGTAGATACGCACGGTCTTCAACGAGGGAGTTCACTTCTTGGCGATGGCGGTTGACATAGTTCTTCCTCCTAGACATGACGATCTTCAGATGTTCCTTGACCAGCTCAACAATTCTTCTTCCGTCTTCGGGTAGACAAGTATGTCATCAAAGAAAGATGACAACTAACTTGTCCAAGCACTCCATGATGTCTATGGGGTACATAAAGTGGGCTGAGGCATCGGTGATGGTCACGGTTGAGCATTGGCCAAGGTCTTATTGATCTAGACTCAAAGTCCAGGGTCAGGATCCGACCATGTTGTGGCTTGGTAGGGCGTAAGGGTTTCAAGGATTCTAGTGTGCGAGTGAATGTTTATCATCCCATCCTTGAGCACAGTTTCTGAGATGCCAATTGTGCTATCTAGTCCTTTAAACAAATCACATCATATCACTGATAGTATCATCTTGTATAGGTCAACTCCAATCATCACTCATGTGATTCATATCCTCATGACTCTCGAGAGGAGGTCTAACAAAATCATATATGTCTACAATCCCCAAACCCATATGTATGTCTACCCCTAAAAATCCAAGGGTAGAACATATAAGCTGCTAAGCTTGAACGTGACAATCCAAGTGCTCAGCCTATTCTTCCAAGGTCCAAGACAGTGCATCTCTACCCTAAGGAAACACGTCATATGCCACTCCAAGATCTTGTTTCCTTCCTGAGGGAGTCCTGGACTAGGGGGTGTCCGGATAGCCGAACTATCATCATCAACCGGACTCCAAGACCATGAAGATACAAGATTGAAGACTTTGTCCCGTGTCCGGATGGGACTTTCCTTGGCATGGAAGGCAAGCTTGGCGATACGGATATGTAGATCTCCTACCATTGTAACCGACTCTGTGTAACCCTAGCCCTCTCCGGTGTCTATATAAACCGGATGGTTTTAGTCCATAGAACAAATAATAATCAGACCATAGGCTAGCTACTAGGGTTTAGCCTCCTTGCTCTCGTGGTAGATCTACTCTTGTAATACCCACATCATCAATATCAATCAAGCAGGACGTAGGGTTTTACCTCCATCAAGAGGGCCTGAACCTGGGTAAAACATGGTGTCTCTTGTCTCCTGTTACCATCCACCTAGACGCACAGTTCGGGACCCCCTACCCGAGATCTGCCGGTTTTGACACCGACATTGGTGCTTTCATTGAGAGTTCCTCTGTGTCGTCACCGATAGGCTCGATGGCTTCTTCGATCATCAACAACGATGCAGTCCAGGGTGAGACTTTTCTCCCCGGACAGATCTTCGTATTCGGCGGCTTTGCACTGCGGGCCAATTCGCTTGGCCATCTGGAGCAGATCGAAAGCTACGCCCCTGGCCGTCAGGTCAAATTTGGAAGTTTGAACTTCACGGCCGACATCCGCGGAGACTTGATCTCCGATGGATTCGAGCCACAGCCGAGCGCGTCGCACTGTCACGATGGGCATGATTTAGCTCTGCAGCCGGACAGTGCCCTGGAGGCCGCTCACAAGCCCGCTCCGACCCTCGATTCGGAGCCGGCTGCACAGATCGAGGACGGGTGGCTAGACACCGCCTCGGGGGCTGCAACCTTTATGGCGATGGAGCCGAATACTGGCCTTGTCCCTTGTGAAGCTCGTGACTCCGAGGTGCCGGACTCCTCGCCGGACTCCTCGCCGGACTCTGTACCTCCCGCGACCCCTCCAATCGAATCCGATCGGGCGCCGATCATGGAGTTCACCGCTGCGGACATCTTTCAACACGCACCTTTCGGCGACATCTTGAGTTCGCTAAAGTATCTCTCGTTATCAGGAGAGCCCTGGCCGGACTGCGGTCAGGACAGTTGGGATGCGGACAACGAAGAAATCCAAGGCCCACCCACCACCCACTTAGTAGCCACTGTCGACGATCTAACCGACATGCTAGACTTCGACTCCAAAGACATCGATGGTATGGACGACGATGCCGGAGATGACCAAGAACCAGCGCCTACTGGGCACTGGAAAGCCACCTCAACTCATGACGTATACATGGTGGATACAGCAAAGGGAAGCGATAATGAGGAACAACGGGATGTGGTGAAGGACAACTCCCCTGACAAACAACCAAAACGGCGATGCAAGCGCCGCCCGAAGTCCCGCCTCGATAACAACGTCACCCATACTGACCCAGCCTTAGAGCAGGGCGAAGCAGTGGACGACGAACATGCCACCAAGCAACCATCCGAACAGGATGAATTGGACAAGCAACCCATCCCCGGCGAAAACAACAATCTAGACGATCTCGCGCCGGACACATCACCGGAGCATAAGAACCTTCATAAAAGGCTCGTCGCCACTGCAAGAAGTTTGAAGAAGCAAAAGCGGAAGCTCAAAACCTCGGAGGACGCACTCAGAATGAGATGGAGCAAAGTACTCAATACCGCAGATAAATACGGCGATAGTCACCAGGCAAAGAGCTACCCGAAGCGCAAGCTGTTGCCTGAATTTGACGAGGAGGTCATAGAGCCCCCACAGTCAAAAAAGAAAGAGGCCGCCTGGCCGGATAGACGACCAGATGACAGGCTAAGAGCGGCAAGCGGCGCTGCACACAAGCCGGCACACGATCCACATAAGGATCCTCGCAAAAAGGATGGCCCGGTCAGGTCCATCTATGGGCCAAAAAAGAAGACTCCAGGGAGCAACACAACCCGCTGAGTGTTTGAGGACAACGGCACACCTAAATACACGGGCGCCGCACACCCACTATGTTTCACCGATGAGGTACTGGATCATGAATTTCCAGCGGGATTCAAACCCGTAAACATAGAGGCATATGACGGAACAACAGACCCCAGAGTCTGGATTGAGGATTATATCCTACACATACATATGGCCAGAGGAGACGATCTCCATGCCATAAAATACCTACCCCTCAAGCTCAAAGGGCCAGCTCGGCATTGGCTCAAAAGCCTCCCAGGAAATACCATTGGAAGTTGGGAAGAGCTCGAGGATGCGTTTCGAGAAAATTTTTAGGGGACTTATGTCCTCCCTCCGGATGCAGACGATTTAAGTCACATAACTCAACAGCCCGAAGAGTCAGCACGCAAATTCTGGAACAGGTTCCTCACCAAAAAGAACCAAATAGTCGACTGTCCGGACGCCGAAGCCTTAGCAGCCTTTAAGCATAACGTCCGAGACGAATGGCTCGCCAGACACCTCGGCCAGGTAAAACCAAGAACAATGGCCGCGCTAACAAGCCTCATGACCCGCTTTTGCACGGGGGAAGATAGCTGGCTGGCAAGATGCAGCACCAACGACCCGAGTACATCCGAGGTCAGGGATGGAAATGGAAAATCACGACGCAGAAAAGATCAGCGCCGGAATAAGGAAAATGGCCCAAATAGCATGGCGGTCAACTCCGGGTTCAAAAGATCTCGGCCGAATAATAAAACACTACCTCTTAAGGACAACAGTGATGAGCTATCCAACCTAAACAAAATCTTGGATAGGATATGTCAAATCGATAGTACCCCCGGGAAGCCTGCAAGCCATACCCACAGAGATTGTTGGGTCTTCAAGCAGTCCGACCGACTTAACACCGAACACAAGGGGCTCGACACACCAAGCGAAGACGACGACGAACCCCACAAGTAGCACGCCGGAAAACAGAAGACTTTCCCACTAGAAGTCAAAACAGTGAACTCACTTCATGTGATAACAAGGAAAAATAGTGCGGCAACTGCTAAAACACGCGCCGCACGGTCCACCCCAGCAGAATCCTGAAGTTGGATGTTTAAACCAATTACTTTCGACCATCAGGATTACTCCAGAAGTATTCGAAACGCAGGAGGGACTGCTTTGGTATTGGATCCCATAATCGACGGACTACAATTCACACAAGTCCTAATGGATGGCGACAGCGATATAAACCTGCTACACCAGGACACCATCCGCAGAATGGGGATAGACCCTACGAAAATTCGCCGTAGCAGCACTTCCTTCAAAGGAGTGACGCCAGGCCTTTACGCCAATTGTACAGGCTCTATACTACTAGAGGTCGTGTTCGGTTCATCCGACAACCTCCGTCGCGAAAAGCTCATTTTCCATATCGCCCCATTCAAAAGAAGCCATCAAGCACTACTGGGACGCGATGCTTTCGCCCGCTTTAACGCAATACCGCATTACGCGTCTCTTACGCTTAAAATGCCCGGTCCACGCGGCATAATCTCATTAAAGGGTAACTCCGAGTGTTCCTCGACCATGGAAAATGTGAGACTGCCTTGACAGCCACACACTAATCCGACCTTGCTGGTCAAAGCCCCTAAAAACAGGTCATTCAGACCTCGGACACGGTTAGGCGAGTCCGGCATAAATAAACAAGGGGCTTTCTAGCCGCATACCTCTTTACAAGGGGCTGCACGTATAAACAATGAGAGCCAATAAAGCTCAACTTTATTCATTTTCCAAATCATACTTTACTTTAAATACATCTTTTGCACGATATTTTCCAAACTAAGTTCTTCTCCTTTACAGATGAAGCACGTGCTACACCCGTCCAGGACACAGCACAATGGAGATACAGGCGCAGACGTGCAGCAGGGACCCGTTGCAAGGATTCTTTTCAGATTAAGACCCTGCGTAAAATTTTCTTACTGTCTCTTGTTGATACACATCCCCCGGTTTCCTACTATAACCGAGGAGGAGGCTGGCGTTTTGGTATCGGCCGCGTCAGAAGTTCTCGCCTGTACCTGGACACTAGGAGCTTAGGGCATTGTTCTACCCGAGATCATAAAGACCGAATACCCCAGGGAGTGTTCGGCGTCTCGAGTTAGGCGTTATATGCATCATCTCCGAATCATGTCTTTGGTCAAATGTTGGGTTTGCCTGGCTCCTGTGTTTTGCTGCCTTACGTTCTGCTCCATCGGCTAACGCGGCACCAGGAGAACTACTGCGATTGTGCCCCGGTTCGACCGGGCGAGCACCTCAGTAGAGAAAGCCGAAAATTGACTGTCATGATATAGCGAGAGACTGGTCAACCACTCGATCGACTACTGGAATGTTTATAATTCCTCCGCTTTGACGAAGGACCGCTTCCCGGTCAGGCACATACGCGCCCCGAGTTCAGAGAGCGCGGTGCCTCTAGGGGCTATATATTAGCCCCACCATCGAGCTCCTATGGCTAAGTGAAGGTGATAAAGCATTATAGTCCGGTTGCCTAGTTTGCTATGCTATCACCTCCTTCAAAGGACCAAGACGTTCGATTAAGTGTGAAAAAGCGCTTCTTTTTGCAAACACCCCCGCACCATGTGCGTGGGGGCTGAAGCCAAAGACTGCCATCTTTCAGGTTATACATACATATATGGCGGCACAGGAGATAGTTAAATACTTGAACGCACAAGTATAAAAAGCCGTTACATTATAAACATGAATCATACATGTCATTTGAACATAACATCTTTCGAGCACTGCGACTCTATTAAACGAGCGCCCTGTAGGACTTCCTCAAAATAGTGCTCGGCCGGTAATCGGCTCTGGTCCGAACCCCGGGATGCAACATCGATGGCATCCATCTCCGCCCAGTATGTCTTAACACGGGCGGGAGCCATCCGTGCACCCTCTATGCATGCCGATCGCTTCATCGCCTCGATATGCGGCACCGCCCCAAGGAATTGCTGCAACAAGCCAAAATAACTCTCCGGCTTGGGCCTTTTCGGCCACAGATGAGCCACCACATCCGTCATGGCAAGTCCGGACAATCTATTCAGCTCAGCCCACTCAGCCAACCGTTCAGTCAACAGAAGGGGACGCTCCGGACTATGGAATTGAGACCAGAAAAGCTCTTCCATTTCGTGATCCTTCTGGCTTCAGAAGTGCACGACTGCGTCCGCCGCACTCGCCGCCAAATCCAAATAAGGATCCTCCGCACCCCACAATTGGCCCAACTGAGCATACTTCGGATCCGTAAACTTCCTACGTAGTAGAAAGGGCTTTCCAGCCGCAATGTCTCCGGCCTGACGCAGTTCCTCCTTCATAGCCCGCATCGCACAACAGGCATCCTTGGCTTTGGCGGCGGCCTTCTTCAGGTCCTCTTGCTCCGCTCGGCGTTCTCTTTCGAGAACCTCATAGCGGTCGGTAGCATCTTTTAATTTCACGGCCATTCCAGCCATCTCCTCCCTGCTTCGGCAGTGAGCAGCCTTTTCTGCTTTTAGCTCTTCCGCTGCCTTCGAGGCAGCCACATCACTTTTCCTGGCTTGCTCCTTGGCTCGAGCAAGCTCTACTTGAAGGTCTTCCACAGCAGGGGCACCATCTGCATCAAGCATACAAATTGTAAGGAACGGGCATCAGCTCCCTTACTAGGTGACCGCGGAGAAACCACCTACCTTGTGACTCGTCAAGTCGTTTATTGACCAACACGATGTCCGCATCCGCAACGTCGAGTTGCCACTTCAGCTCGGCAACTCCATCAGTCCGGCTGGCCACCGAACGTTCCGCCACCTGCATAGGAAAGGCGACATTCTATAACCGAGAATATGATCCTCGGCACGCTATCGCTTTCGACAGCATACCAAGTCTCAGGGGCTACTATCTATACAGGGCGCACTCCATGTGCAAAACTGTCAAAAGGTATGTCATTTTTTGCGTACCTCAAACCCCGTCAGCAAACATCCGACGGCGTCATGCAACCCACTCTCGGCGGATGAGATCCTTTCAATCACCATACTCATTAATGTGCGGTGATCTTCTGAGATAGACGCCCTCTCAAGGAAATCCTGCAGCTCCACCGGCCGTACTCCAGCGGGTGCCGAACTCCCCGGCCCCGCCGGACTCGGGGAGACCCTCCGTGACGACACCTCAGGGTCGTCCGCCCCGCCCGACGGGGCGGCAGATGGAGGCGTTTCACTCTCCATCATCTCCGGACGAAGGTCTCCCAAAGATGAGCTCTGCCGAGAAGGGCTGAGATCCGAACTACAAGGTGAAAACTTCGGTTACCCTTAGAAATAAAGTAGGGATGTCCCCTATTACAAAACTCCCCCTTTTTTACTTACGGCTCGCTGGAGGGCTGATTCCTTTGGGAAGACTGTGCGGCCGGGGCTCTTCCCGGCACAAGACTTTCCGGTGTAGATTTCTTTCCCCGCTTTGAGGCCTTGGCCTCCGGGTCTTCGGAAGCGGTCCTCTTCTCCCCCTGGAGGGAGGGATTCTCGATTCCCCCCTTACTGAAAGCCTCCTTGGCAGAGGTGGTAGTTTCCCTGTGCCCCCCTTCGCCCTCCTCCGAAGGTGCAACCTCCAACATTTCGATTAACACGGGATCCGGCATGGTCTCAGGGAGGGGGGCCGGACACCGTATCAGTTTTGCTTGGGCTATCCACTCCTGTCCAAGGGATAGCTGGTTAAAAGGCAAACCCGTGATAAATAAATGGACAATGTGTCCGGACACAGGGCTACTTACTTGAGTATCGGGGCGATTGCAGCTTAGGCCAGCGTCCTCGGTCAAGTCCGGACGCATCTCTTGTGATCCGAAGAATAGTTTGTACATCTCCACGGGTGTCAAACCCATGAAGTGTTGGAGAGCTCGTGGTCCCTCCGGATTGAATTCCCACAGGCGGAGGGGGCAACGTTTGTAGGGCAGAAGGCGCCGAATCAGCATAACCTGTGCCACTACAACCAGATTGATTTCCCTTTCTTGGAGGTCTTGAATCCGGCCCTGCAACAGGGGTACGTCTTTGGACGGCCCCCAGTCAAGCCCTTTGTTGACCCATGATGTCAGCCGTTGTGGGGGACCCGGGCAAAAGGCGGGCGGCGGCCTCTGCCTGCTGCCCCTGGGAGCGGTGATATAGAACCACTCCTGTTGCCACAAGCCGAGCTCCTCCTGAAAAGAGCCCTCGGGCCATGGAGCATCGGCCCTCTTGCTTATAACCGCCCCGCCGCACTCTGCCTGACACCCCTCAATCATCTTTGGCTCCACATTGAAGGTTTTGAGCCACAAGCCGAAGTGAGGGGTAGTGCGGAGGAAGGCTTCGCAGACGACAATGAATGATGAGATGTGGAGGATGGACTACGGAGCCAAGTCATGGAATTCCAGCCCATAGTAAAACATGAGCCCCCTCACGAAGGGATCCATCGGGAAGCCTAAACCCAGACGGAGGAGAGACACGAACAAGACACTCTCGCCGGGCTCGGGAGGAGGAATAACTTGCCCTTGGGTAGGCAACCTATGCGAAATCTAGTAGGTTAAGTACCTGGCGTCTCTCAGCTTTAGCACGTCCTCTTCCGTGATGGAGGAGGGCATCCACCGGCCTCGTAGATCGGAGCCGGACATTGTCGAAGGTCGAAAGTACCCGAATCTGGAGCCCTGGGTGTTGGAACTCGGGGCGAGGGGCGGATTCGATTGAGGATTGAAGAAAAAGAACGGGCCTTGGTCTCATTATAAAGAAGGAGAATACCAAGAGCCGTCCCCGTGACCGTTTGGAACCCTGCTTCGATGGAGGGGGCGTGGCAACGGGTGCAGTTGGGTTACCCACGTCCGTATTGATGGGAATCCCGGAATAAGGGGAACACAGTCTCTGCTTCAACAAGACGTGCCAAGGAAACCGCTTCGCTAAACGCGCTGAGGTGGTACAATAAAAACAATTCGAGTAAAGGCTTGGTGGTGGTGTGACATCACGCCACAAAATACGTCACTAGATTGAACTTGTGTAAATATTATTCTCTCTACGGTGGTATGTGGAATTTATTTTGCAGAGCCGGACACTATCCTGGTGTTCACAATCTTCTATAAATTATTCGGAGGAGGAACCCGCCTTGCAATGCCGAAGACAATATGCGCGCTGGACTCGTCGTCATTGAAGCCTGGTTCAGGGGCTACTGAGGGAGTCCTGGACTAGGGGGTGTCCGGATAGCTGAACTATCATCATTGACCGGACTCCAAGACCATGAAGATACAAGATTGAAGACTTCGTCCCATGTCCAGATGGGACTTTCCTTGGCGTGGAAGGCAAGCTTGGCGATACGGATATGTAGATCTCCTACCATTGTAACCGACTCTGTGTAACCCTAGCCCTCTCCGGTGTCTATATAAACCGGATGGTTTTAGTCCATAGAACCAACAATAATCAGACCATAGGCTAGCTTCTAGGGTTTAGCCTCCTTGATCTCGTGGTAGATCTACTCTTGTAATACCCACATCATCAATATCAATCAAGCAGGACGTAGGGTTTTACCTCCACCAAGAGGGCCCGAACCTGGGTAAAACATCGTGTCCCTTGTCTCCTGTTACCATCCGCCTAGACGCATAGTTCAGGACCCCCTACCCGAGATCCGCCGGTTTTGACACCAACACTTCCTATGAGTCAACTCCAGCAGCCGATTAACTTCCATCAATCACTACTCAATCCATTAATTCTACAAATTCAATGTTTACGGTGTTCCACATGATCTTCTAAAGTCCTTATAATCCCCAAATACTTGAAAGAGCTATATTTACTATAGTCAGTCCACCAATTCCCATTATTAGGGTCAAGTAACTCCAAGGTCAAGCATATATAGATCCCTAAATAAACTCTCACAATTAATCCAATCTCCTGGTTTATCGTCCACCGAGAAACATGGTATCATGATCGAGATCGTCAGTCTAAATCCAATTTACTCTGAACCATGTAGAATTACTCAGCATCTATATTCAACTAGAATCACCTACTTAAATCCAAATCTCTTGTCCAATGAGAATTCCTACATGTTCCCCAAGTCATTTACGTAATATCAACTGTCTCCTAACAGTATCCCATGGCTAAGTTAAATCCAAATACTTCCAAGAATTCCAGCTTGCGAACACAATTATCCTACTCAATCCAATTTACTCAGGGGTAATGAAACTTATGCTAATCTATACTCATGATCCCACCAAGTTCACCTACCAACATCAAAGCCTCATAATCCACCAAATAGTCTCGGACGATTCCTCAAAGTCATTGATATAAACTCACCAAGTCATTTGTCCACTGTTCCTATATCCTTAAATTGGTCTTCCCTATGGCATCATCAGTTTTGGTGCTATCTTAGGATGGTAATGTGCTCGTTCACTATGTCCAATAGTTCCCTAATGAACCCAGTGATAAGCAAGGTTACGGAGGCTTAACAGGTTCTCTTGCAATTCTGTGGGTTAAGCACATGGTTAAGGATTCGAGCTGGGGTATCTTATGAAGTCTCGAAGGGTCTAGGAATGGGTTTCTAATCTTGAGGGGCAACCATAACTCTAAGGGGCTACACTTGGTCGAGGAGGTTGTAGCAGAAGTCTTTAGGGCTGGTTGGTTGCCAAAGTAGAATCCTTGGTGTATCTTGTCTTGCTTGTCTTTAGTTGAGGAGAGAGATGAGAGGGAAAAGTAGCATAGAGGAGGGGAATGCCTAAAGGGGGTTCTATAGTGCACGTGCAAACAACAAGTGTCGAAAGGGCCAAAAACAAACAACAAAATAAGGCAGGTGATATAGTCGTGTACTTGTTGCCTAGGGCAAAAGAGCGACCGATATCAAAACACAAACAAATAAAAACAAGCAACACACAATCATGGTTCTATTCGGACCATCATATGGACTCGACTGCGCATAGGGGGTGCACGACTCATCCTACCCTAGGGGTTCTTGGATTCAGTAGCCGTGCCTTGTGCCTCATGCAGTCTTCTGAGTTTTCCTCAAGTGTTGCTACGTCCCTTGTAGTTGTTCGATGAAACAATCCGGGTTGAGCCTGAAGAATCTTCAACAACTTCTCTCTTAATGAGGTGATGGGGTGAAGGTGGCTCCTCGTGGCTGGCATTGACTTGGTCTTCTCTTGTCTTCTTAATCATGACGATCAGTTTTGCCTTTTTAAGGTGTTGGCGGTTCCAGGTGGCACTCCTTTATGCAATGACATTAACAAGGCATAGTAGAGGTCCAATCTGTCGGGCACATTGTTGACCATATCGTCACTGAGAGCGGGGGATGAAGAGAACCGTTTTCCTGCTCACTATAGTGAGGCGGACCAAATGGCTAGGTTCTCATTCACCGGTGGTTGCCGATACAACAACGGTAGTGACAGGGTTACTCTATTAGCGATGTATATCATGATCTTGCATATCCTATGCCCTGATCATCGTAGGCTAAGGTTGCATCATCTTGGGGCAGTGTCAAGGGTGTCACCATCTCCTGGTCTTCAGGTCCTCATTCCTTGAGGATGTATCTTCTGTTGTTATCGTCTTGTTGTGATGTCGCCAATCTTATGTTCAGGAGATGTGGGTGAACGTCCGGCAAGGCATCTTCCTTCTAGATTATCCACGAGGATTACAAGGAATCTAGTGGTCAGGGGCATAAGGGTTCTAGCGACCAAAGGTTTTGAAGGGGAAGAGATTAATAAGGAAAATATACCTTAGTTTTCGAAAAACTGAGAAGGGAAGAGAAGTATAGATAGTTTTGAAAACTAGTAGTTTTCTTGGAAATAGTTTTACCCTAACTAACGACCATGCTAACTAAGGCTTCCTACAGTCAGGATGGCTCTGATACCAGCTCTGTGGGGACCCCGACTCATAAGTCGTGATCACCGAATGCACGTGTACAGTGATCCCAGAGATAAATGCTCACTGAACACATAGAAGTTGAATAACAAGAGGCTTACATCCATACATACCGTATTACACAAGTAGGACCATTATGGTCAAGTCTTGAGTATAACATTGCATCGGAAATCTTCGTCGATAACTTGGACCCATGCCATCTGCCTTAACCCTACAGGCATTCTGACTAGGAAGCGTCCTAGCTCGCATGTTCGTCATCGAAGTATTCTTCATCATATCATGTTCTTTCATTCCTGGTCAATAAAATAACCAGTGGCAAGACAATGAGTACTTTGAATGTACTCGCAAGAAACCCATGTTTCGGTTCAAGATACATCAATGCGTGATATAGGTAAAATTTTGCAGAAAGCTAATTTTGAGTGCAATGACATGCTCAACAACTTGTAAGACATGCATCAGGAGAATTCAAGTAACCATGAGGACAGGTCACATATATCAACATGAATAGAGTGGGCACCAACCCAACTCAGTCATGTCAAGTCCTTTGACTTGACCCAAGTAGTTATCCAAACACACACACACTGGTTTGTAAACATGTCGACGTAGCCCAAGAGCGGTTACCCAACTGTCCTTGACCGTGGACACGGCTATTCGAATAGTTTTACACTCTGTAGAGGTTGCACACTTTACCCACAAGATCCGGGGAACTTCCGTGTCATCCACGACCCGCGATACCTCAAGTACCCGGGGTAAGCACCCGATCACTACCTTTCCCTAGACGACACTAACATGGAGTCCACTCGATTGGTAGTAACCCCCGTGCCCAACATTATCACATAACATTTTCGTGGAGCCACGCTCCATAATCATCTCACATCACAAGCACGGGGTACCAACGGTGTGTCCGGTGCCCCATAAAAATGTTCTTGGCCGCCCTACCTGGCACGACCCCGTCCCGAGAGAGCGCACCAACAACTCTCCCGTCACTAGTAATGCGGGCTCCAAGCTAGTATCGGTATAGGTAATCAATAATGCCCTTTCCCATATAAGGGTAGAGTGGTTGCGCATGTAAGGTTGGAATAACGGTCGCAACTTAAACCAATCCGTTTTGAAAACAACACACACTTGCCTCGGTACACCACTTCTTCATCAAGTGGTTAGCCATCTCATCATCTCCCTCGGGCATAAGTGTCACCCGATGGGGTTTTCGAAAAGTCTTTTGAAAATACTTTATCTCCATCACCATGCATATCCCCGTCCCTTTTTGCGTAGCACTACTTAGCATCCTATCTACTCCCACCGGCATAACCCTCATAAGAAGGTTGGGTCATGCACAATGCAAGTATCAACGAGGAAGTACGATGGCAACCCATCAAAGTGGTTACCACCTCATCATGATTCCGTTGCAACAACAATATGGTGCTATATGACATGCATAAAAAAGGGTTTTATAGACATGGTCAAAGGGCTGCTTGCGTGTTTTAACAAAGCCTTCGAGGTCTTCAAATATCTCTGGTCCAACTCCGAGCATTTCGTCTACTTCGTCAACTATCATCGAAAGCAACCATAATAAGCAACACAACAAGGCAGGAAATAAAAGTGCTCTAAAAATATGAGTTGGACTTTTCTAGGATACCTCTGGTCATATGAGGGGTGACCAAAGTGGTTTCATTAGGATTTGATCAACGAACATCTCTGAACATTTCAATGTGATGGAATCAAGGGATTAATGGGTTTGCAAGAAGTGCACAGAAACATTATTTGGAAAATGAGCAAAGGCACCCATTTAACAAATCATGATTTTAGAAGCATATAGGAGTTGGTTTCACTAGATTTGGAGTTCAAATGAATTCCCTATGAATTTGCAAAGTCGACAAATATGAAGAAATGGCTCATTATATTGTGGGGGTACAGAAAGTATTAAGAAAAATGTTCATAAACTAATTTATGAACTTAGAAGCATCTAGGAATTTCAATCATGGCATTTGGATCAATTTTGAGATCTCTGTGATTTTCTAAAGTTCATCACAGAAATGAAAAATGGGGTTTTGATAAATTTTGTGAAGGAAATGCTTCTCTAAAAATGAGATAATAGCACCATGTGGTAGGGCATGATTTTAGAAACTACTAGAAATTTGAATCATTGGATTTGGAGCTCTGTTGAATTATTTATGGATTTTTGAAGTTCACTTGAAAAGAAAAAGGAGAATATTCGGGTTATACCTAAACTGTGCACAGGGCGCAGTTTAGCACCGCAGCACACTGGGCTGGCCCAGCGGCTCGGCCACCCGGCGACAGGGCAACGTCGAAGGCGCCTTTGCTGAAGCCGTCTCCACTTGAACGGGCGGGGCCCGCCCACCGTGTCGCTGACGAGCGGGGCCCGGTGCTTAGGCCGTCTCCTACCTCCCGCTCGAACAGAGCAGAGGCAGGGGTGGCGAGGCCGAGCGGGCGCCGGCGTTCTCCCCGGCGGTACCGGCCACCTCCGCGACGCTCGGCGTACCGGTGGGTCCAGCGCGACCAGGCGCGCCCATCCAGGTGCTTAACGCCCGCGGGGGAGCCCGGGAAGAGAAGGAGCTTCGGGTGTAGTGGACCGGGGCGTCGTCGAGGATGGACTTGACGCCACGGCCTCCGGGGTGTGTAAATGGAGAGCGGGAGAGCTCCGTGGTGGTTGCGGTGATGCAATGACCCCTATAGGTGGAAAGGAGGGGGCTCGGACGACGAGGATTTAAGCGATGGCCGGCGGCTCGGCTCCGGCCATTGACAAGGTTGGAGGGCATGGGAGGGGTGCGGATTGGTCTAGGGGATGCACTGGAGAGAGAGGGAGAGAGAGCAAAGTGGATCCAAAGGGAGGTCAGGGGCGGCCTTATATGGCGAGGCCGTGGCTCACCGTGGACGTGGCCTACGGGCACCCGCGGAAATGGCCGCAGTGGCCATGGGAGGAGGCTCGGGGCTGTCTGCGGCGCTTGTGGGCGTGGTCCAAGTCGAGGGAGAAGGAGAGGGAGAGTAGGGAGTGGCAGAGCATCGCGCGTGTGGGCTCGGCCATTGGGGCTCTCGGGCGGCTCTGGCGCGCGTGCGAGGGGGCAGTGGGAGGGAGAAGGAGGAGGGGGACCAGGCCGTGGCATGTCGCGGATGGCTGGGGCAGAGAGCAGCTACAGTGCGTGGGAGCATTGTAACGCGCTCTGGAGCACGCCTTTGGCATGCCATGGCATAAAAAGGGGAAAGTGGGCACGACCACTTGTGTCCGGTAGTGCTAGGGGGTAGTAAAGAAAGGGGAGGAAGCATTGGATGCTCTGGAGAGCCTCTAGGAAAGGAGAGAGGTTGAGGGAGAGAGGAAAGGGTTGTCCAGAGAGGTAAATCGGTGTTTTACCCATCCAATAATTGAGCTCTGGATTTTCCACTGTCACTGGAGGTGCAAGGGGATTAGGAGGGGCTGTGGTAAAAAGTGGAGCTCATGGAGATTAGTGGAAGAGCCCCAAACAGGGTTTTTAGTTAACATGCAAAAGGTGTTTGATATGGTTTTCGGAAATAAGATGAACTCCTCTTGTTATGAGGCTTGACAGGGTCAAATGGCATGAGATAATAATAGGTTCCACCAAGGTTGAGTCCATTTGGGCAAAGTTGCCAATACAACTTTTGTAAACCCTAGAAATTAGCAGAAATGGACTTTCTAAGATTTAGTCATGCAAATCTATTCTCCTTGATGCACCACTTAGTGTAGTGTCATAATTTGAGGTTAAGAACATGTCCACAAAAGTTGAGATCTAAAGGAGAAAGTTGCCAATGTAGAGTTGTTCAAATTTGGTTCTGGACAGGAAGGGTTTTGGGGCCCTTTGATCAAGTTAACTTGTTCTCCAACTTTTGCCACTTGGTCTAGATGTATAATTAGAACATTTGAGAATGTTCAGAAGGTTTGAGAACATTTGGGAATGTTTGGCAATGTAAAGTTACTCAAACTTCAAAATGGTCAGAAATGGTTTTGAGGGGATTTGATGATGTTATGTTGTTCTCCAAGGCATGATACTTGGTAACACCACCAAATAGGGCATTTGTAACATGATGGAATTTTCTTGGATTTTTATGAAAATATTTCCTGTAGAAATATTTCAAATCCTTGAAATTGGCAGAAATGGTTTTGGGAGGTTTTGTCCAATACTTTGAACATGACCATGTGTTGAAACTCTTATATATGGGAAATATATGCCCACTGATTTTCCCTGATTTTTGTCAAATATTTGTAAAACAATAAAATAATTTTTCCCTATTAAAGACCATTCCTGGCCTTAAGAAAAATCTTTTAAATAAAATAGGAAAATAACTTTTAAAATTATATTTTTGTGGTTTCTGGGTATCCTATATCTAATAGGACTCTAATATATTTTTGGAAAGATTTTTACTGCCCTTAATTAAGTACTTGCAGTGCAAACCTCAATTCAGGGGTTTTTGAAAAAACTAATTTTTGAAAATACTATTTGGCCAAATTATTTTTGTAAGAAAATTCTATACTGTACTATACACATGGCATGATCATTGGGCAGAAGTATTGGATCAAGGAGAAGGAGTATAAGAGTTGGAGGATTTATTTGATTTTTAGAGCACTTGCAAACAACAGACAAAATCCAATCAAGGCAAAGTCCAAAACACACAAAAGTTTTTGTCAAACCACATTTTATCATGATTTATTAGCTCAAGTGTTGTGGCATGAAAATCAGGGTGTGACACATCGCCCCCAAGAAAGGGGGGAAGGAGCGCATGTGTGTCGACTTCACCAACCTCAACAAAGCCTGCTTGCAAGATCCCTTCCTGCTCCGTCGCATCGACCAAATCGTTGACTCCGCCGCCGAGTGCGACCTGTTGTACTTCCTAGACGCCTTCTCCGCTTACCACCAGATCAAGATGGCCGTGGAGGATGTGGATAAGACGACATTTCTCACCCCGTGTGGGGTGTACTGTTACACCTGCATGCCCTTCGGGCTGCGTAATGCTGAGGCAACCTTCCAGCAACTGATGCACATCGCCCTGGGTTCACAGCTCAGAAGAAATGCAGAGGCCTATGTTGATGATATAGTGGTGAAGTCTCGTGAGGCAAGAACCCTGATAGAAGATCTAGAGGAGACATTCCCCAGCCTGCGCATAGTGGATCTTCGGCTTAACCCCGAGAAGTGTGTGTTTGGGGTCCCTTCTGGCAAGCTGTTGGGTTTCTTGGTGTCGCACAGAGGGATCGAAGCCAACCCGGAAAAGGTCAAGGCGATAGAAGACATGAACCCCCCGCAGACCTTAAAGGAGATGCAGAAGCTGGCCGGCTGCGTAACCTCACTTGGGCGATTCATTTCCAAGTTGCAAGAGCGCGCCCTCCCATTTTTTAAGCTGGTGAAGAGGAAGGAGCCGTTCGAGTGGACCCCAGAGGCAGATGCAGCTTTTCAGGACCTCAAGAGATATTTCAGCAGCCCTCCTGTGATGGTGGAACCACGCCCTCTCGAGCCATTGGTGTTCTACCTGGCAGCAACCCCACACTCAGCTAGCGCCACCCTGGTGGCGCTAAGGGAGGAACAACCAATCAAGAAGGCTCAGCACGATGGACAGTTACCCAGCAAGGCGCGACACCCCCAGGGCGAGGCATCCGATGTCTCGGCTGGCACAGCGGTCGACATCCCTCCTGAGGCCGCGATGGGCCTAGCGGCTGTCAAGACTCCTGAGGACGGGCCTCATGGGGCAATGGAGGGCCTATGCCCTCATGAAGAACAAGGCTCCGCTGATGCCACACTCCTTGTCGAGCACCCTGTCTACTTTGTCAGCATAGTACTGAGGGAGGCTCGAGCACGCTACCCCATGCCTTAGAAGCTGTTGTTCGCACTCCTGGTTGCCTCCAGAAAACTACGTCACTACTTTCAAGGCCACCCCATCAAGGTTGTTTCAGCGTACCCGCTGGAGTGGGTGCTCCGGAGCCCGAACGCAGCTGGGCGAGTCGCCGAATGGAACATTGAGCTCCAGGCATTCAACCTTGAGTTCTGCACCACCAGGGTCATCAAGAGCGCGGCCCTCGCAGACTTCATGGCCGAATGGACCGACGCTCCTGCTCAGGGGTAGGAGAGGACTGCTCCCTCCTGCCAGGAGAGGAGGAGCCGGACGGATGGATTATGTACTTCGATGGGGCATTTGCATGGCAAGGCGCGGGAGCGGGGGCCATCGTCATTTCACCCACCAAGGACAAGCTCTGTTACGCAGTGCAACTCTTCTTCCAACAGGGCAAAAAAGTGTCTAACAACATCACAAAATTCGAAGGCCTGCTCGCCCAACTCAGGGCTGCGACCGTACTAGGAGTAAAGCGCCTCACCATCAAGGGTGACTCTCAGCTTCTCGTCAACTTCTCCAACAAGGAATACACGCCATAGGACGAGCACATGGAGGCGTACCTACAGGAGGTGCGCAAGATGGAGAAGCGGTTCATGGGCATGGAGCTACAGCACGTGCCGCACGAAACAAACAAGGAGGCAGAGACATCGCGAAAAGAGCCTCCCGCAGGCTCCCTCAGGAGCCAGGGGTGTCCGAGGAGCGGCTCTTCAAGCCATCTGCGACCCCCCACGTCACGACTCCAGCACCACCTCCATAGGACTTACCACGGGCGCCAGAGACAGGCGCCCCAGCCCGCGGTCATCCCTCAGGAACCTGCCCGCTGCTCGCGCTGGAGCCTCCGAAGGGGTGCTGGACCGAGGAGTACAAGGTGTACCTACTTCAAGGGACCCTGCCAGAGAAGGAGGAGGACGCCGAGCGCGTGGCCCGCAGGACACCACGTACTGCATCAAGGATGGTGAGTTATATCGTAGAAGGCCCAATGACGTTTCGTTGTGGTGCATCTCCAGGGAACAGGGGCTCGATCTGCTGGTAGACATACACGATGGGGACTGCGAGCATCACTCTTCATCACGCACCCTGGTGGGCAAGGCGTTCCACAGGGGCTTCTACTGGCCCACCGCGCTCAACGACGCTACAGAGCTGGTGCGCTCTTGTGAAGCGTGCCAGTTTCACCAAGCAGATCCACCAGCCCGCGTAGGGCCTCCAGACAATCCCGCTCACGTGGCCACTCGCGGTCTGGGGGCTGTACATCCTGGGATCCTTCCCTCGGGCGCCAGGGGCTACCGACACCTCTATGTCGCCATCGACAAGTTCACCAAGTGGGCGGAGGTAGAAGCCGTGCGCACCATCCCAGCGGGTTCGGCCGTCAAGTTCATCAAGGGAATCGTGAGTCGGTTTGGGGTCCCCAACCGCATCATCACTGACAACGGCTCACAGTTCACCAGCAACCTTTTCAAAACATATTGTGCTAACCTTGGAACGCAGATCTTCTACGCCTCAGTAGCACACCCACGGAGCAATGGACATGCTGAGAGAGACAATGCAGAAGTCCTGAGAGGCCTCAAAACCCGAACCTTCAAGAAAGAAGCTCGAGGCCTGCGGCAGGGGCTGGCTGGATGAGCTGCAGTCCGTGCTGTGGTCCATCCGCACCACCGCGACCAAGCCAACAGGAGAAACACCATTCTTCCTCATCTACGGAGTAGAAGCGGTTCTTCCTCACGAGGTCAAGCATCGCTCCATGTGGGTCCTGCCGTTCGATGAGACGCAGCAGGACGCCACGCGGAGGATGGATCTCATGCTGGGGGAGGAACGCCACCATCAAGCCTCACTCCGAGCAGTGAGGTACTAGCAGGCGCTGTGGTGGTACCACTACCGCAGTGTCCGCTCCAAGACATTAGAGGTGGGCGACCTCGTCCTGAGGCGGGTGCTCTCCAGGGAGGGGCTTCATAAGCTCTCTCCCATGTGGGAGGGTCCATTCAGGATTGCCCGTGTCTCTAGGCCTGGCGTCGCGCGCCTGGAGACACAGGACGGGGTCCCCATCTAGAACGCCTGGAACATCCAGCACCTCCGGAAGTTCTACCCTTGAAGAAAGGCTCCGACCTGTGAAGCAAGGCTCCGGCTTGTGAAGGTCTCCGCTCGTGACACTCTCACGTAATAATGAGTGGGGCTGTACACGCCTTGGAGTCTCCTGAGTGCTGCACTGGGGCCTCACTGGGGCTCCCTCCCACGTCCAAGTGGCAGCACTTATCTCCGCGCTGGTGAGAATACTAGAATAGGTGTCGGACGCGGCCGTTCATTTGCTTTCTGGAGTTGCTTGTAGTTTTCTAGTAAATCATTCAGTGGATTTGGTATTCTCGAACGCTGGTTCCTCGGAGTTGTCTCCTTCTCTTAAGTTGCTTTTGGTCTAAGGACGTAAGAGAGGCAGCAGTTGCCCGCCACTTCTCCTCGTGCTCCTCGCGCATGGGGCTAGGTAGGTGTGTGCTCCCGGGGCTTGCCTTTGCGCGCACGCACCACGCCCAATCCTAGTGTTTCGGCTTCATCCTCGCGAGAAGCCCTCAATCATATCCGCGGGCACCAGCACCCCCCATGTCCATGACCCCCGGGCAGCGTGACGCGGTGTGTCAGGTCCAAGCTAATCTACGACAGGGGGCTCACGTAAAGAGGATGTGAGCTGCTCGATAGTTTTTTCCATTTTCTTCAGGAGCAGCCCTGCAGCAGCTCCGCGGCAGTCCTCGAGCAGCCCTCGAGGCCTCACGACCTCAGAGTAGGGGGCTCCGTCAAGTACCCGAGGCCAAGCCTCGCGAGGTGGCTAACTACTACGTGCATAGCAAGCTAAGTCATCTTATCTCTGCTTACCCAGAGCACAAACAATAGAACACAACATTAAGACTGCAAGCATAAGCATAAGGGCATAACTGCCATGGTTCAATACACACCCCAGCGGGGTACACCATCTTCTTTTTTCAAATTATAGGAGAAAGGAAAAGCTAAACAAAGAGGGCCCGAAGGTGTACGAGCTTGGCACCAACGCCGCATCCTCAAGCAGCGCCTCAAGGGGGCCCGACGCTCCACCAGTTCTTCCATGGGTGATCTGGGGCCACCAGCCTTGAGCCCAAGTTCGCCAGTCCTCCACTTCATGCCGGGCTCCTCTCCGACATCATCGAAGCACTGCGGCGGGACGAGCCACCATCGTCCTCGACACGAGCACGACGACGCAGATGCTGGTTGTAGCCACCATTGCTCGAGCTCTCACTCGAGGAAGAGCTGCCGTCACGAGAGGAGGAGTGCGCGTCGCTAGGGCCGGGCTCGTTGTCACCACCATCGTCATCGCTGCTGTCCTCTGGGCAGCACCCCACGTGGTGGCCGTCCCCCCTGAACACCCTCACATAGAGGGTTGCCAGGCCATCGTACTTGAAGTGGAGGGTGCACCTTACGCCCAGGCCACTTGCGCGGCCAAAGGTCTGCCAGCCGCGGGTCAGCACCACGCTGCCCGAGGTGGAGACCTCGGTACCAACCAACGAAGCCTTGCTGCAGCACCCATCAGCCTGCAGCCAGAGGCCAGCAAGACCTTAAGAAGGAAGCTCACCAGAGAAGAAGCGTGGGAGCCAGAGCGAGGTGCTAGCCGTTCTCTCCGACCATACCACGAACTCAGGGAGCACGTCCAGTGAGGAGAAGCGTGGCCAAGGCGGGCGCACGATCACGGGGCGCCTCCCTTCCTCATGGGGGCTGCTTCGAAGAGGAAAGGGTGATGCAGCAAAGTAGCGTAAGTATTTCCCTCAGTTTTTGAGAACCAAGGTATCAATCTAGTAGGAGGCTCCACACAAGTCCCTCATACCTACACAAACAAACAAGAACCTCGGAACCAACGCGATAAAGGGGTTGTCAATCCCTTCACGGCCACTTGCGAAAGTGAGATCTGATAGAGATAATATGATAAGATAAATATTTTTGGTATTTTTATGATATAGATTGAAAAGTAAAGATTGCAAAATAAAGTAGATTGGAAACTTATATGATGGAAAATAGACCCGAGGGGCATAGGTTTCACTAGTGGATTCTCTCAAGATAGCATAAGTATTACGGTGGGTGAACAAATTACTGTCGAGCAATTGATAGAAAAGTGCATAGTTATGAGAATATCTAGGCATGATCATGTATATAGGCATCACGTCCGCAACAAGTAGACCGACTCCTACCTGCATCTACTACTATTACTCCACACATCGACCACTATCCAGCATGCATCTAGAGTATTAAGTTCATAAGAACAGAGTAATGCATTAAGCAAGATGACATGATGTAGAGGGATAAACTCGAGCAATATGATATGAACCCCATCTTTTTATCCTCGATGGCAACAACACAATACGTTCCTTGCTGCCCCTGCTGTCACTGGGAAAGGACACTGCAAGATTGGACCCAAAGCTAAGCACTTCTCCCATTGCAAGAAAGATCAATCTAGTAGGCCAAACCAAACTGATAATTCGAAGAGACTTGCAAATATAACCAATCATACATAAAAGAATTCAGAGGAGATTCAAATATTTCTCATAGATAAACTTGATCATAAACCCACAATTCAACGGACCTCGACAAACACACCGCAAAAAGAGTTACATCAAATAGATCTCCAAGAAGATCGGGGAGAACTTTGTATTGAGATTCAAAGAGAGAGAAGAAGCCATCTAGCTAATAACTATGGAACCGAAGGTCTATGGTAAACTACTCACAACTCATCGGAGAGGCCTTGGCGATGATGTAGAGGCCCTCCGTGATCGATTCCCCCTCCAGTGGAGCGCCGGAAAAGGCTCCAAGATGGGATCTCACATGTACAGAAGGTTGTGGCGGTGGAAAAAGTGTTTCGTGGTGCTCCTGGATGTTTTCGGGGTACGTAGATATATATAGGCGAAGGAAGTCGGTCAGTGGAGCCACGAGGGGCCCACGAGGCAGGGGGGCGCCCCCCTAGTGCGCGCCGGCCGCCCTCGTGTCCTCATCGGCTGCTTCTTGATGTCCACTCCAAGTCTCCTGGATTGCGTTTGTTCTAAATATATCGCTCCTGAAGGTTTCATTTCGTCTTCTTCGTTTGATATTCCTTTCCTTCGATATACTGAAATAGGCAAACAAAACAGCAATTTGGCCTGGGCCTCCGGTTAGTAGGTTAGTCCAAAAAATGATATAAAAGTGTATAGTAAAGCCCATAAGCATGGAACAATAAAAAATTATAGATACGTTGGAGACGTATCAAGCATCCCCAATCTTAATTCCTGCTCGTCCTCGAGTAGGTAAATGATAAAAACAAATTTTTTGATGTGGAATGCTACCTAGCATATTTTTCAATGTAATTTTCTTTATTGTGGCATGAATGTTCAGATCTAAATGATTCAAAATAATAGTTCATATTGACATAAGAATAGTAATACTTCAAGCATACTAACAAGTAATCATGTCTTATCAAAATAACATAGCCAAAGAAAGCTTATCCCTACAAAATCATATAGTTAGGCCAAACTAACTTCAGCTCAGAAGGACTGACAAATATCCATTTTCTTGATGTGATGCGCAAGTACATTGTTGATATAGGATTCTTTCCGGTGAGTTCCATTTTTCTAAAAGTGTGCTCTACATGGACCATGTAGGTGCCTGTTTAAACTGTCAATTCATAGTATAGTTTGCTTTATACTAATCACTTTTTTGTATTTGTGCAAACAACGGTGCTCAGCTTGATTTCAATGGGAACTGCACAAAATGTTCATGAATACATCGAATCATTCATTTCCACCACAAGAAAGGAGGTGCCGATAAGTTCAAGGCGTTGCAACATATTTAAGGCCGAAATCATATAAGGTACACGCAAATTTGGTTGATTTTGGTGGAACTGCACAAAAAGAACAGCTAGTTTATTTAACACGAGGTGCCATGTCAATGTCTGAACTGATGGCAAACATTCCACAATCGTAGGCATTTGATATTTTGGAACGGGACAAATTTGTCAAATTTTGCTCATTGATTTTAGCAAGAAGACATGCGTTTGATATTTTCGAATGGAACACCCTTTGCTGCCAGCAGCGTCGATCATTTTTTTCCTTATTCTTTAGTTGTGAAGTAAATATTTGCTCTGACATGTGAATCGCTGAGATGCATAATCATCGATTGTTTTGAATGTTCTCTATGAATTGCCAGGCTTGTGTGTTTGATTACAATGTACAAGAACGCTAAAAAGCTGTTTAAACTCTTTGTACTCCTTCTGTTCCTTTTTACTTCGCACATTGTGAAAGTGCATACTTTTTTCTATAAGATTGGTCAAAGTAGAGATACTTTGACTGCACACAGAACTTGTATGTAGACTAGAAAGGACCGGAGGGAGTACATCTAAAACTGCTGCAAACAAGGTGATCACCCTGGGAATATTGCTAGTACGTATTGTTTTGCATATTCATCCAATGCCAGTGATACAAGAATTCGAACTAATCAAAATAAATTCATTGACACACGGTCGGATTTCATATAAACATACCGCATTTCATTACATTTCATACATTATTCAACTAAAAAGGGGTGCGCTGGAGGTATAATTAATTAACCGAAGCTACGCACATGTGTTCGGCTGAGCCGAGCAGAAGTTTCAGTGACTTAACTACAGGTGCAGTTGTGTAACTGACATGTCGCCCAGATGCCTATTGGGCCCACGTGTCAGTCAGCCAACTGCACCAGCAGTTAAGTGGAAGCAACGTCCTTCTCCAACATAGCTCTCCGACTCCATGTCGCCGCCAAGAAGCTAACCGACCGTCAATGGTCAACCCGCCTAGCTTGGCTTCAACCGGAGGGTAGCAGTGGTGGCCTTACTTGGACCCAAGCATCGGCGACCTACCGTGTTTTACTCTTCCTTGTTTTTTGTGTGGCGCGGCCTCGTTGGCAGCGGGGCGGGCCTCGGCGGAGCTGGCGATGTCCTCTGTCTCGTTGCCGGCGGGCGGTGCCTCGGCGGAGCGGGGGAAATCCTCCCCCTCGTTGCCGGCAGGGTGGGGCTTCGGCTGAGCCGACGATGTCCTCTGCCTCGTTGTTGGTGGAGCGGGGACTCGTCGGAGCCGGCATTGTCCTCTGCCTCGTCCTCGGTCTCGCCAAACAGCGCCTCACCCGCTTCATCACCCTCTTTGTAGGCGGCCGCAGCCTCCCCCACGCGCATGCGGTATCGCCAGCGCTCGAGGCGGCCCTCGCGGGCGGAGCGGTACGAGTCGACCAGCGCCTCCTGCTCCACCCGCTCCGCGGCGATCTGTTCCTCCGCCTCCAGGTGCTCCTGGAGGAGATGATGGTTGTAGGCGGCGGCGGCCTGCGCCTCCCGGAACTGCTTCTCACGCTTCTATCTCACCGTGTCCATTTATTGGGCACGGGCCTCGCCAATGGTCATGGTGTAATGGACCGGCGAGGATGGCGCAGAGGAGGTGGTTGGCACCGGATCGTCGAATACCATGTTCTCTATTGGGATGTCGTGTCCTCCGGCTGCCAGCCAGCCAGCCAGTCGGCAGCAATAGCTCCCATCTCCATGTGGTCCGTCGTCCGCTCGTCCCGAAGAGCGCTGGAGCACGAGGAAGCCATGGTGGGCAGTAGTGGTGTCGACAGGAGAAAGAGAACGGATGCGGATGACTGTGGCTATGGCCGGCGCAAAAGTTTATATAGGAACGGTGGGCGGCAAAGGGGCGGACGTGTGGCACCGGAGTAGCCACGTCGGCAACCACGTATCATTAATGTGGGCGGTAGAAAGACGGACGGACGACACTTGTGTCGTTTGAAGGCGGAGCAATGGCCTGCACCGGGAAGTGGGGCGGGCGGCGCTGACCATTTCGGGCGGAAAGCGCGCGCGGGTGAGGAGATGAGTTTACTTGGAGAGGATGACTGTGCGGACCCACCAGGGCCATAGCCTCACGTACGCAAGTGCCTCCTTATTATAAAAAACTATAATTTTTTTGCTTCCTTCTGGTTTCCTGACATCACGGTCCCACACCATTGTCAACCTATGTAGTCAATAATCGAGAGAATTGCACAAGAAGCGACCGACAACTGGGACCAAGCAGCTCGAGCAGTATTTGTGTTTTTGAGGTGTGAGCACTAGAGAGTTTTTATTGAGCGATGTTTAGCCCAGATATTAATTTTTCTCCTCTGAACAACAACGAAAACATCGCTACAGGTATTAACTGGCCGGGCTGTGGCCCATCTAGCCCAGGCCAGATATCCAGCCCAGATATTATTTTTTTCAAGCTGAAAATGGCTAGCCCAGCTATACTTTTTTTACGAATACCCATGCAAGGTCAAGTTGTTATTCTCCGCACCGCTGGGCTGCAAATCTTTTCTAGGAAGGATGCATCTATTATATATAAAAAGTGCTTGAAGTGGTAACCAGAAAAAAGATAAATAAACTAGAAATTACCAGAATAATTAGAAACATTTGGTCGTTGATTTGCTGGGTCCATAACTTAAAGGACAGAATTAATGGATTAGATCTAACAGCGCTTCATGACAAAAAGGAAAAAAAACTGCAGCTTTCCTTAGCCTGTACGTGCGGTGGCCCAATGCTAAAATACAGATAGAGTACGTGTACCGTCAAGAAAAGAAAAAAAGATTACGTGCAGTTCAGAATAAACATACATACCTTATATCTATCTACACAACCCTTTAAACTGAAGTAAATAACATAAAAATTGCATCTTTCCTTAGCATGTAACCAGGAAAAAGATAAATAAGCTAGAAATTACCAAAATAATTAGAAACATCTGGTCGTTGATTTGGTGGGTCCATAACTTAAAGGACATAATTAATGGATTGGATCTAACAACGCTTCATCAAAAAAGAAAAAAAAACTGCAGCTTTCCTTAGCCTGTACGTGCGGTGGCCCAATGCTAAAATAAAGATAGAGTACGTGTACCCTCAAAAAAAGAAAAAAAAGATTACATGCAGTTCAGAATAAACATACATACCTTATATCTATCTACACATCCCTTTAAATTGAAGTAAATAACATAAAAATTGCATCTTTCCTTAGCATGTACGTACACACGTTTTGCATGATAGATCAACCTCATCTAAAAAAAATTACTGTACGTGTACATGGACCCAATATGCACGCATGAGTGGTCAATCTAAAAAGACATGGGCTGATCCTTGCAATATGCATGCATATATGCATTTATTGGAAGATAAAAACAAGCGTACATTGCCTTTGATATGTGCATGCATCACATGCAATACCTAAAATATAGGAACCTCATTCGTACTTCTCCTACGATTTTCACTCAGCATCCCCACATTCACACATACCAGATGCATGTGTCATGCCGCTTGATAGGGTTTGTGCTTCCCCTGGTCGCTGCCCCGGCATCCGATCTCCGTGCATGTGTGCACCATCCAGAGCCGCCGTAACACTCCGGTGGTGAGAGGAAACACATTTGGCCGTTAATTTGGTTGCCCGTTGATATAAAAGTTATAATTAATAGATTAAAACGAAGGTTGATCTATCTCAAATACAGCGAGTAATAGACAACGTGGTTCTGCCCGGCAATATGACAGACAACTGCATTGACGCGGTGCTCCTTCAGGTTATGAACTTATGACCATGACAACATATGTTTAGATCATGCACATGCTTCCATCTGCAGCCGTCGCCTCTTCCATTAGGCCATGGTCGTCAACTTGTCGACGTGATGTCGCCGAGGGATGCGTCGCATGGGCAACACGATAAACAACCTCGCTATTCACCAACCATTGTGAGACCGATTACGTGCAAAGGTTATTAGTCTGCAGCCTGGCATGCAGGCAACGGACTAGGACCAAGTAAGGAGTTTCATGATTGCTCTGATCTAGGTAGTAGTGATACAAAAATACATATAAGAGCAAGATCGATCAAAGTATCATGCTAACGGATAGCTAGGATATATGGAGATAAGATATGTGTGAATTCCTATTAACTATTAAGCATAGCCAAAGTAATCCATATTTGATATTGAACATTTTGTCCCCATGCATGCATGGTTTGCATCTTTCTGTTGTAAGTTTAACTAGATACAATTGATTACTTTTTTTTGCAAAAGGAACAATATGTAACTAAAGTTAAATATATCTCTCAACATCAGTCTTTTGATCCCAATAATCAAAATCTTAATAAGAAGAAATAAACCAGAGAGAATCCGACCAACTTAAGCATGACGCCCAAATAATGACTATAATAATTTTAGGAAGAGTAAAAATTATCTTTGAATTAGGAATGCTACAACAAACTTTTATAGTTGTTCTATATTGTAGTAGTGTGGACACTGCCTTTGTAGTGTGGACGATGTTTTTATCCCTTGACATTATTGTCACTGCTATAACAAAGATTGCTTACGTGATAGTATGAACCAACATTGGTATTTCTTAGTGCGTGAGCCTTAACTTAACTAAATCAAATGATCATGGAAACAAATATATAACACGACACTTCATATATATATATATATCTACACACACACACACACACACACACACACACACACACACACACACACACACACATATAAATTCACTCTGGTTTTATATATTATTTCAAGAATACAGTAAAAAGTCATTAAAATAGAATTTAATATGTAAATCCTGCGCAACATTAGAAAATATACTTATGCTTAGATTAAAACAGTGAGAATTATTAGATTTTGGCTGAAATAAATAATATTACAATGCAATATGATAAAAGTGCAGGAAAAATTATCTAAATATAATTTGGACAACCCGACTAATCATAAAAAATAAGTGAGTACGTGATGCATAACTAGAAGGTAAATGATCATGGACAACATATGTTTATATTTATATGAAAATAAGAAACATTTGGATAATATGAACCAACATGCTAAGACAAAGTGCACCAAAGTCTTATATTTGTAAATGACAGCACATTAGGTTGGAGTGTTTCTTTGGAAAGATCAAACAATAAGATCTCATTATTAAACATTCAAAATTCTAGCCCGCACATCGAGCGGGCCACTTTGCTAGTTAGGCTTAACAAGAAAATGGGCTTTAAGAAATAATAAATGAGATATAATTATAAAAACTAGGAAGTAACTATAAAAATGCACCAATCACGTAATTACTTCTTAAAATATTATTTTTGGATATTGAAAATTTTAATTTCATTAATTGTTGCAAGCGCAATGTTTCGTTGGATTTTTACGTAATATAAATTTATATTGAAATTATATTTAATCTGACTAGAAATTTCAGGATAAAAATATTTCGGATCCCATCAAAACAACTGTAAATGGGCTGTAGTAAATTCCATTAGAATTCAAAAATGGGTTGCACGTTCTTACAAATCTTAAATGGGCTATAAGTTCTCTGCCACACACTTGTGGCCTTACTAAGTTGACGCGTCCCCTCAAAAAATAAGAGTTGACGCGTATGCAAGACTTTGTCAACTTATAGTCAACACACGGTTCTAGCAGCAGTGGCCGTTGGATATCCATCCAACCGATGCCGTGCTTCTTCTTCAATCTCGGATGTTCTAGCTTCACCCGCCCAAAAAATGATTCCCC
>NC_041383.1:605932103-605976664 GCF_002162155.2 Triticum dicoccoides
GTACCAAGGGCTTTGTCAACTTAGTCAATATAAACGATTGTAGCTGCAGTGATCGTACGATGTCCATCCAACGGCTATCGTGCTTCTTCAACATCTGGTCTTCTTGCTCCAGCCTCCCAAAGCAGCGCTAGTCGTACAGCCTGCTCCTGCCTCCAGTGGCCGGCTGTGCTACCGCGGAGGCCTCATCACCGCCCCCTACTACTCCCATCGCTGTCCAGGCCATCCCTCCACTCACCCACACCCCCTGTTATTCTGCAGCGACGGCAGCCTCACACCACAGCCGAACTAGTGAACCCTCAAACTCCTCTCCGCGTGGGCATCCACTGCTGCGTCTTCCCCGGCTCCGTGTCGTCCCCTTCCTAGGCCTCGCCGTCATCCACCGCCATGGTGCTCTCGGTGTGGCGTGGTCAATATGGTCAACAACCGACTTCCATCGGAAGAGTACTATACGTGAAGAGGCTGACAACTGGGTCTACCGTAGCCGCAAGGAAGTGCCTCCTTATTACATGCAAAATAATTATTTCTCCACCTGACAGCGGGGACCCACCAGACGGGCCACCTTATTTCACGAAAAAAACGTTTCCACCCTGACTGCCGGGACTCACCAGCTACATCTTCGCACGCGAGGAAGTGCGCTCGGGCAAAAAAAAACGATTTCCCCCCTGACAGCTGGGACCCACCATATACATCTTCGCACGCAAGGAAGTGCCTGATAGTCGGGAACCACCTGGTCGAAGCGTACGTAACGTTTTCATTTTGGTCGTGAACGTGTACGTACATACTGGTCGATGTAGAATCGTGCACGTGTCATAGTAGAGGCGCACATGTAGCATGTACACGTACGTACAACGGCCAGTGTGCAAGAAAAAAAATACGGCCACGTACGTACATACGGGCGGGGTCTAGAATGCCTACTCGCGCATACATACGGCTAGGGCTTGTGTACATGGCTGGGTCGGAACGGAGAAACAACATCGTCATCATGTTTATGGGGAGCCAACCGGCTGTGTCGGAACGGAATTTTTCGTCGTGTTTATCGGGAGGGCTTGGACGGAACAACAGATGGAAACGAGGCCTGGCGTACCGCAGAACGGAGGAAACAACCTTGTGTTTGACCGGCCACGTTTGAAACGGGATCCTGTTCATCGGGAGGGGTATGGCGTACCGTAAAACAAAGGAAACGGACTTGTCTTGGACCTCCTACGGTCGAAACGGGGTCTTGTTGATTGGGAGGGGTGTGGTGTACCGCAAAATGGAGGAAACGGACTTTTGTTGGAGCGCGACGGTCAAAACGGGGGTCCTGTTCATCGGGAAAGGTGTGGCGTACCACAAAACGGGACACCACGGGATACTATTCATGTCCACTGTCAACCTCCTCCAGCCTCCACGGGCTACTGTTCATCCACCGTCGACCTCAGCCTCCACCTGCGACTGTTCATCGAGCCTCCACCGCACGCTACTCCACCGGCTACTGTTCAACCAGCCCTGTCCACGGGCTCCTGATCAACCACCCCTCGATGGGCTATTGTTCATCCACCCCTCCACCGTCTAGTGTTCATCCAGCCCTCCACAGGGTCCTGTTCATCCAGCCCCAACCGGCTCAATCGATTGGGGTCCTGTTCATCTAGAGGCAACACCACTGGGTCCTCTTCATCCACCCCCACCGGGAACTGTTCATCCAAACCCCCTTGCAACGCCCACTGTTCATCCAGAGGCAGCATCGATCGGCTTCAGTTAGCAGCAGTAGCGAAGGAATCGCTCGATCGGGTTTAGTTAACAGCCATCGATCGATTGCTCGGGTTCAGTAACGCGTAGCCTGTAGTGCAATCACTCGGGTTCAGTAGGCGAATGCCTCACTCGGGTTTAGTTAGAGCCCAACGCCTCGCACCCACGCGCGTGCGTGTACGAGAGAAACACGCAAACCTCCATGCACCGCTCGGCCCCGACCACCCACCGTAACCGAGAACACCCTGATATTTTCCTCGCCCTCGCTTCTACCATGGTTTTTTCCATCATGGATGGACCAAAGAATGTCATGCAGCTGCGTCTCCGGCCCACCCAGGATGAAAAACCCATTTTCTGTCATGATTTTTTGTCATAGAAATAGGAGCCCACCACATCTATGATGATATCGGGTTTTGGCATAATTATCGTCATAGAAGTGTCATAAGTATGACATAAGTTTTCTCGTTCGACCCAAAATGTCACGGATATGTCTTTTTTTGTAGTGGTGGTTGGGTAGGATAGCATCCAGCGCGGTTGTTCCTCACCGTGGAACACCCCAGCTAGCACATGGCATCCTCTCATGGTCATCAGCCCCGCCGCCGCCATATTACTCACGCACACCGGCACACGCGAGGGAGATGGAGGGGGATAGGGTTCGTGGATTCGTGCTGTGGAGAGAGATCGAGGAGGGAGGCGGGGAGGGGTGTGACGTGCAGGTGAGGGGATTGCCTGAGGGGGTTTCGACGGCACGACCTGCCCCACGCCCCCGCAAACTGTACGACGAGCACGCGGCGCGCAAGGAGAGGAGGCACCTGCACCTCGAAATGTTCTACCCAGCCAATACGCACGATAGAAGAGCCCACCGGACATTGGCCATACAAATTTACCATGCAGTTAAAATGAGCAGCAAAAGCAACGAGCATCCAACGCCTCAGATGAAGCCTAAGACCAGATTGACCAAGATCTAACGGCCAACAAAGCTCCAATCGAGGGAGCTCCATGGAGGCAAGTTGGCTAGCATCCTTATAGGTTAGAATTTAATTAGCTTTAATTAAAATGTATTCTTAAAACAAGCAATGCATTGGCTCGTTCTATCAGTGCCACATGATCAACATTCACAACAATTAGAATTATTATTCTCAGCACGCACATGATCAACACATTTGCCGCACTTTCGCACAGACAATACTACCAAGTTTGAACAGTTTGTTTTGCTTGCTGTCCTCTGCATCATCATGCCATGTTTCCCAGCTTGCAAGATTAAGAACCAACAAATAAGAGTCAAATAATAAGTACAACAAAGATGCCTACACATCTCATTGATTCCTAGCTTCCAAGATTCAGAACCAACAAATAAGATTCAAATAATAAGTACAACAAAGATGCCTACACATCTCATTGATTCCCAGCTTGCAAGATTCAGAACCAAGCCATTAGAGCATTTTGATAAAGTGAATATCAAGATTAAATCCATCTTGGCTAGCTGTGTCATACAACCCAAGAACTTGGTGAATGCTCTTGACCATCACAACATCTGTAGTAGAGTATTCCTATTTGCAGAGATAAGAAAGAGCATGGATTTAGGACTCTAGTAGCCGTAGAGATGGTTGTACAAACATTGGCCTTTTCTTTTGGCCACCAATTCTATCTATGTTCCTCAGGCGTCAATCCTTGACGCATCCCTTGAAATTACTATAATAGTGGCACTAGTTGAAGCAAACTTTATTTCCAAAACGAGAAAAGATTGCGATAGAATAGCTTTATTTAAAAAATACAACGTTGGCACAGCATGACAAACCACAATCATGTTGATAAAGGACAGTACTGACTAGTGTGAGGGGCCCTATGCTGCCACGACTCGATCTGGTGAACCCACAACTCCACTCGGATGAGGTCAACCTGCAGCTCCATGATTCAATTCATGTGCCTTTTTCTGCAGTTCACCTGAAATGAAGCAAATATTGCATCATTCAGCTAGCAAGAAGTACTTGCTCTTGTGAGCTGGTAGGTTCTTCTTTAGTAGTTGCACTAAAATTGAGCAACGTTATGGTTGGCTATCCTGCTCATGTAAGGTGCAACTATAATTTACTTATCCTTTTGTGCAGTTCCACTAAAATAAAGTGCCATTGTGGTGACAGTGACGACTCATCTTACAAAGGCTAATTAAATGTTGCACGAGATTACCAACAGAATTAGACGAAGATTTGGGAACTCCAGTCACCATTTTGTGCAGTTCCACCAAAATTGAGAGATGTTGCCCACGTGACATTTTAGTTGAACTGCACAAGACACTCATTCCAAAAAAAGTGTTTTGTGGAGTTCACCAAAAGGTCACAATAGGAACAAGGTGAAATTGATATCCCTATCTGCACAAAAAGATAGAAAGTAAACGGTTGCTTGTCAATAAGAATATACGAAACATAGACGAAATTATGTTCATGGCAATCACGCAAGGATAGTAGAAATTTTAAAACATCAGCAATGCTTCATGTTACCGGAAGCATTACGATCAACTACGACATTCGTCAAATATGGGATTACTTTAATGGTGGCATTGCTTGTTTACCAGATACAGTAAATCAACATCAGCTAAAGAGTTGGTTTAAGGACATGGGACCGTGGGGACACTAGGTCACTCAGCAGCGTAAAGAAGCAACTTACTTATCATACTAGGGAAAGCAACAGGAGTACCATTTGTTAACACAATTTAATTGCATCATATCACTAGAGGCATTAGATTAACAATAACTCTGGTTAGACATGTCCTTAAGGTAACAGTGTGATCGTTTCATTTCACATGCGCCCTTACATTAACAATAACAAAAGGTTGGTATAAGCACATGCGACAATGGACGCATCAGCACAGTGTACCTACAAGGAGGCATAAAGTGGTGATGCCGAGTTTGTTCATGCTCTGTGAGGGCAGCAAATCTAATCCTGGAGAACTTTTACTATGTGAGGGCAACAAATCTAATCCTGGACATACTCTGTTGACTTGTCCACCAGCCGCCACTTTCTATCCTTTTTTCAACCAATAATAGATCTGTTCCTTATCCAGTTTGTATTGAGTTTTCGCATTATTTCCCTTTTCAACCAAGAGACCGGTTGGGTATCCGGTCTCTAGTACTTCCCCCCTGTTATTTCCTCTTTGAATCAAGTCCTAGATTCATGCTACGACTTCCCCCCTTTCTTCGTTGTTTGAACCAAGTCCTAGATTCGAATGCATGAAGTAGATTTACCTCTAATAATACTAAAAATTTAGGTGGATTTTGAAGAGCTAATGGAAGTAGAAAAATATGCATATGGAGACACGTGGGGAGTTGGGGTAGTAGAGCAAGGCCGCTTTTGAAGAACTTGTACCTCAGGTTCGTCGGGATGTCGGCGGCGGCAGGTCTGATCTGCACACAATATGATAGGGAGGAAGAAGGGTCAGAGGACCTCCCAAACCGGCACTGTGTCGGAGAGAACGACACGGGTAGAGGATCGGGCCCTGCCAGCAGCTGTGGATTTCCTCCCTTGGCGGTGATGACCGCGTGAACAATGCTCCTTTTAGTCCTCTACACACACCGACCGATGGGATCCGGCCGGATCTGTGACCAACGGTGAGCAAAGAGAAAATGTCCCTACCATTGTCTTGTTTAGATCTGGAGAGGATGAAAGAATGAAGATAGCAACCCTAGTAAAGCAAGAGCTCAGGCCCCTGTGTACATATATAGTGGAGTGATTATCTTTTTCTCTCCACAACAAGCGTTTCAATTTGTGTATGTGGCATTAAAGAAAAGAACCACTCTATTTAAGGTGACTAACTGTATGACTCCTACTTACTACTAGTAGTACTAGTATTGTTCACTTGTGCTCCATGGCCCTCCATTCATTGAACAACCCCACGGGTGAATAAACATACACTAATATTATTTATATAGAATGAACAAGCTCGGACTATTTTCACATAGTTAAAAGTTGAGGGTGGGGCTTTTCCCGGGCCATATGCGTGGAAGTTTTCGCGTAGACAGTTTGACAGAGAGGCGAGTGAGGGAGTCCTGGATTAAGAGGTCCTCGGACAGCTGGACTATATACTTTGGCCGGACTGTTGGACTGTGAAGATACAAGATAGAAGACTTCGTCCCGTGTCCAGATGGGACTCTCCTTTGCATGGAAGGCAAGCTTGGTGATTCGGATATGAAGATTCCTTTCTCTGTAACCGACTCTGTGTAACCCTAGCCCCCTCCGGTGTCTATATAAACCAGAGGGTTTAGTCCGTAGGACAAGAACAATCATAACCATAGGCTAGTTTTAAGGGTTTAGCCTCTACGACCTCGTGGTAGATCAACTCTTGTAATAATCATATCACCAAGATCAATCAAGCAGGAAGTAGGGTATTACCTCCATCGAGAGGGCCCAACCCTGGGTAAACATTGTGTCCCCCGCCTCCTATTACCATTAGCCTTAGACGCATAGTTCAGGACCCCCTACCTGAGATCCGCCGGTTTTGACACCGGCATTCGTGCTTTCATTGAGAGTTCACTGTGTCGTCGCCATAAGGCTTGATGGCTCCTTCAATCATCTACAATAACGCAGTCCAGGGTGAGGTTTTTTCTCCCCAGACAGATTTTCGTATTCGGCGGCTTCGCACTGCCGGCCAACTCGTTTGGCCATCTGGAGCAGATCGACAACTACGCCGCTAGCCAACGGGTCAGGTTTGGAAGCTTGAACTACACTGCCGATATCCGCGGGGACTTAATATTCGACGGATTCGAGCCCATGACAACCGCACCCTGCCGCGATGATGAACATGACCTAGATCTGCTATTGGACCGTGCCAAGGGAATAGCACCTGTAACTGCTCTGGCCCTGGAGCCGGAGCAAACGCACCATCTGAGGACGAGAAGCTCAACTTCGCCACGGAAGCCGCAGACTCAGCGGCGCTAGAGCCGAACATAGATCTGACATCCAACGAGGCCTGTGTCATCGGAACCTCGGACTCGTCTCCGGCCATAGGCTCCGGACCATGTGTATCCGCCCATCGAATCTGACTGGGCACCGATCCTGGAGTTCAGCTTCGCGGACATCTTCCAACACTCACCCTTGGGTGATATGTTAAACTCATTAAAGTCCCTCTCCTGTCAGGAGATTCTTGGCCGAACTATGTCCGGCTTGAGTGGGAAGCTGACGACGAAGAGCTTCGTTGCCCACCCACCACCCACTTGATAGCCACTGTCAACAATTTGACCGACATGCTTGATTTCGACTCCGAGGACATCGACGGTATGGACGACGATGTCAGAGAAGAACAGGAACCACCGCCCACAGGGCGCTGGACAACCATCTCTTCATACGATATTTACATGGTGGATACACCCAAAGAAGATAATGGCAAGGACAAAAAGGACCCAGTTGAGGATCAGCCTCCTGAGAAGCAAGCGAAGCGCCGACGTCAGCGGCGCCGCTCTAAACCTCACTATAATAAAAGCAGTTATACCGGCACAAAAGGGAATAACACCCCGGACTATGCTGAAGACCACGAAGACCCTGCCGAGCCAAGTTTCGAACAGGCGGAATAGGAAGACGGGCGAGCCAGTCCTGATGAACAAGCCGTGAACAATGACTCAGAGGACAACAATTACATGCTTCTCTCCGAGGACGAGGTGAGCCTCGGCGACGAAGAATTTATCGTGCCGGAGGATCCCGTCGAGCAGGAGCATTTTAAGTGCCGGCTAATAGCCATTGCGAAAAGCCTGAAGAAGAAGCAGCAGCAGCTCCAAGCTGATCAAGATCTGCTCACTGATAGATGGACTGAGGTCCTGGTAGCCGAGGAATATGGACTCAAACTCCCAGCCAAAAGTTACCCAAAGCGCAAATTGCGACCTCAATTCGACGACGAGGCACTAGAGCCAACACTACCAGCGCATAATGCGGCTGACCGACCTCCGTGTGGCTGAGATAAAGCAGTAACTCAGCCAGAACATCAGCCCGCATTACCTCGCCGAACAAACAGAAACACAACAGCCCTGGGAAACACGCATGACCTGCGGTACCACTTGGAGAACAGAGCAGGACAAACCAGATCGATCTATGGATCGCGGGGGTGCACCCCAACATGCAACAACGGCCACCACGCCGGATATGACAAACACACAACTGTTCGGGCCGACCACCGTAGACCGGCTCTTTCCGAGCTGCGTCCCGACATAGCCCGACATAGAGGCGCCGCACACCCCCTATGGTTCACTGATGAAGTAATGGAACATGAATTCCTAGAAGGGTTTAAACCCGTAAACATTGAATCATATGATGGGACAATAGATCCTGCAGTATTGATCGAGGACTTCCTTCTCCTTATACATATGGCCCATGGTGATGATCTCCCTGCCATCAAGTATCTCCCGCTAAAACTCAAGGGACCAGCTCGGCACTAGTTGAACAGTCTTCCCAAAAACTCCCTTGGCAGTTGGGAGAACCTAGAAGATGCATTCCTTGATGACTTCCAGGGCCCTAATGTTTGACCTCCGGATGTCGATGACTTAATTCATATAATCCAATAGCCCGGAGAGTCACCCAGGAAATTCTAGACTCGGTTCTTAACTAAAAAGAACCAGATCGTCGACTGTTTGGATGTCGAAGCCCTAGCGGCCTTTAAGCTTAACATCCGTGACGAGTAGCTTGCCCAACATCTCAGCCAGGAGAAGCCGAAGTCCATGGCAGCCCTCACGACACTCATGACCCGCTTCTGTGTGGGCGAGGATAGCTGGCTAGCTCGTAGCAACAACACCTCAAGTAAACCTGGCACTACCGAAGCCAGAGATAGCAACGGCAAGCCCCGACGCAACAGACACAAGCGTCGAAATAATGGCGATAACACCGAAGACACGACCATCAATGCCGGATTCAGTGGCTTCAAGTCCGATCAGCGGAAAAAGCCATTTAAGAGAAACAACCCGGGCCTATCCAGTCTGGACCGCATACTCGATCGTCAATGCCAAATCCATGGCACCCACGATAAAACCAGCCAATCATACCAACAGAGATGGGTCTTCAAACAGGCCGGCAAGTTAAATGCCGAAAACAAGGAAAAGGGATCACAAAGCGACGACAACAAGGACCTTAGCCACCGAACACAGGGGGACAGAAGAAGTTTCCTCCCCAAGTCAAAATGGTGAACATGATATATGCCACTCATATCCCCAAAAGGGAGCGGAAGAGCGCACTAAGGGATGTCTACATGATGGAGCCAGTCGCCCCAAAGTTCAACCCATGGTCCTCCTGTCCGATCACCTTCGATCACAGGGACCATCCGACCAGTATCCTTCATGGCGATTTAGCCGCACTGGTCCATGACCCCATTATCGATGGATTGCACCTCACACGAGTCGTCATGGACGGTGGCAGCAACCTGAACCTGCTATATCAAGATACAGTGCGCAAAATGGGTATGGACCCCTCAAGGATCAAGCCCACCAAAACCACCTTTAAAGGTGTCATACCAGGTGTAGAGGCCTGTTGTATGGGCTAAATCACACTGGAAGTGGTCTTCGAACCGCAGGATAATTTCCAAAGCGAAGAGTTAATCTTCGACATCGTCCCCTTCCGAAGTGGTTATCATGCACTGCTCGGATGAACCACATTTGCTCGACTCAATGTGGTGATGCACTATGCCTACCTCAAGATTAAGATGCCCAGGCCTCACATTGTCATAACAGTCAATGGAAATACGGAGGGCTCCCTCTGTGGAGCACATAGCGGCCCTTGCAGCAAAAGTACAGAGCAGCCTTCTTAGGCAGACCCTGAGTTCGGCAGTAAAGCCCCCGGACACCATCAAGCGAGTCTGAACTACTCTGCAGCAGGACCATCCGGCTCGTCCAGAGCTCAACTAGCAATTCGGCCTCCGTCCTAGTCCCAATAAAGCGGTGAAACCCATGTCACGCATACATAATTACGCACTCAAAATACTATGGGCATGGACCGAGGCACAGTTAGACTGCGGTCCACAACGCGGCTTAACTGCCCTTGGAACCACATACCTTCACTTTTTCTTTGCCTTTCAGGTTTTTTTTCTCTTCTTGAGGCTTTTCCAATAACCTGATGATCGGACCCATCGCAAAATGATACACCAAGAAAGGCAAGGGGCTTTGACGTACAAGGGAATTTCTAGGTGGTCTCTGCTAATGATCGTTATTCCTGTTTTACATACCTGCACGCAGCCCGCTCTTGGTCACGACATGTCAAATAGCCTTATTTTTTTATCACACTACTTGCAGACATACACTTTGACGTATTACAATGGAAAATAATTTATAGCTTCCGCTTATTACTTTAATCTTTCCTTGTCTTTGTATTTATTGCATTCGTACATTCTGGTACGCCTTAATTCGTCAGGGGCTTCAGTGTACCCCACACCACGGCAAGAAAGTTCGAACACTTTTATAGTACAGTTCGGCACCCCGAACTTATAGCATTATATGCATCGGCTCCGAATCATGTCTTGGGTCAATAGTTGGGTTGCCCGACTCCTGTGCTTGCTATCTTACGTTCTGCTATATCGGCTAGGGTAGTAAAGGGAGAACTACTGTGATTGTGTTCCGGTTCTTCCGGACGAGCACCTCACTAGAGAAAGCCGAAAACTATTTGTCGTGATGCGGCGAGATCTGGTCGCTGTTCGAGAGGTTTCAAATCGCTAGAGATTTTTTCTGCTTTATGCGAGGAATCAGTTTTTGTCCGATTAGGCGTGTATAGCGCCCCAACTTTGGCCTTCCGAATACAAGGGGCTACGCCCAAATTTAAAATTATAAAACTCCTATGGCTAAGTGAGGGTGATAAAGTTGTATAGTCCGATTGCCTTGTTCGTTGCGCAAAACACCTCCTTAAAGGACCAAAGACTTGGATAAAGATTGTTTAGATTTATCCTGAGCACCCCTGTACTAGCTATGTGGGGGCAGAAGCCGACGACTGGCAAACTCTCAGATTTTATAAACGGCCGCACAGGAGGTAAAATTTTAAATAAACATGCATTATATTGCATAACGAGATTGTCTCATCTTACATGACAGGATAAAATGAATGTATTCATTCAAATATTACATCCTTCACACATTGCTCCACCAGAAGGTGGGATCCCTCCAGGACGCCGTCACAATATAGTTCGGCTCGGCGGTGCTCCTTGTCCTCAGGTGGCCCCTCGGTCATCAGCTTCTTGGCGTGTATCTTCGCCCAATGCATCTTAGCACGGGCAAAGGCCATCCGCGCACCCTCAATGCAAACCGACCGCTTTATGACTTCAAGCTGCAGGTAGGCGCTAACAAGCCGCTTCACGAGTCCGAAGTAGCTACTGGGCATGGGCTCGGCAGGCCATAGCCGGACTATTAGGTCCTTCATGGCCAGTTCGGCCGCCTTGTGCAACTCGACCAGCTGTTTCAGCTGGTTTCTAAAGGGCACCGGATGTTCTGGTCCGAGGTATTGGGACCAGAACATCTTCTTCATGGAGCTCCCTTCTTCGGGTCGGTAGAACTCTGCGGCATCTGATATACTACTAGGCAGATCGGCAAACACTCCTGGAGAACTCCAAATTCGGGTAAGTAAAAAGAATGTCTCCTTCACATGATTGCTTTGCATATTAAAAACCTTACCCGCCAGAATCTTCTTGGCCTCCTGGATCTCTTGGAGGGCCCTCTGGGCTTCGGCTCGGGTGTCTTGAGCGCTTTGGATGGCCTTGGCAAGTTCGGACTCTTGAGTCTTAGAATCACGCTCCAAGTACTCGCACTTCTTGACGGCGTCCTGGAGCTCTTGCTGGACCTCGCTAACCCGGGCCTCCTGCTTCTCGCATGCGGCGCGTTCCTTGGCCGCTTTGTCCTCGGCCTCGGCTAACGCCTGCTTGAGGGCCGCCACCTCGGTCGTGGCCCCTAACAAAGTTCATGACACTTTAATTAGCATGAACCATTCATCTTTCATAAATATGCATATAGGGTACTACATACCTTTACTTTTATTGAGTTGCTTCTTGACGAGGCCGAGCTCTCCCTCGGCCCGCTCCAGGTACTGCTTTAGTATAGAGACCTCCGCAGTATGGGCGGTAGCAACGAGCAGTGACGCTTGCTTATTCACATAGACATCTTATGTTAGAGTCCTGCAAATATTATTTGATCCTCTGTTCGGATCTTTCCGAACACCAAACAGAGCATCATGGGGTATTGTCTACACTGTGATATTATTTCACAATTTTATTACTTACCTCAAAGCCTATTAGAAGGATAGTGCAGGCTTCGGTCAGTCCGCTCTTGGTGGACTGGATCATTTCGATCACCGTACTCATAAGAGTATGGTGTTCTTCAACAATGGAAGCGCTTCGAAGCGCTTCCAGCAATCTGTCCGGTGCCTCTGGATGTCAGAGGTCACCGGTGGAGGTAGCCCACCCCCCTCGTTCGGGAGAGGCTGCCTGCCTAAATCCGGAGCCACTTGGGTCTCCGGAGCTGTATTCAGCTGGGGGCCAAACTAGATGCGGCCCCCATTGATGGTGTCGATGGGGGTCTTTCCCCCTATGTGTCCGGCAACCGGGGTTTTATCCTCCGGCATCACCGGAATGGTCCTCCCTTGGCCTGGTATCCTTCGAGACAACACCTCGGTATTGTCCGCGGCCTTGGGGGAGGAGGCCGTCAGAAGGGACCCGCTATCCATCGCCGACGGGTCCAGCGATCCATCCGAAGAGGAGGATAGCTCGATGTTAGACTTGGTCGGACTGCAGGTGTGTTTCTAGCACATAAAGAAGGATAAAGTGAAAGCGCCGGAAATGCTATCGTGTCAGGATACTTATGATTTGGCCAGGGGCTTGACCCTGGGCTCCCACTCCTCGCCACAATTGGTGGTCGTGGAGGAGTAGTCCGGAAGGGAGTTTTTTTCCTTCTTGGACGCTTCGGCCTCCCCATATGTGGAGACCTTCCTCTTCTTTCCCCCCCCAGTTGGTGGGCGGGATTTCCTCCTCCTCCTCATCGTCTTTGGTGGAGGAGTGCGTCTCGGTGTCTTCGGACGTCACGTCTGGAGCACCCTTGCGCCGGAGACCATCTCTGGTCCCCTTGGTTGTCTTCTTGGCCTTCTTCTCCGGCACCTCATAGGGCGCCGGAAACAACATCTTCGTCAGAAGAGATGTTTCTGGATCTTCGGGTAGTGAAGCCGAACAATTAATCTGCTCCGCTATCGTTACCCAGGCCTGAAAGATCGGCATGGAGGCTTAGGTTCCTCCCGTAGATATGCCAGTAAAAGGTATACCTTGCAGGCATGAAAACTTACCGGATTAGCCCAGCGTTTTGTGCTGAGCCCATGATCTTTGGTCGTGGGCGGTGGTACCTCACTGGCCTTTAAAAGCACCTTCTAGACTTCTTCGTGCATTGTGCCGAAGATCTCTCCCAGCATTTGGTGCTTGGTGGGGTTGAACTCCCACAAATTACAAATTCGGCTCTTGCACGGAAGAATCCGGTGGAGGAGCATGACCTGGACTATGTTGACAAGCTTGATCTTCTTGCTTATCATGTTCTGGACACATGTCTGGAGCCCGGTCAGTTCTTCCTCCGAGCCCCAGGCTAAGCCCTTCTCTTGCCAGGAGGTGAGCCGCATAGGGACACCGGATCGAAATTCGGGGGTCGCTGTCCAGTTGGAGTCGCACGACTCAGTGATATAGAACCACCCCGATTGCCACCCCTTTACGATCTCCACAAAGGAGCCATCGGGCAAGGTGACGTTGGGCATCTTGCCCACCATGGAGCCGCCGCACTCCGACTGCTGGCCACTCACCACCTTTGGCTTCACGTTGAAGGTCTTTAGCCATAGGCCAAAGTGAGGTGTGATGCGGAGAAAGGTCTCGCACACGACAATAAATGCCGAGATGTTGAGGATGGAGTTGGGGGATAAATCATGGAAGTCTAGCCCGTAGTAGAATATCAGTCCGCTGACGAACGGGTGGAGGGGGAATCCCAACCCGCGGATGAAGTGGGGGAGGAACACTACCCTTTCCTGGGGCTCCGGGGTGGGGATGATCTGCCCCTGGGCCGGAAGCCGATGAGCGATGTCTTTCACCAAGTACCCGGCCTCCCGAAGCTTCTTGATGTCCTCCTTCTTGACAGAGGAGGCCATCCACTTGCCTCCCTCTCCGGATCCGGACATGTTTGGAATGCTTTTTGGGCATTAGAGCTCGAGAATGGATGAGCAGTGGAAGGATAAGGCATGGGTGAAAGAGGGGAATCCTTATCCCTTTATAAAGGTAGTAAAATCATGTGCCTCCCCACTTGCCCCAAAACTCGCTTATTCTCCAAGCGCCTTGCAGATGGCGCGGTTGGGTTACCCATGCCCGTATTGATGAGAATCCCGTGATAAGGGGACAAGATCTTTGCTTCAACAAGACGTGCCAATGTAACCACACCTCGAAACACGGAACAACAGGCAAAGAAACGGTTTGAATAATAATCGGGCCGTGGCCTGATGTCACGCTGTGAAAAATTGTCAGTAGATTGGACTCGCAGAATATTATACTCTCTACGGTGGTATGCGGAATTTGTTTTGCAGAGCCAGACACGATTCTTGTGTTCTAGATCTACTTTGGAGTATTCGGAGAAGGAACCCGCCTTGCAATGTCGAAGACAATCTATGCGCCGGACTCATCGTCATTGAAGCCTGGTTCAGGGGCTACTGAGGGAGTCCTGGATTATGGGGTCTTTACACAGCCAGACTATATACTTTGGCCGGATTGTTGGACTGTGAAGATACAAGATAGAAGACTTCGTCCCGTGTCTGGATGGGACTCTCCTTTGCGTGGAAGGCAAGCTTGGCGATTCGGATATGAAGATTCCTTTCTCTGTAACCGACTCTGTGTAACCCTAGCCCCCTCCGGTGTCTATATAAACTGGAGGGTTTAGTCCGTAGGAAAATAACAATCATAACCATAGGCTAGCTTCTAGGATTTAGCCTCTATGATCTCGTGGTAGATCAACTCTTGTAATACTCATATCATCAAGATCAATCAAGCAGGAAGTAGGGTCTTACCTCCATCGAGAGGGCCCGAACCTGGGTAAACATTGTGTCCCCCGCCTCCTGTTACCATTAGCCTTAGACGCACAGTTCGGGACCCCCTACACGAGATCCGTCGGTTTTGACACCGACAACAAGGAGGGTGAGGGAGTGGTGGATTCAAACTTACTGCTGGAAAGGTTGGGATGTGTGATTTGACGGTGCGTTACTGCTGGAAAGACTTGTGATATGACTACTCACTATAGTCATGAATTACTAGTGCTACGACCGGGGTGGTGCCCCCTTCCGTTCCGCACTCTAATCTGGTGCATGACACGTGGACCCGGATGCTGTCTCTCCCACATGTTGGCGATGTACGAAGTAAGAATGAGCAAAGAATGATGCGGCATATACTACTACTACTACTACTCACGTCGGAGGAGTGAGAACCACGGCAGCCCAGTGAACCAGCAATAGAAAACAATATGGTGATATGGCCATAAAAAACAATGTGCTACGGTCGAGACTGTAGCATGTACAATACTACTCTTTGTTTGGATCCCTAAGTTAGAGTTATTTTGGGTTGAAATAGCCTCAAAATATCAAAACATGAGGGGTTAGTTTGAGCTAGTTTGCTCTAACCTAGCTAAAAAAATTAGCCCGGTGGAGAGGTTCTAATTGGGTTAGTTATCCTCGGGCCCACAAAAAGAGAAATAAAAAAATCTCCCCTGCCCGCACCAGATCGCTCCCACCGCCCTCCTTCGCACGACTCCTCTCTGTTCCCCATCGGGCTGCCTGCCCATGCGCCGCTCGGCCGCTTGCCCTCTCTCTCCTCTGTCCACCCTCTCCCTTCGGCCTCCGCCGCCCTCCTCCGGCCGCCCTCTCCCTCCGACCTTCGTAGGTCGCCCGCTCCCCCTTCACTGGTCGTTTTTCTACCTCTGTCGTGCACGGCGGCGACACATCTACCAGTGAGGTCGCGAGAGGGGTGAGTTTGTTCATTCCTTCTCTATCTCATAGCCATATCATTGATCTTGCTCGGTCTAGCGCTAATTATGATTTGGAAAAGTAGATCCTGATCAAACTTGGTATAGATTTGTGGTGCACGCATGGAATTGTTTGATGCTGCTTGAGGAGGTAATAAATCTTTCTAGAGGCCCAAAGATTTAGTTCACCTTTCTAGGTATTTCAGTTTAAGGCTTGCATTATTTCTAGAGGCCCAAAGATTCAGTTCACCTTTCTAGGTATTTCAGTTTCAGGCTTGCATTATTTCTAGAGGCCCAAAGATACAGTTCACCTTTCTAGGTATTTCAGTTTCAGGCTTGCATTATTTCTAGAGGCCCAAAGATTCAGTTCACCTTTCTAGGTATTTCAGTTTCAGGCTTGCATTATTTCTGAGGCCCAGAGATTCAGTTCACCTTTCTAGGTATTTTAGTTTCAGGCTTGCATTATTTCTAGCGGCCCAAAGATTAAGTTTGCAGTCCTCAGTAAGCATCCCTGCTACCCATGCCGGTGTCGACCTCAACTCACAAGCGCCGGCGTCGGAGTGGTTCCCAGGGCTTGGGCTATATAGAGCCTTCCTCTAGAGCGATGATGACGAGCTCCTCCCTGGGTGTGTGAGGGGCTCCGGGCTCCCTCCCTATCGTGAACGACTTCCGTGATGAGTTAGCTCATGCTTTGTTTCATGGAGTGTTTTTTTTGTGAAGCTTGATTGACGACTTGTATGTTTAAGTGGGATATCTCATTTGTATGGACAAAGTAAAATTTATCATGTTTTGCATGCTTGATTTGTAAAGATGGTTCCTTTATGTCAATTGTGAGCGGGAGGAGGCCACACAAGAGCTGGCCACGCCAAATACGGTAGGAAATAGGGTCCAAAGTAGTCAAATGATTGAGAAAGAGCATTTATTGTCAATCTAACCTTGCCATCCATACACCTCTTTGGTTTAGAGTTAGTTCAGGGTTAGTTCAGGGTTGGAATCTGACTCTAACCTCTAATTGAGTTAGAGTTCTCCTCGTGTCGGTTCATCGCCATCATACTTTCCCCATTCCCGTGTTTTCAATATCCTATGAATCAAAGAGGCCCTTTTTTTGCGGGAAAAATCAAAGAGGCCCTTAGACTGGTTTAGGTCCGGTCATTTTTTATAAACGTGTTATATCCAAAATTTAATGAACGTGCTCCAATTTCTACGAAAATAATCCGGTTTCACGTAGTAATTTATTTATTTATTTATTCTTCTGCGGGGGGGGGGGGGTTGCATGTAATTCGTGAGGTATGCAACGTAAAGTACCCCAGCATATGCTCCGAGTCGTGCATGCACTACGACCCAGATGCTCTATTCCCACATGTCGGCGAAAGGGAGCACATGGAAATAGCCTAGGAGTACATATAGGAAGATAAATGTGTGAAAAAATATGTAGTATGAAGCGTAGCTGCGGTTCGAAAAGGAGACTTAAAGTGATGATAGCTATAGGTCGCATGCACCCAACTAGTGGTACAAGACATACGACTATTTTTTCCCTAAAAAAAGAGGTACGAGTGCTCAGTACTCCTATTCTATCAACACAAGTCCCATCTGACAACAGCGTCCGTGCTACAGCTAGATCTTCTCCCTCGTTTCTCTCTTCTAATTCTAAACTCGGCCGACGCCCAGTTGGCGGGGTGGGATTGCTCAACTGCTACCCCACCTCACAGTGAAAACATCACGACTGGAATAAAAATGCCATATACTCCCTCCGTTTCTAAATATAAGCCTTTTTAGATACTATTTTAGATGGAATACAACATACGGATGCATGTAGACATATTTTAGAGTGTAGATTCATTCATTTTGGTCTGTATGTAGTCACTTGCTGGAATCTCTAGAAAGACTTATATTTGGGAACGGAGGGAGTACTATACTAATAAAACATTAAGGCCACAAGGCGATGCAGTGCTGGTTACAGGAGGCAAGAATAAGAGATGCATCTATCAATGACGTCCACCTCCTCGACTCAGGGTGCCGGCCCACCGAACGGTGGCTTTCGTGGCCAGGTCGACGTGCTTCTAAACAATGGCGCCCAAAGATTCCAGCCGCTTGAAGAAGGCCAACGTCTTTCTGTCCTTGCTTGCCTTGTAGTGGCCTATGTAGACGATTTCCTCGTAGACGTGGATGTGCAGGTCGACGGTTTCTTGCACGGCGAGGCGCTGCGTGGCGAGCGTGACCTCGAGGTGCACATTCTTCGTCGCGACCTCTGGCACCTGTAGAGCCACCAGGGCTTGAAAGTGTTCATCACCATGGAGGCCGATGAGGGTGGCAAGCAATGAGGAGCCTGGGCGCATGGCTCGGCAGTATGGCAAGGTCGCCCGCGCGCTTCTTGACAGCGCTGAACATGTGGATGGAGTTGACCATCATGTCGTCCATGCGAGAAGCGAAGCCGGCATCGGTGAGGGCTACGATGCCGGCGGTTGCCAGCACCGTCTGGAAACGCTACGCGATGCGGGGCCGCAGGCCGGTGCCTTGGATGATTTTTCGCAGCCGACAGCCGCTCGCGTCCATCGCCTCCATATGTGCTTGTGGCTTCTAGTCACTGATGTCTACTACACAACCTTCTTCTTGTAGACGTTGTTGGGCCTCCAAGTGCAGAGGTTTGTTGGACAGTAGCAAATTTCCCTCAAGTGGATGACCTAAGGTTTATGAATCCGTGGGAGGCGTAGGATGAAGATGGTCTCTCTCAAGCAACCCTGCAACCAAGTAACAAAAAGTCTCTTGTGTCCCCAACACACCCAATACAATGGTAAATTGTATAGGTGCACTAGTTCGGCGAAGACATGGTGATACAAGTGCAATATGGATGGTAGATAAAGGTATTTGTAATCTGATAATATAAAAACAGCAAGGTAACAAGTACTAAACTGAGCGTAAATGGTATCGCAGTGGTAGGAAACAAGGCCTAAGGTTCATACTTTCACTAGTGCAAGTTCTCTCAACAACAATAACATAATTGGTTCACATAACAATCCCTCAACATGCAACAAAGAGTCACTCCAAAGCCACTAATAGCGGAGAACAAACAAAGAGATTATGGTAGGGTACGAAACCACCTCAAAGTTATCCCTTTTGATCTATCTATTCAAGAGTCTGTAGTAAAATAACATGAAGCTATTCTTTCCGTTCGATCTATCATAGAGTTCATACTAGAATAACACCTTAAGACACAAATCAACCAAAACCCTAATGTCACCTAGATACTCCATTGTCACCTCAAGTATCCGTGGGCATGAGTATACAATATGCATCACACAATCTCAGATTCATCTATTCAACCAACACAAAGTACTTCAAAGAGTGCCCCAAAGTTTCTACCGGAGGGTCAAGACGAAAACGTGTGCCAACTCCTATGCATAAGTTCACAAGGTCACTGAACCCGTAAGTTGATCACTAAAACTTACATCAAGTGAATCACGTGAATATCCCATAAGATAACTTCAAAGGGAAAACTCAATCCATTACAAGAGAGTAGAGGGGGTGAAGCATCATAAGATAAAACTATAATAGCAAAGCTCATGATACGTCAAGATCGTATCACCTTAAGAACATGAGAGAGAGAGAGAGAGAGATCAAACACATAGCTATTGGTACATACCCTCAGCCCTGTGTGTGAACTACTCCCTCCTCGTCATGGAGATCGCCGGGATGATGAAGATGGCCACCGGTGAGGGATCCCTCCTCCGACAGGGTGCGGGAACAGGGTCCCGATTGGTTTTTGGTGGCTACAGAGGCTTGCGGTGGTTGAACTACCGATATATTGTTGTCTTCGAAGGTTTTAGGGTATATGGACTTATATAGGTGAAAGAAGTCGGTCAGGGGACGCTCGAGGGGCCCATGAGACAGGGGGCACGCACAGTAGGGGGGCTCGCCCCCCACCCTCGTGGCCACCTCGAAGCTTCCTTGACTTCAACTCCAAGTCTCCTGGATCACATCCGTTCCAAAAATAACGCTCCCAAAGGTTTCATTCCGTTTGGACTCCGTTTGATATTCTTTTTTCTTCGAAACACTGAAATAGGCAAGAAAACAACAATATGGGTTGGGCCTCCGATTAATAGGTTAGTCCCAAAAATAATATAAAAGTGTATAATAAAGCCCGTAAACATCCAAAACAGATAATATAATAGCATGAATGCTTCATAAATTATAGATACGTTGGAGACGTGTCAGCATCCCCAAGCTTAATTCCTGCTCGTCCTCGAGTAGGTAAATGATAAAAGAAAGAATTTATGAAGTGTGAATGCTAGCAGGTGCATAAGTTTGATCAATGATAATTTCAATCACCTTTTGTAGCATGTTTATATGTCATAACGGTAGTTCATCTCATAAAACTTCTCACGATCAAGTAACAAGCTATTCACATGTTAAAGTATAGACCGTAAACTTTCTTGAAAACTAACAAACTTCATTCTCAGTCATCAAACAATTACAATTCATCTTATTTTCAGGAAGGGCCTATGTCAGAGCTTTGATTTAGCAAACTCTACATATTCAACTATCATATAGTCTTCTACAATCAATACTTATGGTTAAGGAGTTTTAATCGGACATTGAGAAAGATAGTTATTTATAATTTCGCCTCCCAACGTATTCACCTTTGGGTGATGTCAACAATAATAGTTCATGCTAACTTACATCCAATTGGATATATATATCAGGATCTTTCCAACACGAGGTGCTTGCCAAAGGATAAAATGAAAAAGGGAAAGGTCAAGATCACATTGACTCTTGCATAAAGTAAAAGACATAAAGTAAAAGATAGGCCCTTCGCAGAGGGAAGCAGAGGTTTTCATGCGCTTTTATAGTTGGATGCACAAAATCTTAGTGCAAAAGAATGTCACTTTATATTGCCACTTGTATATGGACCTTTATTATGCAGTCCGTTGCTTTTATTGCTTCCATAACAAGATCATATAAAGCTTATTTTCTTCACACTAATAAGTCATACATATTTAGAGAGCAATTTTTATTGCATGCACCGATGACAACTTACTTGAAGGATCTTACTCAATCCATAGGTAGGTATGGTGGACTCTCATGGCAAAACTAGTTTAAGGGATATTTGGAAGCACAAGTAGCATCTCTACTTGGTGCAAGGAGTTTTGGCTAGCATGAGGGGGAAAGGCAAGCTCAACATGTTTGAATGATCCATGACAATATACTTTAACTGAGATGTGGGAAAACGTAACCCATTACGTTTTCTTCCTTGTCCAACATCAACTCTTTAGCATGTCATACTTAATGAGTGCTCACAATTATAAAAGATGTCCAAGATAGTATATTTATATGTGAAATCTCTCTTCCTTCAATATTCTGTCATGAATTGTTCAAATGACCAGTACAATGCTTGCTAACCTTCAATAAATTTACAACCTCTACTTCTTAGATGTGAAGTCATTACTCCCCACGGGATAAGAAAATGAGAGAGATATAATTTCAGATTTATGACATTCAACTCATTCAACCATTTACTCATAGGATAAAAGTGAAGCACACGAGTAAATGACAAACTACTCCAACAAGATATAAGTGAAGATCAATGAGTAGTTAAATAATTATGCAACTATGTGAAGACTCTCTCTCATTTAAGAATTTCAGATCTTGGTATTTTATTCAAACTGCAAGCAAAGAAAAATAAAATGACATTGCAAGGATAGCATGACTCATGTGAAGAAGCAAAAACTTAGGCTCAACCGATACTAACCGATAATTGTTTGAAGAAGAAAGGTGGGGTGCCTACCGGGGCATCCCCAAGCTTGGATGCTTGAGACTTCTTGAAATATTATCTTGGGGTGCCTTGGGCATCCCCAAGCTTGAGCTTTTGTGTCTCCTTAATTCCTTATATATCTCGGTTTCCTAAATCTCGAAAGCTTCATCCACACCAAACTCAACAAGAACTCGTGAGATAAGTTAGTATAAACCAATGCAAAGCCTTATCATTCTCTACTATAGCAAATCATTAAAATTGTTATTCAACATTTCATACTAAATGTCTCTGCATATTTAATACTCCTATCATCAAATAGAATCATTAAACAAGCAAACATATGCAAACAATGCAAACATAACAGCAATCTGCCAAAACAGTATAGTCTGTAAAGAATGCAAGATTCATCATACTTAGCTAACTCCAAAAATTATTAGAAAAATACTATGATGTGTAAGAATTATCATATCTAAATATGCAAAAAGTTTCAACCTTATATCCTTCTCTGAATTTTCTAGGGATTTTTTGCAACAGTGGTAAACTTTCTGTTTTGAAACAGCAACATGTATACTTGCAAAACAAGCATGGTAAAGGCTATCCTTGACATTTTTATTGAAAATATAAATTAAAAACATTACTAAATAACAGCAAGAAAATACTAACAAAATAAAATTATGCTCCAATAAAAACACATATCATGTGGTGAATAAAAATATAGCTCCAAGTAAAGTTACCGATGAACGAAGACGAAAGAGGGGATGCTTTCCGGGGCATCCCCAAGCTTAGGCTCTTGGTTGTCCTTGAATATTACCTTGGGGTGCCTTGGGCATCCCCAAGATTAGGATCTTGCCACTCCTTATTCCATAGTCCATCGAATCTTTACCCACAACTTGAAAACTTCTACCACACAAAACTTAACAGAAAACTCGTAAGCTCCGTTAGTAAAAGAAAAGAAACCACCACTTTAAGGTACTGTAATGAACTCATTATAAATTCATATTGGTGTTAAACCTACTGTATTCCAACTTATATATGGTTCATACCCTCTGATACTACTCATAGATTCGTCAAAATAAGCAAACAACACATAGAAAACAGAATCTGTCAAAAACAGAACAGTCTGTAGTAATCTGTATCAAACGTATTCTTCTGGAACTTGAACAATTCTTAAATAAATTGCTGGACCTGAGTAATTTGTCTATTAATAATCTGAAAAAATAATCAACCTAAAAGCACTCTCCAGTAAAAAATGGCAGCTAATCTCGTGAGCGCTAAAGTTTCTGTTTTTTTACAGCAAGATCATAAAGACTTCACCCAAGTCTTCCCAAAGGTTCTACTTGGCACAAACACTAATTAAGACATGAAACCACATCTAACCAGAGGCTAGATGAATTTTTTATTACTAAACAGGAACAAAAACCAAGGAACAAAAATAAATTGGGTTGCCTTCCAACAAGCGCTAACGTTTAACGCCCCTAGCTAGGCATGATGAAATGATGCTCACATAAAGGATAAAAATTGAAAAATAAAGAGAGCATCATGAAGAATATGACTAGCACAATTAAGTCTAACCCACTTCATATGAATAGGGATTTTGTGAGCAAACAACTTATGGGAACAATAATCAACTAGCATAGGAAGGCAAAACAAGCATAACTTCAAAATTTTAAGCACATAGAGAGAAAACTTGATATTATTGCAATTCCTACAAGCATATGTTCCTCTCTCATAATAATTTTCAGTAGCATCATGAATGAATTCAACAATATAACCAGCACATAAAGCATTCTTTTCATGATCTACAAGCATATAATTTTTATTACTCTCCACATAAGCAAATATCTTCTCATGAATAATAGTGGGAGCAAACTCATCAAAATAACTATCATGTGAAGCATAATACAATTGAAAACTAAAATCATGATGACAAGTTTCATGGTTATCATTATTCTTAATAGCATACAAATCACAATAATCATCATAGATAGAAACTTTGTTCTCATAATCAATTGGAACCTCTTCCGAAATAGTGGATTCATCACTAAATAAAGTCATGACCTCTCCAAATCCACTTTCATCAATATAATCATCATAAATAAAAGGCATGCTTTCATCATAATAAATATTCTCATCAAAACTTGGGGGACGAAAAATATCATATTCATCAAACATAGCATACCCAAGCTTGTGGCTTTCCATATCATTAGCATCATGGGTATTCAAAGAATTCATACTAACAACATTGAAATCATGCTCATCATTCACATATTTAGTGCCAAACATTTTATAGATTTCTTCTTCTAGCACTTGAGCACAATTTTCCTTTCCATCATTCTCACGAAAGATATTAAAAAGATGAAGAGTATGAGACAAACTCAATTCCATTTTTAGTTTTCTTTTATAGATTAAACTAGTGATAAAACAAGAAAATAAAATATTCGATTGCAAGATCTAAAGATATACCTTCAAGCACTCACCTCCCCAGCAACGTGCCAGAAAAGAACTTGATGTCTACTACACAACCTTCTTCTTGTAGAGTTTGTTGGGCCTCCAAGTGCAAAGGTTTGTAGGTTCGTAGCAAATTTCCCTCAAGTGGATGACCTAAGGTTTATCAATCCGTGGGAGGCATAGGATGAAGATGGTCTCTCTCAAGCAACCCTGCAACCAAATAACAAAAAGTCTCTTGTGTCCCCAACACACCCAAAACAATTGTAAATTGTATAGGTGTACTAGTTCAGCGAAGAGATGGTGATACAAGTGCAATATGGATGGTAGATAAAGGTATTTGTAATCTGAAAATATAAAAACAGCAAGGTAACAAGTAATAAAAGTGAGCGTAAATGGTATTGCAATGGTTGGAAACAAGGCCTAAGGTTCAAACTTTCACTAGTGCAAGTTCTCTCAACAATAATAACATAATTGGATCACATAACAATCCCTCAACATGCAACAAAGAGTCACTCCAAACCCACTAATAGCGGAGAACAAACAAAGAGATTATGGTAGGGTACGAAACCACCTCAAAGTTATCCTTTTTGATCTATCTATTCAAGAGTCCGTAGTAAATAACGTGAAGCTATTATTTCCGTTCGATCTATCATAGAGTTCATACTAGAATAACACCTTAAGACACAAATCAACCAAAACCCTAATGTCACCTAGATACTCCATTGTCACCTCAAGTATCCATGGGCATGATTATACGATATGCATCACACAGTCTCAGATTCATCTATTCAACCAACACAAAGTACTTCAAAGAGTGCCCCAAAGTTTCTACCGGAGAGTTAAGACGAAAGCGTGTGCCAACCCCTATGCATAAATTCACAAGGTCACTGAACCCGCAAGTTGATCACCAAAACATACATCAAGTGAATCACGTGAATATCCCATTGTCACCACGGATAAGCACGGCAAGACATACATCAAGTGTTCTCAAATCCTTAAAGACTTAATCCGATAAGATAACTTCAAAGAGAAAACTCAATCCATTACAAGATCGTGAGAAGCATCATATGATCCAACTATAATAGCAAAGCTCGTGATACATCAAGATCGTATCACCTCAAGAACACGAGAGAGAGAGAGAGAGATCAAACACATAGCTACTGGTACATACCCTAAGCCCTGAGGGTGAACTACTCCCTCCTCATCATGGAGATCGCCGGGATGATGAAGATGGCCACCGGTGAGGGATCCCCCCTCGGCAGGGTGCCAGAACAGGGTCCCGATTGGTTTTTGGTGGCTACAGAGGCTTGCGGCGGCGAAACTCCCGATCTATTGTTGTCTTCGAAGGTTTTAGGGTATATGGACTTATATAGGTGAAAGAAGTCGGTCAGGGAACGCTCGAGGGGCCCACTAGGGGGGCGCGCCCCCCACCCCCCCGGCAACCGTGAAGCTTCCTTGACTTCAACTCCAAGTCTCCTGGATCACATCCGTTCCAAAAATAACGCTCTCGAAGGTTTCATTCCGTTTGGACTCCGTTTGATATTCTTTTTCTTTGAAACACTGAAATAGGCAAGAAAACAACAATATGGGCTGGGCCTCCGGTTAATAGGTTAGTCCCAAAAATAATATAAAAGTGTATAATAAAGCCCATAAACATCCAAAACAGATAATATAATAACATGAATGCTTCATAAATTATAGATACGTTGGAGACCTACCAGTCACTTGGTCTTGGGTTGGAGTGAGCAGTGTTGCGTAGAGACTAGGAGTAGATGGATTGGAGTGGTGGGGTGCCTTTATATGAGAGTCCAAACTCTATTGCATTCACATAATGTTGGCTCTATTCTGCTTCTCCAATTAATTCCCTCTGCATGTAATTGAGGATGAATTATTGACTGTTCAATGTCTCGGGAACCGCTACCCTCTCCCTCATTGGCATTCAAGCACCTATGGAGGTGTCGGGGAAGCTGATCCACGAACACCTATGGGGCCGGCGGACCGAGCCCCTTTCGGTTCGGCGGGGGGCGGAGATCGCACGAAGAGCGGATCGAGGCGAAGCACACGAGCAGTTTACCCAGCTTCAGAGCTCTCCGGAGAGATAACACTCCTACTGCTGCATGTCTGAGTGTATTGAGTTCTTGCTCGGGAGCGTTGAGTGCTACAGTACACACTAGCTGCTAACGAGACCGAGCGTGAGTGTTTTTCTCCCCTCGAACCCCCCTCTACGTTGCGCATGGGCCTCCTTTTATATGCTAAAGGGGTCTCCGACAGGTGGAAACGTAGACAAGGGTAAAAATGGAAAAGGAATTGCGGTTGGTACAACTACCTGTACAGTGTATCATACCTAACCCTGACGACAGGGGACAAAGGCATTAAATGCCCGTCTACGTCGCCCAAATAGTGCAAAAAGGGACCGTCAGGGACGCCACCGCTCGCCACGATGGCAATCTTGTCAGCGTCGCTTGCCACCGTGCACCGCTGGCTGCACAGCCTCTTGCCACGCGCGCCTGGAAAGGCCCCAGGGTGACATGTTGGTGGATGTGCTGGAGCGCGGGTACAGAGTGGTAGCTTGCCGCGGCAAGCGCCTTGCCGCGGTCGTTGTCTTGTCGCGTCCGGAAGCTTGTCGCTCACCGGGCCTCGCCGGGACACGTGGCGCGTCGCGGCAAGTTCCTTGAGATGCCTTGGTTGGCCTTCCCGGCAAGCTCCTCTTGCCAGGGCCTTGTCTCCTTGGCTTGAATACTTTGTTCTTGAATGGCTCCAAAGGAACCATGGAGGACCTTGGCAGTCACCCGGCAAGCCTTGCCGCGGGGTGCTGCAACTGCCCGTGCACAAGTTCGGGATACTAGGGTACCCCTACTCTAGTACACCGACAGGAGCCCCCGGGCCTGGGCCACACACGGTGCCGAGCGCTGTTGGGCCAGGCCCAAAACAGGGCACGGGCACGCGCGGCCTGGGTTACGCCGTATTTCACTCTGTATCCACCGCGCCCTCCTCGAACGGCACTCGTCGAATGCGGCATTGTGGGAGAGATCGTGGATGTTGCCGCAGCCATCGACGGGGAGCTGGCGCAGTTGGGGATGGAGGATCTCGGGTATTCCTCCGATGAGCACCTCCAACCCAGCGCCAAGCTCAGCTTGTTCTTCAAAGGCATGGCGACGGCCCTCCAGCGACTCCGGGAGAAGATCCCAAAGCAGCTGGCCGACGAGTCGCGCAAGGTCTGCGCGGGAGCTCTTCAAAAGGTGCTGGTGAAGGTGGCCTTCCACAACCCAGGCCTCAACCTCACCAACGTCCTCAGGACCTTGCCGCCGGATGCTGATCTGGAAGCGCTCAAGACCCTTGTCACACCCATTGTGGACAAGGTGAGCGGGATCTAGAGGGTTGAGGGCGATCGCGTAGATTAGGCCGCCCGTCTTCTCTTTTTCTTGTCGCTGCTGGTCATGTTATGAGAACAATCTGTTAGAGCTGCGACAAGCTATCTTATAATATGACTCTATTTTGGGTAGCGATTGCTATGTTATTTCCTTTACTTGATTCCTTCCTTTGTATGTTTTTGCCCTACGCTTTTAGGGAACTTGTCGGCGCAGGCACCTTAGCCGCGAGCGCTGAGTGCGGGACGTCAGCAGCCTACTGGCAGTGCCGCTACCGACAAGAAACCTTGTCGCAACTAGTCGCAGCTCACTTAAGTTGTTGAGCGGACTCGAAACAAAGTAAGGGCGCAACTAGCTACGAGTTGGTTCCTCCGCGCACAGGTTTTCCATACAAAGCACGGTCGTTCGAGGAAGATAACTTAAAATTTTTAAAACTGATTGCTCAAACTTTAGCAACTTAGCTTTTCTGTCGTTTGCTTCCCGGTAAGTCGAAACTTCCTCGAACGACGCTTGGTCCACACCATTATCTTCTCCTTTCCCCCCGGCAAACTTGTGGGTGAGGGAACCTTCCCTTCTTTGAGAAAGAGAAAGAAGAGAAAATAAAGATATGGGGCCTTACGGCTCGTTATTGCTTACCGGGGGTAGGCGCTATGCACGGGGTCTGCGCCCGGCTTCGTACAAAGGATTACATGCAACATCGGCAAGACTTGTACAAAAGGTGGTTGCCGGAACAGGTTCCGGCAACCGCGCCTTACGGGTAAAACTTACGAAGATGCTCAATGTTCCAGGAGTTGCTCACCGGAGTGCCATCTTCGGTCTCAAGGCGGACAGCGCCAGGCCTAGTGACTTGTTTCACCCGGTAAGGGCCTTCCCATTTCGGTGTCAACTTGTTGGATTTCTTGGCGGACTGAATGCGCCGAAGAACAAGGTCGCCTTCCTCGAGACTTCTGGCATTAACTTTGCGGCTATGGTAGCGGTGCAAAGCTTGCTGGTATCGAGCAGCTTGTACAGCAGCCTGAAGACGGTCCTCCTCAAGGAGCAGCGTGTCATCTTGTCGCAACTGCTCTTGCTCAAGCTCATCATAAGCGAGCACTCGAGGTGACCCGTATACGAGTTCCGTGGGGAGAACTGCCTCTGCTCCATAGACTAGAGCGAAAGGTGTCTGGCCAGTGGCTCGATTTGGTGTCGTCCTGACCGACCAAAGAACCACCGGCAGCTCCTCAATCCAGTTCTTTCCGCACTTGCGCAGCCTGTCGAAAGTCCTGGTCTTGAGCCCGCGCAGCACTTCAGCATTCGCCCTCTCCGCTTGATCGTTACTTCTCGGATGAGCAACAGAAGCGAAGCAGACCTTGGCGCCAAGATCTTGGACGTACTGCATGAAGGTGCAGCTCGTGAATTGCATGCCGTTGTCGGTGATGATCCTGTTAGGGATCCCGAAGCGGCAAACAATCGACCTAAAGAACTTGACTGTTGACTGTGCTGTCACCTTCCTCACTGCTTCCACTTCTGGCCACATTGTGAACTTGTCGATTGCAACGTACAAGTACTCGAAGCCCCCGACAGCTCGGGGAAAGGGGCCGAGGATGTCGAGCCCCCAGACCGAAAATGGCCAGGATAAAGGGATCGTCTGGAGAGCTTGAGCTGGCTGGTGTGTCTGCTTGGAATGGAACTGGCACACTTCACACTTGGTTACTTGTGCAGTTGCATCCTGGAGGGCTGTCGGCCAAAAGAAACCTTGCCGGAACGCTTTGCCGGCAAGTGCTCTTGCGCCAATGTGGTGACCACATATGCCTCCATGTATCTCTGCCAATAGCTTTTGTCCGTCTTCCCGGTGAATACACTTCAATTTCATGCCGTTGAGTCTTCTTCCGTACAGTGTGTTGTCGACAAACTGGTACATACTTGACTGCCGGGCTACTCTTTCCGCTTTTTCTTGCTCTTTGGGAAGTTCTCCTGTCTGAAGGAAACGGACAATCTGCTGTGCCCATGCTGGAGCTTGCGGCTCGACAACAAGGACTAAAGGCACATCTACTGCTGCGGGAACATCCGCTTCTACGGTGAGAACCTGCGGCTCAGCCGCAGCTTGACGTTCCCCGGCAAGCTTGCCGGAGCAAAACTTGTCGAGAGCGTCTGCTTCAATGGAACAGACCCTAGGGCTTGCCGGAGCAGACTGCTCCTCAGCACCCTTGGTGTTGATCTTGAGGACCTTCTTGGCGGCGGCTTCGGGGAGCTCTGCCTTAAAATAGTCACCAGAAATCAACTTCCTCTTCTTGCTCTGTCCAGTTGATGGCGTTACAGATGGTTGAGTCAGTTTGAGCACAAAGATCCCTGGTTCCACAGGTAACTTAAGTGCGGCGCACTTCGACAGGCCATCGGCAATGTCGTTCTGAGCTCTTGGAACATGTTCCATCTGTAGGCCGTCAAAGTGCTCTTCTAGCTTTATCACTTCATCAATGTAAGCTTCCATCAACGAACTCTGATAATTCTTGTTCACTTGGCGGACGACAAGCTGTGAGTCACCCCTGACAATGAGCTTCTTGATCCCAAGGTCTGCTGCGATCCTGAGACCGGCAAGCAAACCCTCATACTCTGCGGTATTGTTCGTTGCTTGCTCCTTGGGAAAGTGTATCTGGACTACGTACTTGAGGTCCTCTCCGGTGGGTGCAACAAGTAGCACGCCCGCACCGGCGCCTTGCAGCGAAAAGGCACCATCAAAGTACATCAGCCACTCTTTGCTTGCTTCCTTGACGGGGATGCTCGTTTCTGGAATTTCTTCATCTTGTGTTGGCGTCCATTCTGCTATGGACTCCGCCAATGCTCTGCTTTGGATAGTCAAAGTGCTCTCAAACTTGAGGCCAAAGCTTGACAGTTCCAGTGCCCACTCGACAATCCTGCCTGTTGCTTCTGGATTTTTCAGTATCCTCTTCAGCGGAAAACGAGTGACAACTGTGATCTCATGTGCTTGGAAGTAATGGCGCAGCTTTCTCGAGGCCATGAGAAGGCCGAAAAGCAATTTCTGCACACCAGAGTACCTTGACCTAGCCCCCTGCAGAAGGGAACTAACAAAGTAAACTAGGCGCTGCACCATTCTTTTCAGAATCTTCTCACGCGCCTGCGCAGATCCATCTTTGTCGGGACCAGAGCTTGCCGATGAAGTCCCCTCCTTGTCGCTGGATGCATCTGCCGTGGTTGCTGGCTCATCGTCCGCCTCCCTCTCCGCTACTAACGCAGCACTAACCACTTGATTCGTTGCCGCTATATATAGCAGCAACTTCTCTTGTGGCTTAGGTGCGACAAGTGTTGGAGTGGAGGACAGGTATCTCTTTAAGTCCTCCAGTGCAGCCTCCACTTCCGGAGTCCATTTCATTGGACCTGCCTTTTTCAATATTTTGAAAAATGGCAGGGCGCGCTCAGCAGACCTAGAGATAAACCTGCTGAGAGCAGCTACGCAACCGGCAAGTCTTCGTACATCCTTGACACGCTTTGGTGCTTCAATCTGCTCAATGGCCTTGATCTTGTCGGGATTGGCCTCAATTCCCCGGTGAGACATGAAGAACCCAAGAAGCTTGCCGGAGGGGACTCCAAACACACACTTCTCGGGGTTAAGCTTGAGGTTGATCTTGCGCAGATTTGCAAAGGTTTCGTCTAAATCTTGAATCAGAGTCGCCTTGTCCTTGCTCTTGACCACTATGTCATCCATGTAGGCTTCCAAATTTCTGTGCATTTGCGGCTCAAAAGCGTCATGGACTACCCTTGCAAATGTTGAACTAGCATTCTTTAAACCGAAAGGCATCCATACGAAACAGTATGTGCCACATGGGGTGATGAATGCGGTCTTCTCCTCATCCTCTTCTGCCATGAAGATCTGATGGTATCCTGAGTATGCATCACGAAATGAAAGCAAGTCACATCCGACCGTGGAGTCAACAATCTGGTCGATGCGCGGCAAGGGAAATGGGTCTTTGGGACAAGCTTTATTGACATCGGTAAAGTCGATACAAAGCCTCCATTTCCCGTTTGCCTTGCGCATGACTACAGGGTTGGCCAACCACGTAGGATGGAGCACTCCTCTGACAAGGCCTGCTGCTTCCAATTTCTTGATTTCTTCTGCGATGAATTCTTGGAGCTCCACTGCCTGCTTCCTAACTTTCTGCTTGACGGGCCGCGCATGAGGACAAACGGCAAGATGGTGCTCGATTACTTTCCTAGGAACACCGGGGATGTTAGACGGTTGCCACGCAAATACGTCGACGTTCGCCCGCAGGAAAGCAACGAGCGCGCTTTCCTATTTAGGGTCTAGAGTGGCACTGATGGTGAACGTACCACCAGTGCCATCCTCCTTGGCGGACACCTTCTTGGTCTCTGGTGGAGCTGCCATTGTCTTCTTACACTTGCCGGTGGAGCTCGATGGTGAGTCCTCGACGGTAGCGCAGCACTCCGCGGAGGTGCGCTTGCCGGAGTGGGCATCAGAACTCTTGCTTCTGTATTCTCTCCGGGGAATTTCCTCCCTTCCTTAGAACGTGCACACTTGTCGGCCAGGGCATATAGCTCACTGACGTCTCTGATCTTGCACATCGCCACCTCCTCCCGCATCCTGCGGTGTCGCACGTTCTGATGGAACGCGCTGATTACCGCGGCAGGGTGGACATCTGGGATGTTGTGCTGTACGCGGCTGAATCTCTGAATGTACTTGCGCAGGGGCTCTCCTTCCTTCTGGGCGAGCAGATGAAGGTCGCTCTCTTGGCCATGAGGCTTGTGGCCGCCTGTAAAGGCGCCGACAAACTGATGGCATAGGTCGGCCCAGGAGGATATGGAGTTGTTCGGCAAGTGCATGAGCCAGGATCTGACATTGGGCTTGAGCACCAGCGGGAAGTAGTTGGCCAGGATCTTGTCGTCCCGCCCCCCGGCAGCTTTCACCGCGATGGTGTAGATGCTGAGGAACTCCGATGGATGCGACTTGCCGTTGTACTTCTCTGGTACGTCCGGCTTGAAATTCTTCGTGCTGGGCCACTAGACTTGCCGCAGCTCACGAGTGAACGCAGGGCAACCTACCGCGTACGGCAAGTCGCCTGGTTCCCCTGGTGCATGCATGTCGACAGAGGGCCCAGCGCGCTGGTCCGATTGACGTCGTGCTTCTCTTCGGCGCTTGATGCGAGTTCGAGCGTCTTCTTGCTGTCGTTCGTGAAGAACTTGGCGCTGATCGCGACGAGCTTGTGGATCTGATGATGCGGTGGAGTCGCTGTCGAAGTGGATCCGGCGAGTCGGCGATCTTGGCCTTCGGGGTGGAGAGTGCATTGTGGTTGCACCCCCACCGGTTTCGTCGCCATCGGCTCGTGCCCGGCAGTCCTGCCGCGGCAGCGATGTACTCGGCTGCCGTGGAGTGTCGCCGTTGGCGAAGCCGATGAGACTCTGAATGGTGGCCCTCCATTCATCGATCTTGTCTTCCGTTGGAGGGTAATCCAGGAGCAGTTGAGCTCACGCCAAAGCTTCTGCTGGAGTGGTGGGCGGCAGTGGCGAACGGTGCGAGGAGCGGGATATGCTCGGACTTCTAACTATGTTAGAAGGAGCAGTATCCCGTCCAGGCGACCGTGTCTCGCTCGCGCCAGCATGTTGGCGTGCATGCTGGTCTTGAGCACCCCGAGATCCTCCAGCTCGATCTTGGTCCAACGAACGTATGGCCCTGCGAATACCATGACGCTGTCGGTCATGCGCCTCCTGAGATGGGCGCGGTGCATGTACGGACGCCGAGGTCTGCGCAGCCTTGTCCTTGGACCTGGCAGCACCGTGAGCTCCCTCGTCGATGCCCGTTCTTCCGCCGGCATCTACCCCACCACCCGTTTGCTCCGGTGGTGGTGGGATCGACGTGGACGGAATAGCTGTCGCCGAAGCCTTCTTCTTCGGTGGCATGTCGATGAAGAAGATGAAGATCAGGTTCACACAACCTCAACGCCCCCTACCTGGCGCGCCAAAGATGTCGGGGAAGCTGATCCACGAACACCTATGGGGCCGGCAGACCGAGCCCCTTTCGGTTCGGCGGGGGGTGGAGATCGCACGAAGAGCGGATCGAGGCGAAGCACACGAGCAGTTTACCCAGCTTCGGAGCTCTCCGGAGAGATAACACTCCTACTGCTGCATGTCCGAGTGTATTGAGTTCTTGCTCGGAAGCGCTGAGTGCTACAGTACACACTAGCTGCTAACGAGACCGAGCGTGAGTGTTTTTCGCCCTTCGAACCCCCCCTCTACGTTGCGCATGGGCCTCCTTTTATGTGCTAAAGGGGTCTCCGACAGGTGGCAACGTAGACAAGGGTAAAAATGGAAAAGGAATTGCAGTTGGTACAACTACCTATACAGTGTATCATACCTAACCCTGACGGCAGGGGACAAAGGCATTAAATGCCTGTCTACGTCGCCCAAATAGTGCAAAAAGGGACCGTCAGGGACGCCACCGCTTGTCACGATGGCAATCTTGTCAGCTTCGCTTGCCACCGCGCACCGTTGGCTGCACAACCTCTTGCCACGCGCGCCTGGAAAGGACCCAGGGCGACACGTTGGTGTATGTGCTGGAGCGCGGGTATAGAGTGGTAGCTTGCCGCGGCAAGCGCCTTGCCGCGGTCGTTGTCTTGTCGCATCCGGAAGCTTGTCGCTCACCGGGCCTCGCCGGGACGCGTGGCGCGTCGCAGCAAGTTCCTTGAGATGCCTTGGTTGGCCTTCCCGGCAAGCTCCTCTTGCCGGGGCCTTGTCTCCTTGGCTTGAATACTTTGTTCTTGAATGGCTCCAAAGGAACCATGGAGGACCTTGGCGGTCACCCGGCAAGCCTTGCCGCGGGGTGCTGCAACTGCCCGTGCACAAGTTCGGGATACTAGGGTACCCCTACTCTAGTACACTGACAGGAGGCGACTGTCGCTCGCATCTATCGCGTGTCAGGAGACGTTCCCGTCGACGACGAGGTGCCTATGGTGACTTCATAAATTTCAAGATGATAGTGCCGGCTCAGTCTTTTGGAGGTGCTCATAGGGGTAGGGTGTGCGTGTGTGCATTTATAGGGGTGAGTGTATGCGTGTGTATATGAGCGCTTGCATCTGTACTGTGTTAAAAAACGTAAATGCATGTCAAAAAGATACTAGTCAGTATACTCAATATTGTGCACCGCGGCCAAGGCGGAGAGGAAAACGAGAGAACTACGTATATATTTGCGGTGCAGGTTCACTCATTTTGCTCCATATGTACTCTGTCTCGGTGTAGTCTAGTCACTTGTTGAAATCTCTAGAAAGGCAAATAGTCCTTTCTAGTTTACAGTGCTATACTAGCAAGTATGCACTACAATAGTGGGCTCACATAGCAATTCTGTCTCATGCAAGAGCCTGGCTATATGCGTGCTCCAAGGTTCACAACTGCCACGTTTGGGTTGCGCTTGGCTCTTTGGCTCTTTGAGAAGACGAACAATGATGTTACTAGTACTGCTTCTACAGTATCGAATCCACTACTGCATGTCCGTCCACCGCGAGCGGGAGGGATAGCTTGTTGTAGTACTATAAGCAAAAGCCCATCCTCGTCTGCGAGCCACCGCGCGCATGGGCGAGGGAGAAGGCGTGTAGTAGTAAAATCAAGCTTCTCCTCGTTGTACGAGTTGACGCAACACATCATAGCACTAGCCCCACATGCTGGCCTCTAAACTTGGCTGAAAGACCCGTAGTGTATAATATATTTGCTGCAACCTCTAACATTTACCCACCACAAATTAAAATATATATTCCTGTCTTGACTAGATGAGCATTCAAACTACAATCACTAGGATGACACGTAGGGACAGAAGATTATTTTTATCAAAAAAAGCTTCAAGACGGTGACATAGAATGGAGCCGACCCCAACAATTTTAAGCTTACAGGCACGGTACATGCTATCCTATCCTACTCTACACATGAAACTGCCACATGAACGGCCGGGCTGCGCTTGGCTCTTCGCCTCTTCGGGAAGTCGAACAATGATGGAGTAGTACTGCAGTGGAGGAGTACTACAATACGCTTCTCACCATCTGATACCGAATGAACTGCTGCATGTCCACTGCATGCGGGAGGGAGAGCGTGTAGCGAAAGATTCTCCTAGTCCTACCAACCACAATGCTCATGGGCGAGGGACGGACGTAGCTTCATTGACTTAGTGCTCCTTCCTTTGCGTGTATGACAGGTGGGCCCAACAGGTGGGTGGCCCACCTGTCATACAACGAAAGGCAAGTGCAGTTATGGCATCAGAGCTCAGTCCACGAGGGAGAGGATAATCAAACTTCTCGTTGTTGTACGAGTTGACGCGACACATCAAAGCACTGAACTCTACATATTTCAATAATTTGCGTTTACCGATGCATTAATTACAACACATGCATGCATGCCGTGACTCTCCTTTTTGATACTTGCATGTGTTGATTTAATGCACCTGGAAGTAGTATGAATATGTGACGGTAAAGCTTTGTAATGCCCCGGCCCTAAAGTGAGAGATGATTGTGCACGAGGAGGGTGATATAATGCAGACGAAACAGGACCCGGCGACGGAGCTCTCTATGGTCTCGATGGACCTCACCTTGCTCCAGTGCCCCTTGTGCCTCAGCCCCTTGAAGCCTCCAGTGTATGTGGTTCGAATACACCTCATCTGTTTGGCTGATCGAGCAAGGTGCATGTTTCTTGATTTATGTGTTGTTCGATTGATTTGTGCAGTGCAAGGGAGGCCACATGGCCTACGCGGACTGCGCGTCGAGCGCCCCGGGAACCAACGGTAGTGCCAAAAGTGCGACCGCAGCGGTGGCTTTGACGTGCGGAAAACGGCGGTGGACGCTGTCCTCTTGTTGGTGAGGGTGGAGTGCCTGCACGAAGGCTATGGGCTCTACGTCACTTACCACAAGCTCGCCGATCACCAGAGTGTGTGTCCGCTTGCGCCCTGCAAATGCCCTGTGCTCGTCTGCGTCAATGAAGGCCCGCCGCCAGCGCTCTCCCACCACATCGGCACCGCACATCCCATGCCCGTGCACAGGATCCAGTACGAGAAGGTGCTCCAGCTGCAAGTGCCACTGTCGGAGCCACGGCTCTTGCTGTTTGCGGAGGAGGACGACCGCACGTTTTTCTTGGTCGGCGGTATGCTCGACATCGGCGCGCCTATCGCTGTGTCGGTCGTCTGCATCAGAGCGGGGGTGTCCCCACTGACGCACTATGTGGCCAAGCTATGGGCGAACGGCCCACCGGGGGATCCCAAAGGCACGACCGACGCCGTTAAGGTGGAAATGGAGGTGACAAGCAGCAAGGATCCCGGCAATGTCGCCATGCAAGAGCCGACCTTCTTCACAGTTCCGCCCAAGCTGCTGGCCGGGGCTAAGCTGGTGTCCCTCCAGATTCAGATTGACAAGCTCACGTCCTAAATGTTTCTACAGTGTCTTCTGTTTATCTTAGTAATATGCTAATATAGGGATTAGCTTGGTCTACTTTAGGTTAAGAGATGGTGGGTTTTGGTGGCGATGCAACAATTACTTCGACATCAGATCAGTAATTTCCAACAGTCGAACAGATATTTTGTGTTTGTTGGATATAAAGTTCCTTTGGGTAAGAAGTACTACTTATCATCAAAATGGATAAAAGGAGATGTATCTAGATGTCTTTTAGTTCTAGATACATCCTTTTTATCCATTTTGATGACAAGTATTTTTGGACGGAGCGAGTTTATATGCTTGTTTGTTCACGACGTGTTTCATACTTGTACGAGTTGACGTGACACATCAAAGTAGTACTACTACAAGTAGTACTCCCTCCGACCCTAGTTTCTCTGCGCATAAGTCGAGGCGCAGATACCAAGCAGGGCCTGGTTGTGTTGGACAACTCACCCGACTGTGCACCAGTCAGATGTAGCTCGTGCCGTGTTGGTGCCGTGTGCGGCCCGCACATTAACCAAAACCTCGCGCCTCCAGCTTAGCCTCTGCGTTTTAAACTTCTCAATCTCAAGGCCAAGGAGCAACATGAAATCTATGATAGAGCCACTCGGATGGTTGAGAACACTACAATTCGTAGCTACAGATGCGTGTGTGAGAGAGGACGAGTGCGTGCGTGCACCTCTTCTCTTCCTATATAACATACTAAACTCAGAGTACAACTGTATGTGGGTGGCATCGACCTAGGGAGCTAGAGATGGTGCATGGAAGAAGTCCCAAGGGATAGGTGTAATGCGTCGGAAAAAAAAGACTAGTCTATAGTTATTGCACATACACAACAGTAGAAAAAGAACTACCATGGCATATGCTACACCAAGGCCGAGAACACGTGCCCACGTTACGCCATCCGGGAATAGTGCCGCACTTCAAAACTAGAACCGTCAATAAATTTTGAGCTTGCCTCTCATCACATTCCAAACTACTACCACTACCAAGCTATATTTAATTGCAAGCCTGTTCACACCGATCACAACCTAAACGGTTTCCCACTTAGGAGCGTATAAGTACTCGGTTATAAATACTACAATGCCAAGATGACTGCACATTCCTCCTCAACTCCTCATCCACAAAAACAAATAAGTCATTCAGCATCCTTCCCTTGCGTCTTCCATGGCCAGCGTGAGTTCTGGGTCGAGAGATTACCACCAGGGAGAGGCGAGCATGGAAGCAGAAGCACGAGAGATGTCCCACCTCGCCGCGAAAGCAGCCGACATGTCCTGCCGTACGGAAGTAGCAGCACATAGGACCTGCCGCACCGTCGAAGCAGCACGGAGGTGCCGCTGCACTGTCAATGCAATAGACTGGTCCCGCCATGCTGCGGAAGTAGCAGAGATGTCCCGCCACGCCACGATGGCTTGGGAAAAATGTCTTGCAGGCAGGCGACGACTCTTACAGGCGCATGCATGCGATCGTCCATAGCCAGATGGATCAGATCTCCGGCTGGGCGAGGTTGCAGGAAGATATAAATCCTCATTTGAATAGGCTACCAGGATCATCCAGCAACTATGAGAGGTCAATGAGAGGCTCCGGGCCGAGCGTAACCTGCTGAGGGCGAAGATCGTCCGAAGTGCAGACAAGCAGGAGGTGACCAGTGCCTTGTTGAAGAGGACTGGCGTCATCGTCAAGAAACTTATGGACGAGAATGACATGCTCCGCATCGAGCGCCAAAGGCTGGTGGAGAAATCCGTGGATGCTCTCAAGCAGCGTCTTGAGGACATGAAATAGCTCATCGCCGCCCACCGCAGAGACTAGTTCCCGCGGCCTGTAGCAATGCATCAAGAAAGTAGAGATCGACGAGCCAGATCGTTGTCTTCCTTCTTCTTTTGCCCTTGTGTATTTCGGGCGTAGGCGCATGTGGATTTTTAATTATCTTCCTAATTATGTAAGACAATTATTATCCACTGTCATCATCCTTATATATTCATCAGTCTTGCTATAAGTCGTAGTAGATGCTATATAGGTCTGTCGAATCTTACATCAAGATCCGTGTAAAATTTTCTTTTTAGATTTTCTTTTCTCTCTCTTAAATCTCAGTCCAGTGAGACATAGCCACGCCATTAAACAGAGGCGCGGGTGCCATTAATGGAGACCTTGGGAGAGAGGTGGATGGCAGATGGAGGTCAAAGGGCTCTCCGCCCGATAAGCACGCGCAGGGGTATGATCGCACACCTCTCATACTCAAATATCTACCATGCACGACGCGTCCTAGCTAATAAAAAAAAGGGGACACGTGGCGGCACATAAATGGTAAATAGAACGCCCACAGTTTCAATAATACTTGTGTTTCTGATTCTTACATGATATAACTTCTTCCAAAATGACTTTGTTGATTGTTAATGTGTGCGCCTTCACAAATCGGACATCAATATTACCACTGCATGTTGGTGCCATGTCATGGCACTAAGACAAGTTTCATGATTTTCATGCGTGTTTTGGATTTAGAGGAATAAAAAAACCAAGTTTCTCAATGTTTCCAGCCCAGCCACGACGCCCAGAATTTTGAATTTCATTCCCATTTCTTGCATGGAACCTAGTAATTTACCCGAGGACACACATGTGATTTTCCAACCAACTTTGGTGCACTGGAGCATGTGCTTGTATTTCGAATTTAAATTATGCACACAAAGGTGACACGTTCCCTCTTAGAACCACGAGCCTTCTTGAGAGAAGCTCCGGTTTGCAAGAAGCTTATACCAAAATTTGGTCCTATTCGACCAATTTTTTTGTACCACAGCATGGTAGTACCATGACATGACACCATGCCAAGTTTCATGATTTTCAGGCGTGTTTTGGATTTATAAGAATTTTAAAACCTAGTTTCTCAATGTTCTCGGCCGAGCCATGATGCCCAGATGTTTGAATGTCATTCCCATTTCTTGCATGGGACCTAGAAATTCACCCGAGGACACACATGTGATTACCAACTTTGGTGCACGGGAGCATGTGCTTGTAGTTCAAATTTGAATTATGCACACTAAATGACTAGAAACTCAATTAATGTATAAAAAGGCCAAACGAACTCGGAATAATTCCCAAATTTAACAGGGAACTCATGTAGTTCTATGTTGCCTCTGTAAAGAAACTCAAGGGGTCAGCGAATATCGTTTCGCACTCAAAGGTGGCACGTTCCCTCTCAGAACCACGAGCCTTCTTGAGAGTAGCTTCGGTTTGGAAGAAGCTTATACCAAAACTTGTTCCAAATCGGCCCAATTTTTTACCACAACATGTTAGTGCCATGACATGACACCATGCCAAGTTTCATGATTTCCAGGCGAGTTTTGGATTTACATGAATTTAAAATCCAAGTTTCTCGATGTTCTCAGCCGAGCCACGATGACCAGATGTTTGAATTTCTTTCTCATTTCGTGCATGAGATCTAGAAATTCAACCAAGGACACACATGTGATTTTTTTCAACCAACTTTGGTGCACCGGAGCATGTGCTTGCAGTTCAAATTTGGATTATACACATTAAATGTCCAAAAACTCAATTAATTTATGAAAAGGCCAAACGAACCCGGAATAGTTCCAAAATTTAACAGGGCACTCATATAGTTCTATGTTGTCTCTGTAAAGAAAATCAGGGGAGGCAGCATATATCATTTCACACACAAAGGTGACACGTTCCCTCTCCGAACCATGAGGCTTGTTGAGAGAATCTCCGGTTTTGCAAGAAGCTTATACCAAAACTTGTCCCAATTCAGCCAAAAATTATACATATGAAAACAGGGTTTAGATTATCCCGAACATCTCGCTATCTAGAACAATGTACTATGATTTGAATTCAACATAAAATGGATACAAATATTTGAATTGGAGATCGTATGGTACATGTAGTTCATAGTGAAATATGATTACTGCTATAAGCATGTTTTTTGTTATCAAGATAATATTTAAATGATTGTATAACTTGAAAAAATCATATTCAAATAAGAAAAATTGATTCAAATTTTGTCCATATGGTAGACGACAATATATATGTTCATGGGGTGGAGTAAAATGTTCATATATGATGGAAGATCAAAATGTATGACTACATCAATTATACACCGCAAGGTCACCTAACGATATATTCGACTTCAACATAACGTGGATTCAAAAATTGAAATTCGAGATCTTGGCATTTGCAATCATATAAAAAGGGACATTACTCTTTCTTTTGGTGGGAATTGATTTGTTTTTTGTTGTTGTTGACGGAAGTGTGAATCTATTTGGTACTGTAGAGGGTAATCTTGTTCTCCCAAATTTTTTACATTTTTCTTGTAGTTTTTTCAATGGCATTTATAGCAAATATAGTAAAAGGGGAAATGACTCTCTTGTGACTTGTATGAATTGTTTTTTTGTACAGGTTATGTTTGTTCTGCCGAACAAGGAATCTGCCCCTTGTTATCCCGAAATTTTCAAGATCGAGTTTCTTTTGTCCCACCTGCTTTGAAACTCCCGCCTCTTTAATCCGTGCCGCGCCTTGTTTTCCCAAAATTTCGACGCGCGTGAAAACTCCCTCCTCATCCGAAATCGGTCTCGCAGCCCAAACACGCGAAATCCCCCTTCTACCCTCAGCCGAATATGCCGGCTCGATGTCGCGGTGTCAAAACTAGTGGGGGTACACTGGTAACTTACCCAACATTTCGGACAAGCGCGTCCCTAAGCCATGGCTCCCCCTACCTTCCCCTTCGTTCCCCCCATTCGAACATCGAGGCCGCCAAAACTTGCAAAACCCCACACTCCTCCGTCGGCCTCCCGACCGCCGCCCAGCCGGAGTCTCTTCCCGGACGACATCGTCCACCGCAACAGCTCGATGTCTCTCATTCACAGCATCGGATGAGGATCCATCATCGATCTCGTCGTCCTGCCGGATCAGCCACCCCGTCCTCCTCCTCCAAGGAGCTGCCAAGATGTTCCCCTCATCTATCATGCCACCTCCATCCCCACAGCACTGTCCTGACATGCCCCACCGGAACCGCAACACCCTCACCAATTCCTCTGATGAAGCCGAGGCCAACTCGGCGTCACCAAGGTGGTTCTGCACTCACCGTTGCATTTTATCTTTTATTCGATTTCATGGGGATGCCGGTGCTCGATACCGAGCAGCCATGGCAGGTTGCCATCGACGGCGCCATCGCTAGCCACTTCATCCATGGCGTCTCCCCCCCCATGTTGTTGCTTCCTTGGCGGCGACTTCCACACCCGCACTAACTGCAGCTGCTCCGACTCTCACTCGTGCTGCGGCTCTGTTCTTTCTATCGGTCGTGCTGCTGCACTGCTCTTGCTTTCGTTCGCGCCGCTCCTCTACTCTGATATTGTTGTTGGTCGCGCTACTACACCGCTTTTGCTCTCGTTCGTGCTGCTGCTCTGCTCTTACTCTCGCTCGCGCGACTGCTGCTACTGCTGCACGACCTCCGGCAGCTACAGGAGTTGCTGCTTTAGCACTCGCTCGCGGTGCTACTTCACGACTTGCTCTTTGCTAGTGTGTTCCCTGCTCGAGTGTCTGCTGATTTAGATCACTGCTTCTCTACTACTAGTGCTTGAACGCCCTAAACATCTATTGCAATGCTCTTCTACTAGTTCAATCAGTTTCGACAGTAAAATTTAGTTTTGGCTGTAAACTTTAGTTTCTTCAGTCAAGTTCAGAGTGAACAGTACTTACAGCATCTGTCGGAGCGGCCGTGGCGCGGCTGATGCGTTTTACATCTAGCACTTTTTGGTGATGTATTTTACATCATCTATTGCAGATGATATTAGAGTCCCATTTAAGATTAACGTTGTCTGTCCTGTCCTGCTTTAGCCTCACCGCCGTACACCTCACCGGAGCTGCTCCAATGACGGAACCGTCCATCACAGTGGAGCAGTTCCCTCAACACTGTTTCCAGAGGCCTCAGATCTTCTTCCTCGCCTCCGTCGGTCACACCAACATCACCATCCTCCACGTCCAACCCAATGATGCTGAGGTCCACAAGGCTATGCCAAAGAGGTTGTACACTCGTCGCATCACTTTGTTACTCTACATTCATGTTGATCCCTCAGGGATCCTTTGCTATGGAACTACTATGGTACTACTATTCGTGCATTTGGTTAGAAGGAGTGGAGCAAAGCAAAACAGGAGGATATTTTTCCTTTGGTGTCTCTTTCAAATAAAAAATGTAGGAATTTTAATATTCACTTCGACGTCCTTTTCAAATTAATATGCATGAAGAGCAGAACTAATTGCATTACTGGCATAATAAGATTCTTATTTTTTTCATTTTCACATGGTTTGACTTTAATTTGACCATGTTTCTCCATTCCTGTGTTCTTCTAATTCATGTGAACCAAACACCCAGGTTGATAGAAACCCTATGTTTCTAAATGCTCTGTTTTGCACATGCATTCCTATCCTATTCCTGTGTTTTTCCTATCCCTGCGTTTATAGAATCCTCCAATTCTTAGGAGCCCTTACAGATTTACTTCATTTTCAGATAGGCGTCAAAGAAAACTCTGTGTGTTATGTCCTGCTCCTACCGTGCCGTTATCCAGCCCACCTAAGGTGCACCATCGACAAAAGTGTTCACTGCAGCAGAGATTCCCCCTGCTGACTTTCTTTCGCTGCCTCAAATCATCTTCCCCGTTGCCGGCAGCCACACCAACTGCATTACCATCATCGACTGAGCAGATGAACCTGAGGACTACACAGTTCTAGAAGAGAGGTCACAGTCTTTCATGTTTGCTTACGTTATACATTGGTTATTATTAACTGCTACTTTATCGGTCAAATTTGAGTTTTAAAATGCCTGTGGGTCTCATATCGAGGCAACAACGAATAGTGTCTTTCTACTATCTGGTTCATCTAGGGTCTTCTATGTGGTTCATGTTGGGTGGGCAACAAACAGTAGATGATCCATTGTCTATCTTTTTAAACTAAAGCTATAATCTACCTGCTATCATTAGTTTTGGATCTATCCACTTGTTTGCTACCATCAGTCTTGATTTCTGCATGCACCCCTTAGGCCTTACAAAATCTAACTATTTTTTATTATGCATGTCAGTTATTGTACACAATCGTACTGAACATGTAGAGAAAAAGAGAAGACCACTGCGTGGGAATATAATGTCATGCACACGCCGCTCCATGGTGGGCGAAGTGCACCCCCTCCTGCCATTCCAGATTGTATTCTAGAGGAAGATAACTGTTCAGTTGGGGATTCAGAGGGAGCCGACCACTCCTATTTACCACCTGAGGTGTTTGCTCTAACCTGGCATGCTGATGTTGGTCATATCATGCATATGGCGCCTCACATTGCTTACATTATACATCTTATATGTCATCAGCTTAGTTTAGATTTGCTTTATGTGAATTCCACCTATTTGGTTTCTATATCATACTGCCACCGTTCCTAAATATTTGTCTTTTTAGAGATTTCAACAAGTCATTACATACGGAGCAAAATGAGTGAATCTACACTCTAAAATATGTCAATATACATCTATATGTGGTAGTCCATTTGAAATCTCTAAAAAGACAAATATTTAGGAACAGAGGGAGTATATGGGAATTATGAAATGCCATTTTCTTTAGCCAGGCATCATATACGTGAATCGTGCAATGCCATCTTATTTAGCCAGCCATCATATATGGGAATTGTATCATGCCATATTTTTTTCTCAATGTATTCCATTTGTCAACAATGTTTATACATTCACCTACTCTTCCTGTGCATCAGCCATTTGAGTTGGTCATGAGAAAATCTGGAGTGAAAACAAGGTCTTCTGAGCAGTCAGTGCTACCTGTCGATGCAGATTTCTTGCTAGTTATAGATAGCTCCTCAGAGGAGGATTCAGAGACAGATGACCAGTCATATCCC
>NC_041383.1:605976905-606014939 GCF_002162155.2 Triticum dicoccoides
CTAACTTGGTAGGGTTATATTTCTCATATCATGCATATGGTGTCTTGCACTGCCATGCCATCTGCTTAGATTAGACATGCTTTGTGTGAATGCCTCATGTTTGCTTTCTATATCAGATATGTGAATTATGCAATGCCATGTTTTTCAGCTGGTTATGATATATGTGAATTATGTACCACCATGTAGCCAGGCATAATATATGTGAATTATCTCATGCCATCTTTTTTTTAATTATGTATTCCATTTTTCGACAATCTGTGTATATTGAACTACTCTTCATGTGTATCATCCATTTGAGCCGGTTATGGAAAAACCTGGAGTGAAAACAAGGTCATCAGAGCAGGAAATGGTACCCGTTGAAGCATATATCTCAATGGTTACAGGGAGCTCCTCAGAGGAGGATTCAAAGACAGATGACCAGTCCTATATCCCACCTGAGGTGTAAGCTCTAAGTTGAAATGTTTATATTTCTCATATCATGCGTATGGTGTCTTGCATTGCTTAGTTTAGACATCATATGCACAATATTGAATTCCATGTGCTTAGTGTAGAGATCATACATGCGAGTGCCAGCTGCTTAGTATATGAATCAATTATGTCAATTATATCATGCCATCCTATATACTTGGACAACATGTATGTGAATTATTTCATCCCAACCTATTTTAGAAAGACATCATGTAGTTTTTCCATGTCATCCTGTTTAGATACTCATCATATGTTGAATTATGCCATTATATCCTGTTAAGTTATCCATCATATATCTGAAACTGTGTCATGCTATCCTGTTTAGTTAGGCATCATATATGTGAAATTGTGTCATGCTGTCCTGTTTGGTTAGACAACATATATGTGAATTACCACATCTGTCTATCATACAGTGTATGTACGTTCAATTTCTTTTCTTGTTTATCAGACATTTGAATTGGAGGGGGTGATGGCAATATCTAAGGGAGCAAAAACCCGTACTTCAAAAAAGATAGTGCTACCCATCGATGCAGATAGAACCATGGTTGTACTGGCCCACAAGCTAGCCCCACCACACATAACCAAGACTCTTCCAGATTGCACACTTACACCGTTGGGTAGAGAACTAGCTACAACCGATCTAACCGCAACCCCAGCAAATAGTAACCCACTTCTAGTTGACAAAGCACCATGTCCACCACAGAGTACCCCCACACAAGCAGCTTGTAAAGCAACTGTGGTGCCCAAAGCATGAAGACCACCATAGCAGACCCAAACTCCACGTTTAAAGTAGAAGAGCAACTGGTCTCAGGTCAGATTCCGTAGTTATGGTCCATACTCCTTTGCTGTTGCATCACTGTATTTACTCATACCAACTACTTTCGAATTTGAAGGATCCAATTGAAAGTCCAATGGCGCAATAGGTATGTTTTAAACCTATTTCTTTAACGGATTGTTGTTCTAACTTCTTGCTCTATGTTAATTTAAGTTTTAGTTGTATAAACAATTATGTTCTCATGTGATGCACATTACAAGTGTTGCCAATGCTGTGTAGTTTCTCACACTAATACTCTGTCTATGTTGTGCCTTAAAAATATATGAGTTGAACTGTGTCTCTATCTTGATTAGGCAACATAAAATAGAATGATATGGACAATACAGTGACCATAGTACATAGATATATGTTTGTTTCATGCTGTTATCCTGTCCACCTTACTACTGAACCGGTTTACCAAAATGAGTTTCGTATACTACATGTTAAACCTGTGATGTGTCTGCTTGTTTCTCTTGTAGCACTATAAAAAGAAGTCACATCCGTGACATTTTGGGCCGAACGAATTTTTTTCCTGTCATACTTATGACACTTCTATGACGATAATTGTGACAAAACCCGGTATCATCATAGATGTGGTGGGCTCCTACTTCTATGACAAAAAATCATGACAGAAAATGGGCTTTTCATCCTGGGCGGGCTGGAGACGCAGCTGCATGACATTCTTTGGGCCGTCCATGACGGGAAAAACCATGGTAGAAGCGAGGGAGAGGAAAATATCGGCGTGTTCCCGGTTACGGTGGGTGGTCGGGGCTGAGCGATGCATGGTGGTTTGTGCGTTTCTCTCGTACACGCACACACATGGGTGTGAGGCGTTGGGCTCTAACTAAAACCGAGCGAGGCGTTCACCTACTGAACCTGAGTGATTGCACTGTAGGCTATGCGTTACTGAACTCGAGCGATCGATCGATGGCTGTTAACTGAACCCGATCGAGTGGTTCCTTCACTACTGCTGCTAACTGAAGCCGATCTATGCCACCTCTGGATGAACAGTGAGCATTGTTGGGGGGTTTGGATGAACATTTCCCGGTGGGGGTGGATGAATAGGACCCCCATGGTGTTGCCTTGTGATGAAGAGGACCCGATCGAGCCGGTTGGGGCTGGATGAATAGGACCCCGTGGAGGGCTGGATGAACAGGACGACCCCATAGAGGGCTAGTTGAATAGTAGCCGATGGAGGACTAGATGAACAGTAGCTCGTGGAGGGGTGGTTGAACAGGAACCCGTGGAGTGGGCTGGTTGAACAGTAACCGGTGGAGGAGCGCGCGGTGGAGGATGGATAAACATGAGCCCGTGAATGAATAGTCGCAAGTGGAGGTTGGAGGAGGTCGACGTTGGATGAATAGTAGCCCGTGGAGGCTTGAGGAGGTCGATGGTGGAGATGAGCAGTATCCCATGGAGTCCCGTTTTGCGGTACGCCGCACCCCTCCCGATGAAAAGGACCCCCGTTTCGACCGTAGAGCTCCAACACAAGTCCGTTTCCTCTGTTTTGCGGTACGCCACACCCCTCCCGATAGGACCCCGTTTCGACCGTAGGAGGTCCAACAGAAGTCGGTTTCCTCTATTTTGCGATACGCCAGACCCCTCCTGATGAACAAGATCCTGTTTCGACTGTGGCCGGACGAACAAAAGGCCGTTTCCTCCGTTCTGCGGTATGGCACGCCTTGTTTCCATCGGCTATTCCGTCGAAGCCCTCCCGGTGAACACGGCGACGCATTCTGTTCCGACCCAGCCAGTTGGCTCCCCATGAACACGACAACGACGCAGTTTCTCTGTTTCGACCAAGCCATGTACACGAGCATTGGCCATACATATGCGCGAGTAGGCATTTGAGATCCCGCCCGTATGTACGTACGTGGTCGTATTTACTTTCTTGCACCCTGGCCGCTGTACGTATGTGTACATGCTACATGCGCGCCTCTACTACGACACGTCTGCGCCTCTACATCGACCAATACGTAGTTACACGTTCGCAACCAGAATGACAATGCTACGTATGCTTCGACCAGGTGGGTCCCGACTGTCACGCACTTCCTTGCGTGCGAAGATGTAGCTGGTGGGTCCCAGCAGTCAGGGGGGACAAATCATTTTTTTTGCCCGTAATATTTGGCGCACTTCCTTGCGTGCGAAGATGTAGCTGGTGGGTCCCAGTAGTCAGGGGGAAAACGTTTTTTCACGAAATTTGGTGGCCCATCCGGTGGGTCCCTACTGTCAGGTGGAGGAATAATTATTTTGCGCGTAATAAGGAGCCAATTCATTGCGGCTGCCATGGACCCAGCTGTCAGCCCCTCCACGTATAGTACTCTTTCGATGGAAGTCGTTCCTTGACCACGTTGACCACGCCGCGCCGAGAGCACCAGGGCGGTGGACGACTATGAGGCCTAGGAAGGGGACAACATGGAGCCCAGGAAGACGCGATAGTGGATGCCCACGCGGAGAGGAGTAAGAGGGTTCACTGGTTTGGTTGCGGTGTGAGGCTGCTGTCACCACAAAATAACAGGGGGTGTGGGTGAATAGAGGGATGGCCTGGCCAGCTGTGGGAGTAGTAGGGGACGGTGAGCCCTCCACAGCATCACAGTCGGCCATGGGAGGCAAGAGCACGCGGCATGACCGGCGGTGGTTTGGGCGGCTGGAGCAAGAAGACCAGAGGTTGAAGAAGCACTATGGCCGTTGGATGGACATCATACGGTCCCTGGAGCTAGAATCGTTCATATTGACTAAGTTAACAAAGCCCTCCGTCCCCGTCAACTTAGTTGGCCCACAAGTCAGCCTCCCACTATGGTGGGTTCCAGCTAGCAGGGGTATTAATTTTTTTGTGCTTAATAAGGAGGCACGTCTTTGCGTGCGAAGATATAGCTGGTGGGTCCGACCTGTCAGTGGGGGGAACATTTTTTTCATGAAATACAGAGGCCCTTCCAGTGGGTCCTAGCTGTCAGGTGGAGGAGTCATTATTTTGCGCGTAATAAGGAGGCATTTCCTTGCGTGCGGCGATGGACCCAGCTATCAACCTCTCCACGTACAGTCCACTTCCGATGGATGTCGTTCATTGACCACGTTGACCAGGCCGTGCCGAGAGCACCAGGGCAGTGGACGACAGCAAGGCCTAGGAAGGGAACGACACGGAGCCAGGGAAGACTTGGCAGTTGTTTCCCGCGCGGAGGGGAGTACGAGGGTTTATTGGTTCGTCTGTCATCCCCGGAGAATAACAATAGGTGTGGGTGAGTATAGGGATGGCTAGGCCAGTGACGGGAGTACGGTGGGGCGGTGAGGCCTGCGCGGCAACATAACCGGCCGCGGGAGGAGGGAGCATGCAGTCCTGCCGGCGCTTGTTTGAGCGGCTTGAGGAGGAAGAGTAGAGATTGAAGAAGCACGACGGCCGTTGGATGGACATGCAACAGTCACTGCTCTCATGTATTGACTAAGTTGACATGGTGTTGCGCATGCATCAACTTTTTTTAGGAAAGCATACGCGTCACCCTGTAGTAGGCGCACAAGTCAGCCTCAAATCTGTGGACAACATCATACAACCCATCTGCCATTATTTCTAATAATGTACAGCCCATTTTCTAATTCTTAAGATTTTTTTGGACCCACCTTCTTTTTGTTAGCATTACACCCCATATTGTGGCCATGGTAAAAAATTATACGAAATTTTGCATATTTCAGTGCGGTCAACTGTTTTTAATCCCGAAATATTGATTCACATTCAAACTATTTTCAAAAAATAATTTATATAAATATAAAATCCAAATAATTGTCCATGCATAAAAATCAATGCAATTTATAATCTTGTAATGAAAAAAATTTGAAACTAATTCCCAGTTTGATGTGTTTTAAAAATGTACAACCCATTTCTGGGCAAACCGAATGAAACTCTCCTCGTCTTGAAAGATTTGCAGCCCAGCAAGGCTGATAAAGCAAGTAGGCCTCGTTTGGGTATTTCTTAAAAAAATAGAACTGGGCTAGCCATTTTCAGCAAGAAAAAACACAATTGGGCTCATGATGTGGCAAACATAAATAAAACCCTGGCTAGATGGGCCACAGCCCCCGCACCACCCTGTTGTTACCCTGATCCGTCGCTAAAACTAGTATAAATAACAACTGCTTGTTCCTAAAAAAACTGCGTGACCTGCTGGGTCCCTGGTGTCAGCCGCTCGTAGTGTAATTCTCTCGTTTATTGACTACGTTAACAATGGCGTGAGCCGCAGATGTCCAACCATTAGGAGGATCCTTTTTTTGGGCCTGTAATAACGAGGCACTTGCTTGCATACTGCCATGACGCTGGTGGGTCCCTACTGTCATCCTCTCCACGTACAGTCATCTCCTTATTCCTCTCGGTTGTTGACGACGTTGACAACGCAAGAGGGCGGCGCACCGCGCACGGTGAGTGAACCAAGGCGGAGGATGAAGGCGAGGCCTCGGACAGAACAAACAGGAGCCGTGGAAGATGCGCTAGTCCAGTCGCAGGCGAAGGGGAGTACGAGGGTTGACTGGTTCGGGTGCGGGTGCGTGTTGGGACTGATGTCGATGGAGAATAATAGGACATGCGGGGAATAGAGGGAGGGACTGGCCAACGTTGGAGGGTACGGTAGGGCGGCGGAGGTGCAGCCAGCCATGGGAGGCGGGAGCAGGCGGAGGCGACGGGGTGGTTTGGTTTGGGCGGCTGGAGGTAGAAGAAGACAAGAGATAGAAGATACACGACAGATGTTGGATGTCAATCCAACGGCTGCTAGGCAGAACCATTTGTTGACTGGCTAGTAAGTCGACACCACCTTGGATAGCTATTTCCTCGCGGGTCCAAACGTCAAAATCCAAATCTGTCACGGTCATGCTGCCTTTCCTACGAAAATTTACAACCCATTTTATGTGCTAGTTCGAAATAAGTTTGTGGGTGCTGGTGGGGGCTAATCACATGGCTTCTGTAATGCACGGTGAGCTCAAGCAGCCGGCGAGAGTGATGTTATTTCCCTTGGTTGGGATTTGTTACAATATTTCACTCTAAATTAAATGAATGGCAAGCCATTTGCCTTGTTTCAAAGAAAATATGACAGTCACCCCCGAGTTGAAAAGGGCAAGAACATCTAACTCCAGCTTACAAACTATACAAAAGCACGAGGGTTAATTGTTTATCAGGTTTACACAAAACCCAGGTTGAAAAGGGCAACAACATCTAAATCCAGCACTGTTTTCGGTAGTCACAGTCAAATGGATCGGTCAAGTCCATAGAATGAACATCCTAGGTCGTAAAATTTACTCGATTATGACCACAATATGTGGTAAATAGAAGCTCGACATGTTCATAAGCTCTTTTGCCCTTTGTTGCTCTTTGACATATGCATCTGTCAAACCATGGTGCTGATAAACTTAAGCCTGATGGACAATAGTAACCTCGCATTCAGCAGGAAGAATGTGACAAATCTAGTGTTTGCACGGTTGGCTACATGTCGTTCTAGCGTTATTGTCTTCAATCGAATCTCATGAGAAGTGAGAAAATCCTGGTGCTTATGAATCCACCGATTGGTTATAACTTTCTTACCCTGTCCTGTTGCCTAAATAGACATGAAGATTGAAAATAGTTAAGGTCTAAAAAAAGTGTCGAAAGAGCAACAACTGAACGGTTAATTCTAGTACACTATATGCGGGCTTCCAATGTGCATGAAATTGTCACCTTTATATACAACTTCTCCAGACATGGAAAGCATTGCAGCAAGCCAATAATCTTGTTCAGATCAAAACTATTCATTTGGATATATAAGATCTTGACAGAATCCAACACCATTGATAGGCCATCCATGGAGAAACTCTTCATTGAGCATAGAACATAATATTAGTATGAAATGTGTACTCCAAGATGATATATAACTTATGCACAAAAATTTAAAATGCAGCTTATGGTTACAAGTGTAGATGATAATATAAAGTAATTGAAGAACTGTGGAGCCAAACCCCATAATGAATTGAGCACAGAGAAAATGTATTGCACCCAAGGTCTCCAATTTACGTGCAGAGAGGACGGTTATTTGCAACGGTGAATAACTAGAATCAAGGACCAACCTTTGAAGTGAAGGGGCATCTTGGATGATGAGTTGCCTTCCGTCGAAAGAAATTACAATTCTTACAAGGTTAGGCGACTTTATTTGGAGACAACCTATTCTAACTGTGAAAACAAGCACCAAGCACTCCAGGGCAGGGCAACTGGAGTGGATGATGCTATGCAATGATTCCTCCGATATAAGAACCCGCACTAGTGAAAGTTTCTTGAGAAATGTGAGTCGAAGGTTCAGTACCAGATTGTCTGGTAGGTAGCATAGTGCAAAGGTGGCAATGTGGAGAGAGGAGGAAAACCGCGAGATGGACATCGGTGCTGAGGGCACAAGTACATGGCGTTCGGTATGTGGTAGGTGATTTCCAGGGGAATAATAGAACTCAAGCAGCTGTAGTTTTGTGAATTCAGGGTATTTCAGCCAGGCGTCCGCCGTGCAGGGCATGGTATGCTTGCTCAGGTAGCATGACAGGATACAGAGGCTTTGAACGGAGCCCTGGTGGGAGGACATGATGGCTCTGGGGATTTCAAAATCATTGAAGAGAGATAGCTGATGAAAGTCGAGATTAAGGGGCACTATGCGCCATAGAGGGCGCCACCGAATTGAGAGCACTTGGGTGTGCTAGCAATCCTTAATGGGGAGAAGCGAGATGATCTCCCCAAGGACGGCGTCCTGGAGATCGCTGATGCGGTCCACCCGAGATTCTACGGATTCCTGGGATCCGGTGGGGGCGGGGTCGCCGATTCTCCCCGTGCTGCCGGGTGCGGGATCTACAATAGGCATCGCCGCTGGCGGGAGCCTCATCTTCTTGGTGCTGGGGTCAGCCGACTCCATTTTCCTCGAGGGCGTCGCGTCGCACTCACAGATTTGAGTAGAGTAACGAATGACAAGCCTAGTTGTAGTGTGAGTGAAGAAGAAGGGGAGCCGGGGTTTTTCTATAGTAGTGAGAAAGAAGGGGAGCTGGGTTTTTTTGTAGGAGTGAGGAGAGGAATATGGGGGTACGAGTGGAGCGAGCTGATGTGAGGTGGGTGGGAGCGAGGAGGAAGAAGAGCACCCAGTTTTTTTTGGGGGGCGGTGTGCTCGGTGTGGGTAGTGCCTCTCATTCAGTAAATATATGGGTTTTGAATTGATTTTACTATTTACTAGGGTGGATGGGCAGTTTTGTCTTGGGCCGAGAGAAACAATTACAACTAGTACAGTGGAGACACTCTACAGCTACCCAGAAAAACAATTACTACTAGTACAGTGGATACAATACCGCTTCTGGCTCCTCCTAGGTCATCGAAACGTCTCCCTCTACTGAATGCCGTTATACTTTTGTTCACCGAAATGCGGGCCATGCAGCACGCGGGCCCAAATGTCATCCACCAAATTAGAAGTCAGTATGCAGGCGGAGAGTCACCCCGGTCGTAGCGCAGCAGTAACGAGCCGTCGTATCACAAAACCCCATCTCCCTGCAGTCCAAGTTTGACGGACGAAGCAACCATCATTTGACTCTTCGTTGAATCCCCTTCTCCCTCACCATCTTCAAGAAAGGCAACACTCACATCTGCCATTGTTCATCTCTCCCAACGAAGGGAAGGTAAGCGGATTTGTGATGTTGGTATATTTTCTTTCAGAGAAAAAAAAGAACTTCTGCAAAGCAGTAACCGATCCGCACTCTCTTTTTTGTTTCATTGTCGTTGCGATTGTGTTTTCCTTTCAGTGGTCTCCTAGTATTCTTCAATTTCATGATGGACCAATGAGAACCAGGCAAAGATCTACTGATATTGGAGCAGACGCAGGAGGCTGATCCCCATGAGACAGAGAGCTCCTAGAAGATGGAGGCAGCCACCGAGCCGACCCTAGATACGCTCACAACCACTACTCAGATGGTCAATGTCCCGTTTGAGGTTACAACCCCCATGGCACTGCAAGAGCAGTTTTCCCCCTTGAGGATGTGTCCCCCCCCCCACTGAGCTGCCCAAGGTGATCTTCTTCTTTGCCAATCTCGATTGTGGTTTTTCAGCTAAGTATGTGGTGATGAATAATGCAAAATTTTATTAGCTTCGATGCCATGCTATATATAGTGGTTTAAATAACTTGTATTTCTTATACTTGAAAGTAATTCAATTTTTTTTCTGTTTCAATTAGAGCCCTAATGCAGACAAGGATTGTGTGGTTGTACATGTCGCTCGCTATTAGGCGGATGACCTGAATATACACACTGGGAAAACAGAGTTCTTAGGCTGTTGGATCCTGGAAGCCATTTGCGCTTATACCAATGTCGAGTTGTATTACAGCCTCACCGTTGTCCGGCGAGTTGTCCAGAGTGTACTGAAGCACAAGAAGTTCAAAGCTACTCCTTCGTTTGTGAGGCATACTGTTCTTGTCAAGCATACGCAGGAAGATGACGTGGCATGCCTCCACAAAAAAGTTTATGAGTGGCAAGGCAACAAGGTTGTCTTCATGAAGGTTCACAGGATTGAGCTGCTGCCGGACATCCTCGATGATGTTCATGGCAAGGTCCGTCCTGTGTCCAGCCCAAATTAGATTGAGGCATGAAATAGTTGCCCAACTAGTGTTTAATAGTAGTTTGGATTGTGTCTAATTATCCGAACCTTTCATGTTATTGAGCCCTCTGGGGCTAGTACTCTCTTTGAACCCGTCTATGGGAACTGCTGCTACTTTTGTGTGCCCATGAATCATGTGAGAACCATCGTAATTGTTGCCGAAACATATGCGTCCTCACTAGTTTTTTCATGAATATGGCATGGTAAGACATAAGTTGTCATGGTTTATCATACAAGCAACGTGTGTTTGATGAAATAGAGTACTCGTTCAAGAACTGTGCACCGACGTATACATAAGTACCTGTAAACACTGTTGGTGCTACCCCACTTGTAACAAGTTGTGCAAAACACGGCACATTGTCTCAGCTCGCTTCAACACTAGGCTATCGACCAGCTAACAATCAACAATCTGATGTCTGACATATAAGCAACTATGTATCTTGTTACAGTGGTTCATGCAGTTAACTGAGACCACAATGTAAATTCCAAATGTTCAGACGCTAGTCCAGCGTTCATGTGGAACACTCACATTAAACTCGACTTCATAAAAAACTTGAAAAGCATAAGTTAAGAACTTTTATACATCTCAATGATTCATAGAACATAACAAACATATACTAGTTCACAGCAAAAGACAAAGTTGTGAGAAGGTTTACAAATCAGGAAAAAAACAAGCAAGGCTTCTCTGAGCAAAGGGCCTCCCAACGGGCTTAAATTTCCTGGAGTTCACTTTGGTTTTTTCTTGTTGCCACCATCCAGGGTTAGGTTCTCTCATTCCAGAATAACCAATTATAATTGTGGTCCTAGCTGGAATGATGAACTGAACCATGCAGTGTACCGACCAACTGATATTCTTGTGCATTCCACTAAATTTAAGCACGCTATTTGCAGGAATAAACAGACCACAATGCCTCTTGTCCGTGCACCTGTCCAAAAAACCGCCGTGCTAGCTGGTCCTCGGTCCATGTATGAATTGGTAGAAAGTGCATTACGAACTAGGATGCAGTTATTTTTGCTCGTCCCTGCACTGCAATCAGGAAGTAAAACATATGAATCAGCTTCTTTTAGATTGCATTGGTCATTCTACCTAGTTACTACCAATGTAGGAATACCTGGAACACTAGTGGTTAAAGGACGATAGCTCGGAATAGCCACCTCATTTTGTGCAGTTGTACTAAAACTGAGGTGTGTACTTTTGATTGCGCAGACAAGAAACGATATGGAGACGGACATCCCTGTTTGCGCAAATATGAAATATGGTTATTTAAACAGTGACAGATATTTGCAGTGGCGTATGATTAACAACAACATATATTGTGTTATAATTGGCACTAGATTGACAGTATGAAAGTGCCCTTAAGTAAGCAGTATCACATCACATCAACACTGCCACTAGATTAACATGCAGAACAATAACATTAGTATTACTGTCATGAGAGTAGCACATGGTCAGTAAATGTGCATTCAAATTTGTGCAGTTCCACTGAGATGAAGCAATGTTAGCGGTGTGATATTTAAGTGTAACTGCAAAAGCACAATTCATGGGAAATAAAGTAAGACGGAAGCACTTCATAAAATGGTGGTGGCATTGCTTCAATTTATCGACGGCACTAGACCATTACTTATAGTGACATTAGGTGGCATTGCTTAATGCTTGATGTGATTTTACATTAACGGTAGCGATATGGGCGTAGGGACAGGAGGGGAATAAAGTGGTGAGGCAGATGTTGTTGCTGAGAGCGGCAAACACTCAGGCAGCATGTCTGCATTTGTCCCATTTTTTATCTCCTCGGCGACATTTTCCTATGTGAGAACATGAAATCTAGAGCTGCTCATTCTCATTTGCGTTGTCCCCCAACACACGTCACTTTCTTTCCTTTTTCAACCAAGAGACATGTCCACTTCCCCCCACCCTTCGCCATCCACCATGCTTTGTTCGTCTTTTCAACCAAGAGACTGATTGGGTAGCCAGTATCTACTACTTTCCCCCGTTTCCTCTTAGAACCAAGTCCTAGATTCATGCTACAACTTTCCCACTTTCATCCCTGTTTGAACCAACTCTTAGAGTCGACTGTATGAACTAGCTTTACCTCTAATAATAGTAAAAGTCTAGGTGGCTTTGGAACGGCGGACGGAAGTAGAAAAAGATCCACACGAAGCCAAGTGGGGAGCTGGGGCAGTAGAGCAAGGCAGGTTTCAAAGGAATATATACCTGAGGGTTGTCGGCATGTGGCAAAGCAGGCGTCGGGAGGCCACATCTTGGACACAATACCGCAGGGAGGAAGAAGGGGTCGAAGGCCCTCCCGAGCCGGTGCTCTCTCGGAGAGAACGGCATGGCTGCCGATCGGGACATGCGGGCAGCCATTGGTCTCCTCCCTCACAGCCGATGATAGCATGAATGATGCACCTACACCCCTGCCCTGGTCGAGGTTGTCCTACCGGATTTGTGACCAGCCGTGAGCAGAGAGAGTGTGGCCACCTATGTCTTGCTCAACATAACGCATAACGCGTTAAGGTAGGCCCCACACGGTTTGCCTCTTTTTTAACATAACGCATCAAGTTGCAATTTGTTTGTTCACCCGTGGTAGACGAGCCTCCCTCCATCAAGTGGACAACCAGTACATGTGTCAAATGACCATGTGGGCTGCCTTTTGGTACAAAAATGAGCTCCAGCGTGTACCCGCGCGGGTGTGGTTGGGAAAGAGACAGAAGTAAGTGCGTCATGCGTCCACCTCTTCTCTTCGTGCACGTCCCCCACCTACGTGGGTGTGTGTGAGATAGATACAAACCTAGACATAATGCGCCGTCCATCCCCATGCCTCCGCCCAGTCCGACCACCAGTCACCACCACGCCCCACTCCTCCTCACCTTATCTCTCATCTTTCTCCCTCCATTTTTATATACAAGGCCACTATCAAAATTACAATTTGCAGATATACAAGGCCACTAACACTAATCGATGCAATATTAATGGTGTTTGCCGTGTAGTACTAGCAAAGGAGGACATTAATTATCCCTTGCATGCATGCGGGTGTGTGAGCATTGGCTTTATGTGCATGAAAGAGAAGAATACACATTAATTTACACGGCAAACAAGGAAACAAGGTGGCTTACAACATTGACTTAGAAGACATTAATTTTTGCCTTGGTACCTGTAATATGGGTTTGTGGCCTTGTATACAAAAGGAGTCCGATAAAATTCTCGAGATACCATTTTCTGATAAAATTCTCGAGATATCATTAGTTTTTACAAATGGGATTACTCCTGCATGGGTAAATCTCAACAGGTGTTTTGTAAAAAAATGCATGTTGATGTTCCGTGCAATGCATGGGCATCTTGCTAGTCCATGGAAACAACCCATGGAAAAATTCATGGCGAACGAGGGATTTGAATCTACTGAGAGGGGTTGTTTGGATCATGCCCAGGGTAGCCAAAATATTAGCGACCCTTTTGTCCACCGGTGCCTTTGCCACCGATGAACAAGGAATGGCTCGGGTGCTCATGCATCCTCCAGCGCACACGATGGAGACGAGCTCGCACGAGTTGTGTTTTTTGTCTCACCATGCCGCCTGAGCCGCCCGCACACCGACGGGCGACCCGCAAATTATGCCATCCAACCGTAGCCGCACAAAGTATGACAGCAATTCAACCAACCGGACAAAATTCATGCAAACACGGCGATATTTCATATAAACAATGATGGAAATCATATAAAATACAGGATTTTCATACACACATGATAGATTCATTACATTCAAATGAACTACGCGGTGCTAGTTCTGGACAGCACAGGCATATAATACCTGGCCTAAATGGTCGCTCGCCGATCCATTTGTGTTCCTCATGTCCGGCAGCACGATCATCGGACTACCAGGAGCCCCAGAGGTATACGCTTCAACGCAAAGGATGGCTTGCTTCCCCACTGCCCAATTGATATCATTGGCTGATGCCGAAGATGTTGGTGGAAGGGGGCTTCCTCGCTTCCGTGGAGCCCATGCGTGGTCGACGAAGGTCCTCACAACAAAAGGATCCAGCAAGACACAAGCTGTGTACGCTGGTGTCGCCTCCACGGTGGCATTCATGGGACCCAAGCGGCGGCAGCCTCCCGTGTTCTACTACTCCTTGATGATGGCAGCGGACGTAGAAGCGCTGGTCACCGACTCGTCGCTCTCCATGCACCCGACTTTTGTTGCTGCTTGCATGGCGCGGCCGCCAGCATGGGAGCCTCGGCCACAGAAACGGGAGACGCTGTACGAGGCGGCGGCATGGACGACAGCAACGATGCCCGTGCGCCACTCCTCGTCGAGCTGGCCTGGAGCGGCAAGTTGCTGAACCACGTGTCGGCTTGGGGCAGCAACCGGCTTTGTCAGGTGAGGGGAGGGGGGGTGGATCAGCGAGCTGCATAGCTCGTATCCGGCGGGCTCCGCGGGCCACCCAGCCGGCTTGGATGCGGGATAACTACTCTTCGTAAGCCATTGTAAGAGTGGACAAAATGGTGAAGGAGAAGATAGGGGAGCGGCGGAGGTGTGCGATTATTGGCCGGCGTTTGGCATCGTTTAAATAGGAGATTAAATAGACGATGGACGGGAGGAGCTCGGCCGGTGTTGCGTTTAATGTCGGCCTGGTCATGAACGGACGTGTGTCCAGAGTGGGTTTCTCGGCTTCCACATGGGCGGGTTTCATGGAGGCGTTTGAATGCGGCAAGGAGGCATGTTCAGCCGGGCGTGCAACGAGTGGCGCCCTCGACTCTGACGTATGACACCGTGCCGTTCTTCCATTGACGTTATGCTCTTTGGATACATGGCCTGCATGTCAGTGACCCAATGTAGGCAGCGCACAACAGAGGAACTTTTGGTGGGCCAGGGCGGTCAGAAGCGGGCATTTCATAAACCGATGATTATTCATTGAGTGTGACGTCATCCATTTCATGTAGATAAGCCTACTATTTTGATAGCCCGTTCGATACATTGTGATTCATAAAGACCGCTGCAAACACCAATGTTCTGCTTATCACAGATAAGATTGATTAATACCTGTAACAATCCATGTCCTTAACAAAGGGTGAATGCACGTATAGGTTGAGCGTGTGTCTTGCGTCGTGTGTTGTGTGCATGCAGGCGTGCAAGTGTTGCATGCGTGCAAGGGTACGTTTCAGTGTTACATGCATGTGTGTGTACGTGCGTGTGTTCGTGAGTGCATGTGTACGTGTCAGTGTTGCAGGCCTGCATGCGTGCATGTGTTCGTTATGTGTACGTGTCAGTGTTGCACACCTGCATGCATGCGTGTGTTGCATGCGTGCATGTGTACGTGCGGGGTGAGGCTACACGTCAGTCAGCTGACTTTTTTCATCTCTGGTCATTAGATTTTCTAGCAGTTGGATACGAAATCAAGGGCCTGGAGTTTATCTCCAAACTCCACCCCCTGAGCCGCCAGCCACCACCGGCCGAACCACCGGCCCTCGTGGCCCGCACCGCCGCGCTGCCCCGCCTGCCTCAAAACCACTCCCCACCGCCGGTCCACTGCCGCACCGGCCATCCCTCTAGGCCCCCCTGCACCGAGCTTTTTCTTCGACGATCCCCACGCCATCGCCCAATCACCGCGCGTCCACCACCGGCGACTGCCAACCAGAGGTCTCACGACTTTGAATACCCACCGACCACTAATTTATTACCATTTCTGTCCTTCATATACGCGCTGACGGGTAGGCCCTATGGTAATGCGCACTGCTAAATGTGGACTGTTTGACTGGTCAATTGATCATGTCATCAACAAATTACGGAGCTATATGGTGAGCTAGTTACGTATGATCACCCTAAAATGTATTTTATTAACATAGTACAGACTCAAACTACCATTTCCTTCTTTCATATACGGGCTGACAGGTGGGCGCCATGATTACGCGCCCTGATGGTGCAACACTAGTTGCGCCACGTGGAATGTTTGACTGGTCAGTTGATTGTGTCATCAACAAAATACGGAGTTGTCCGGGTGAGCCAGTGATCGTATAATCATGACATTTATTTTTTTAACATGGTACAGAACGCAAGGGCTCATATATACGCGCAAGCACTCACCGCTATAAGCGCACACAGGCAGACCCTACCCCTATGAGCACCTTCGAGAGAGTGAGCCAGCATATGATCTTAAGATTTTACGAAGTCACCATAGGTGCCTGGTAGTCGAGTGGAACGTCTGCTCCCACTTAACGCACATCACCGGAAAATACTGAAATTAACCCAGGATAAATGCAAGCACCGAGACTTTAACCCTGGTGGGCTCGAGAAACCACTGTCCTCCTAACCATCCAACCACATGTTGGTTAGCACGAAAAATGTATGTGGTGACCATGATGAGCTTATTCTGAAGTCCAATGACCATATCATGATTTCACTTCAAATACAATGACTATAAGTGTTGTCAACAAAATACGGAGCACGCATCAAATGCAAAGTCCGTTAGTGTCATCAAGAAAATACGGAGACATATCGTGAGCTAGATACCATATGATCACCACGAGAATGTATACGATGACCGTAATGAGCATATTCTGAAGTCCAGTGACCGTATAGTGCTTTATCTTGAAAGACAGTAACCATCACGCGTGAATGTGTCGTGGGCATGCATACTTATAGAGGGCCGAGAGATAGTTTGTGTGCATACGTGAAAGTGGTGTAGAAAGAGGGGGTGTTCGATGGAGACAAGGAGAGATATGCCCTTCATTTCTCTTTCTCGTGACTAATATATTAGGAGAATATATAAACATTCACAATGCAGAACAAATATTTTTGGATGCACCATGCAATTAACTTTGTTGTATAACATTGTACTATTGTGTATGCTTATTTTCTTAGTGGCCGATCGCGTGTGTGGTGTGGTGGGCATATCATCTCTAGTTGTGGAGGGTCAACATGAGGACTCACGGCTCGAATCCATCCTACGCCACATAGGTTGGACTGAGACGCATTATACGAAGAGCCATGTGGAGGACTCGGCGTACAACACGAAGCTACCAGAGTCGTTGAGGACTCTATCCTCACTGGTGATAAGCCGACTATATATGATTTGTAACCTTAGGCCCCGAGTATGTTATTGAAGCTTGGGGGCTAGTTCATCGATAGTATACACACACACACACTATGCCTGGTATTCACGTGTACTTCGTACACACCCCTATCACTAATATACAGTAACAAGAGTAGGCTTTTTCGTCAACTGCAAGGGTCCGAACTAGGGTAAAACTGTGCCTCGTATTACCATCCAGCCTAACAATCAGGGATATCCTACCGAATGATATGGTGGAATCATATCTGCCAACTACTAAGAGAGAGGTGTGTCTGGGGGAGGGAGTCTAGGGCGATGTGTGCGAGAGAGGCCTAAAGATAATGTGCATGCGGGAGACACCTATGCAAATATATGTGCGTATAGCAGGCTAGTAGAGACCATGCATGTGTATATATGCATGTGAAAGAAATAGTGTTTTCCAACTGAGATTAGTGAAAAGAGTGGTACATAGTAGTCAGAACAAGAGAGAGAGAGAGAGAGAGAGAGAGAGAGAGAGAGCATGTGCGTGAGACACCCCGACACCCCGAGAGAGATTGTGAGCATGTGTGAAAGAGAAATGCCGATGCATATAAAGTGTGTTCACTTATGCTTTAGATAGAGAGATATATAGCACGTTTGTGAGAACGGGCCGAGGCATAGTGCATCTACGTGTAAAAGGCGGTTCTACGCACTAAATAAAAATATAAATGGCATTATTATTTTTGGATGAGATCATGAATTGTGCAAATTGCGTATGGACGAAAATCGGTCTATCAGACACCCATAGTCTATTGAATTCTAGAATGTGCATGTGTTTATTTCATATGATCGATCCATAGAGTGAGAGCGGTTTGAAATACAGGTAATGGATTGCTTTTGCAATTCATATATAAACATCAATTAGTGCACTCCATGTTGTCAGTGTGAAGCACTTTATAAATTTGTCACTTTTATGGATACATTCCAAATTGCTAGCTACAAAATAGAATACATGTTGATTTCAACATAAAGGGGGTTTCGAAGATTCAAATTCATAGGAATTGCATTCATCTATTTGAACCCTAGATAATGACATTTGTAAATCAGATCTAAAAGGGGGCATCAATCTTTGTTGTGCGTTTGAACATGCTATATATTCATACGCATGTCTAACTTTTTTTTGCAACCAAGGAGATTATATCTGGAACCATGCATGAACTAAGGTAAGTTGCATATTTTTTAATATATAATCATGTACAATCTATATTCAAATGTACCCCCTCCATTCCAAAATAATCGTAGCTTTAGGGTTTTCAAGCGTAAAGATTTGTGAAGATTGACAAATCCTGAAAGTTCAATTCAAGAGAACTGAAAACGTTTGCTTCTGCTCCCACATATTGAATGGAGCACCAAATAAGCCTCTGGTCACTAGAATACGCACGAGACTAATGTTTGGTTGTAGGTAATTACTGTCCAGACTCTGGCCTGTGTTGCCTATCAGCCCGATGTCCAAAGTTCTAAACCGGGATAGGTTTGTAATTTCACCAAGACGCCAGTCTCAACCACCTCCGAGAACCATTCATACACCGTGGGCTCCTAAACACCCATGCGCTCGGCCGAAATCTATCCCGCCCACATTTGGGACGCCTAAGCTTACTGTCCTACCCCCAACCCCCAATATGTCCAAAATTTTAGATGGGGGCAAAGTTTGTAACTTTCCCCAAATTTCAAACAAGTGCGTCCCAAACTGAAACATTGTTCCCCCTTAGTTCCCTGTCCCTCCGTTTCCCCATTCATACTCCATGGGCGCCAAAATTCTCTCTCCACCAGCAGCAAAACCCCAGCCTCCTCCGTCCTCCACCCCATAGCGCCCAATCCACCGCCGCCCTCCTCCATCACGCCGGAGCCGGTACCACGACGTCGTCGTCCAACGCAACCGCAACCGCAATGCCCTCAAGGACTTAGCAGCTGAAGCCAAGGCAGAGAGGCAGAGCTGCCTCCACGACACCGACGCTGACGTGCGCCATACCAGAACCACTCCAACCACGCTGTCCTGTGCCCCGCTCCACTGTCGCAACCGTCCACCGCATCGGAGCTATTCCCGCTATGTCGTCGTTCGCCGCCTCGGATCTGGATCCCCGCCGTCGATAGACGGCCACCGCACCACACTCAACAACTTGGCCATGGGTTCGTCCAAGGCTCCACCGTCCTCCACAACTTGTCGTTTCCAGCGAACCACAAGAAGGTCGTTGGGAAAACAGAAGGAGGACCCAACACTATAAGTAGAAAGAGGTACTCCTCTTCCCTTATTCGTGCAAATCTTATGTCTCTGCTTGCACCGTATTCATCCCACGATAGAAACTAGTTGAGCGCTTCTTACTGCATCTTCTTCGTGATACTAAATGCACAAGGTTTCCTCCCTTTACTATTTCACCTTAGCTAGAGGTCTGTAGCCTGCATGGATTTCAATTCAGGGTCAGTCGAACCGCAATTAAAAGAAGCAGCACCCGCTTAGGCGCGCGGAGCACCTAGTCCGCCTGTTCGCCGAGGAAGCGGCGCATCATTGTCTATCATAGGGGTGTGGGGCGCAGGAGCTGCTTGCGCCCAATCTGGAGGTCGGCGGGGCTTGAATGGATGGCCGGGGGGCGGTGCCAGGCACGACGGTGCGGTGAGGTTGAGGGGAGGGCGAAGGCAGGGGACTGGGCCGGCAATCGCTGGAGTTTCGAGGAAGATCGTCAACACCGACTGGCTCCAGGTAGATGAAGACGATCGGCCTATTCTTTGTACATCGGATGATGCAGAAAAAATGGATTGACCTATTTGTTTTCAGTTGACTATTATTTTCATAGAAACCTGTAGTAGTAATTTAGTGTGCCATGCATGTTGTAGAGCTATCATATGTCTCTCGTCATTTATTTCTCACCGACCTGCTATCTGCTACCTTTACACTATACTAATTGTGCACACACTTCACCCATACTCACACTATTGTTTTTTATGCATGGGTATTTAGATTCTGATGCATTGTTGATGAATGCAGAAAAGAAAAGACAGAAGTCGCTCCAGTGTAATTCGAAGATAAGCACTAAGTGTTTCAACGCTCTAAAGGGTGCAGTGTCAGCAGTTGGATACAGTAAACGTAGCTCTGCAGTTGATGATCTCAATTGCCACACACAACCATCCCAGGTGCTAGCTTTAACTTCGCGTTGTCAAATGTGGTTGCATGTTGCATATGGTGTCTAGCTTGTATTGCTTCCAATTTGGTTAAACTGCATCTGCTTACTTTACACATTATATCTTTGATAATGACATGCCTTCCTGTTTTTGATACATACTACATCTGTCTATTAACCAGTTTCTTACATCAAACTAATGCTCTTTTGTATCCCTCATCAATCACTTATGATAAGACAGTCACCCCAGTGGGTTACTGTGAGACACCCTACTCGTTTAGAGTGCAGTGTCATCCTCCCCACATGATTCTCAAGAAACAACAAGGCTAAAGGAAGATAGTCAACGTAGCTCTCTAGCTGATGACCGCAATTCCCTCACACCACCATCGCAGGTGCGTGCTCTTACTTGGCAGTGTGATATGTGGTTGCATGTTGCATATGGTGTCTACCTTGTAATGCTTCTAATTAGGGTAAATTGCATCTGCTTAGTTAACACATTATACCTGTGAATATGACATGCCTTCCTATTTTTGGTACATACTACGTCTTTCTATTAACCATGTTCTTACATCAAACTACTTTTCTTGTGTATCCCTCATCAATCACTTCTGATGATACACCTTCAAGTTGACAGTGTAATATTGGTTGCATCTTGCATATCATTTCAAACATGTATTGCCTCTAATTTGATGAAGTGCCACTTATAATGAGACACATCTAACTTGGTAGAGTGATTTTGGTTGGATCTTTCATATGGTGTCTAGATTGCATCCCTTCCAATTTGTTGAAATGCCTTCTGCTTAGTGTCTTTCATACATATGCCATCGTCCTACAATGTGGTTGCCATACATAAAAGTTGTGTTCGTCAGTATCATGCATCAACGAATTTGGAAGTGTGAATTTTGTTCCTTTTTCTTGTGAGTTTACTTGACAAGGCAAAGTCTGAAAGGACGAAGGAACGGAATGATGGTGGTCCTCTGGAGCAACTGAAACAGATGATCTCTACGGATTCTCCTGCTACTCCTACCGCAGTGTAAGTTCCAAATCTCATCTTCCCTACTCCACAACCCAAGGTGCTTGCTCTAACATGGCAGTGTGATATCTGGTTGCATGTTGCATATGGTGCCTGGCTTGTATTGCTCCTAATTTGTTAAATTGATCCTTAGCTTACACATTATACATGTGAATATGACACGACTTCCTGTTTTTGGTACATACTACATCCGCCTATCACACCATGTTCTTACATCAAACTATTGTTCTTGTGTATTCCGCATCTATCGCTTATGAAGAGACAGTCACGCCCGTGGGTTAGTATGAGACGCGCTACTCTTATAAAGAATGCAGTTTCATCCTCGCCACATGATTCTCAAGAAATAGCAAGCCTAAATGAAGATATTGAACGTAGCTCTGTACTTGAAGACCGCACTTTCCCTATACCACCATCACAGGTGCTTGCTCTAACTTCGCACTGTGATATGTAGTTTCATGTTGCATACGGTGTCTAGCTTGTAATGCTTCTAATTAGGGCAAATTGCATTTGCTTAGTTTACACAATATACCTGTGAATATGATATGCCTTCCTATTTTTGGTACACACTACATCTATGTGTTAACCTTGTTCTTACATGAAACTACCTCTCTTCTGTATCCTGCATCAATCACTTACGATGAGTCACCTTTATTTGTTGCATATTGCATATTATTTCTAGCATGTTGCCATGTATTGCTTCTAATTTGGTTAAATACATTTGTTAGGGACCCTTTTAATTTGGTAGAGTGATATTGGTTTCATCTTTCATATGGTTTCTAGCTTGCATTGCTTCTAACAAGTTCAAACACCTTGTGCTTAGTTTACACTTTATACATCATACATGTTAATATGTCACGCCGTCTTGTTTTTCATACATATTCCATCCTCCTATCATGCGTCTGCCTTACATGAAAGTAGTGTTCCTCAGTATCATGCATCAATGAGTTCTGAAGAGCAAATTTTATTCCTTTTTCTTGTGGGTTTGACTTGACAAGGCAAAATCAAGAAAGAGGAGAAAAGAGTAAGGAAGGCGATGATGGTGGTCCTCTGCAGCAACGTAAACAGAGCATCTATACCGATTCTCCATGTACTGCTAGTGCATTACAAGGTCCAAGTCTCCGCTCCCCTACTCCACCATCCAAGGTGCTTGCTCTAACTTGGCAGTGTGATATCTGGTTGCATGTTACATATGGTGTCTAGCTTGTATTGCTCCCAATTAGTGTAAACTGCATCTTCTTAGCTTACACATGATACATGTGAATATGACATGCTTTCCTGTTTTTGGTACATACTATATCTGCCTATCACACCATGTTCTTACATGGAACTACTCTTCTTGCGTATCATGCATCAATCACTTATGATGGGACACCTTTAAGTTGGCACTGTGATATTGGTTTGCGTCTTGAATATGATTTCTAGCATGTATTGCTTCTAGTTTGATGAACGCCACCTATGACGAGACAGTTTTAACTTGGCAGAGTGATATTGATTGCACCTTCCATATGATGTCTATCTTGCAGTGCTTCTAATTTGTTGAAGTGACTTATGCTTAGTTACCACATCATTTGTGTGAATATGTCAAGCCGTCCAGTTTTTCATACATATTCCATCCTCGTATCATGACTTTGCCTTTCATTAGAGTAGAGTTTGTCAGTCTCATGCATGAATGAGTTCTGATGAGCGAATTATATTCCTTTTTCTTGTCGGTTTGACCTCACAATGCAAAATCAATAAAGTCGAAGGAAATTGACAAGACATTGGATGATGGTGGTCCTTCCGAGCAACTGAAATGGAGGTTCTCTACAGATTCTACTCCGCAACCTCCCCACAAGATTTGCAAGACAACACAAGGCTAGACAATCAACGTAGCTGTGTAGATGATGAGCACATCTCCCCTACTCCACCATCACAGGTGCTTGCTCTAACTTGGCACTATTATATGTGGTTGCATGTTGCATATGATATCTAGCTTTTATTGCTTTTAACTTTGTTGAATTGCATCTGCTTACTTTACACATAATGCATGTGAATATGACATGTGTTCATGTTTCTCGAACATACTATATCTGATCACACCATGTTCTTACATCAGACTACTGTTCTTGCATATCCCGCATCAGTCACTTTTGATAAGGCACCTTTAACTCGCCACTGTGATATTGGTTGTGTCTTGCATATGATTTCTAGCATCTATTGCTTCTAATTTGTTGAAAAGCCATGCAGTTTGAACTTGGCAGAGTGATATTGGTTGCATCTTTCATATGGTGTCTAGCTTGTAGTGCTTCTAATTTGTTGAAATGCCTTCTGCTTAGTTACCACATCATAGGTCTGAATATGTCATGCCATCCTGTTTTTCATACATATTCCATCCTCGCATCATGTGTTTGCCTTTCATCCGAGTAGTCTTCATCAGTATCATGCATGAATGAGTTCTAAAGAGCGAATTTCATTCCTTTTTCTTATCGGTTTGACTTCACAATGAAAAATCATTACAGCTGAAGGAAATTAGTCCGGTAGTGGATGATGGTGGTCCTTTAGAGCAACTCAAACAGGGGGTCGCTACAGATTCTACTCCGCCATCCTTCCAACAAGATTCGCAAGACAACACAAGGCTGGACAGTCAACATAGCTGTGTAGATGATGAACACATCTCCCCTACTCCACCATCATAGGTTCTTGCTCTAACTTGGCACTATTATATGTGGTTGCATGTTGTGTATGATGTCTAGCTTGTATTGCCTCTAACTTTGTTGAATTGCATCTACTTACTTTACACATAATTCCTGTGAATATGACACATGTTCCTGTTTCTAGAACATACGTGTACATGATGAACACATCTCCCCTACTCCACCATCACAGGTGCTTGCTCTAACTTGGAACTGTTATATGTGGTTGTATTTTCCGTATGATGTCTAGTTTGTATTGCTTCTGATTATGTCGAATTGCATCTGCGTAGCTTACAACTCATACCTGCATAAGACACATTTCTTCTAATTTAACTTGGGACTGTGATGTAGGTTGCATCTTGCATTGTCTTCTATCTTGTACTGCTTCTAATTTCTTTCAATGGCACTTACAACGAGACACTTTTTACCTGATAGAGTGATATTGGTTGCATGTTCATATGGTGCCTAGCTTTCATTTCTTCTAATTTTGTTGAATGCCTTCCGCTTACTGTTTTTTCATACAAATTCCATCCTCCTATCGTACGTGTGAATATGAAGCGCTTTCTTTTCTTGTATATATTCCATCCTCCTATCCCGCGCTTGCCTTACATCAAAGTAGTGTTCGTCTGTATCATGCATAAACCAGTTATGCAGAGCTAATTTTATTCATCTTCTTGTGGTTTTGACTTCATAAGGCAATATCAGAAAATAGGAAGGAAAAGAGTAAGTTCGGGGATGTTGGTGGTCCTCCGCACCGACGCAAACAAAGACTCTCTAGATTTGCCACTGCTACTGCTAATGAAGTTGAAGTCCCAAGTCTACATGATGAGTTCTACTCCCGTACTCCACCATCACGGTGCTTGCTCTAAGTTGACAGTGTGATAATTGGTTTCATGTTGCATAGGTTGTCTAGCCTGTATTTCTTCTATTTTGATAAAATTGCACCTGCTGAGTTTATACGTTATACATGTGCATATGACATGGCTTACTTTGTCTAGAATACACTGCATCTATCTATCATACCATGTTCTTATGTCAAAGTACTGTTGTTGCGTATCCCGCATTAGTCACTCATTATTGGACGCTTTTAACATGGCAGTTTAATAGTGGTTGCATCTTGCATTGATTTCTACGTTGTACTTCTTCTAATTTTTCAAATCGCCACTTATGACAAGACACTTTTAACTTGGTAGAGTAATATTGGTTGCATATTTCATATGGTGTCTAGCTTGCATTACTTCTATTTTCTTGAAAATCCTTACGCTTAGTTTACATATCGTAGTTGTGAATATGTCATGCCGTCCTGTTTTTCTTACATATTCCATCCTCATACGGTTGTCTTACATCAAAGTATTGCTTGTCTGTATCATGCATCAATGAGTTCTGAAGAGCGATTTATTCTTTTGTGTTGTGGGTACGGCTTGACATGGCAAAGTAAAAAAAGAGCAAGGAATATAATATAGTAGGGAGTGGCGTTACTCGTCGGGTGAAACGAAAAAGGATCTACCGTCGAGATTCTGCTGGTACTTATAGTGTAGTAGATGGTGCAAGTCCACCGGCTAAATCTACAAACACAGTATCACCTGCTCCACCAGCTCCAGCATCCGCTTCAACTGTACCAACATCTCAACGAGTTACTCGTTCATTTGCTCGGGAACTGGGCAGTTCCCAAGCTGCCTTCACACCTAACACTACTTCTGAAGCACTGCTGACACAATAGGACTTGGTAAGATCAGATGAACCTCATGAGCATCAACACCAAGATGGTACCTGACCGAGTCAAGTTGCAGTTGCATGCTCCTTTATATGTACTCTCACAGTTTGGTGTACACTAACACTTTCCATATTCATTGTTGAACTAGCACCACGGCGCAAGTGGAAACAGACAACAGGGATAATGCTTGATAGATTAACAAAATCTAAAGGAGGAAGAATGGATATCCATTTTGAGGCAGGTTTAAAAAGGCCACGTGATGCTACAGAGTCATCCAAGTTAGTTTCCGAGGCAGCCGTTGCCGTTAGGTGTCATGCACGTATCCTCCCAACATGGATCCAGTACAGGAATGGGAAAGACAATACCTAGTTTAACACCTTCCTTGACCATTTATCCGTAAGTAATGTTATTCATCGCAATTAGTGATATTGTCTTGCTCTGTCCCATACTTTCTAGCTTCCTCCTAATAAGACTCACATTCGTTTATCAACAGATGAGGTTCAAGTTGGATCCAAAAGATGATGCAACTAAACAAGCATGCACTCATGTTTTTCAGTCTGCTTTGTGATAGTATTGGTACCACCTTACAAAATCTCACCTTGAAGGCAAGGCTAACAATGAAATCGCCCAAACATCTCCAGTGGAATATATTACAGATGAAGACTGGACAACCCTCGTTAAACACTGGTCTGATCTAAAGTATCAGGTAGGCTATATGTATTTGATTTGACCACATATTTAACTTGTATTTATATATGTGTCTTACAAGTGTATCTTCTTCTAGGCTAACTGTTTGAAGAAAAAGACCAACCATTCTAAAGTGAAATTCCAACAGACAATAGGATCTCGTAGTTATATTGCACCCTGCGAGGCTCTTGTAAATAGCTGCTACTTCCTTCTTTTTTCTGTGCCATATTATCGTATCTATATTGACTTGTTCCAAATACAGAGGAAAGCCCGTGTAGGCCAAAAAGAACCTGAACCGAATGCAGTGCAAATCTGCAAGGATTGCCACACCACCAAGATGAAGGGAATGAGCACACCAGTTCAAGCCGATGTTGTAAGTCATTACTCCTCCTGCCTTTGAACTGATTGGTACTGTGATGTGTTCATTTAACTACTTGGTTTGCAGCCAATGTCAGTTACTCTGTTCACTTTTATACACATTGTCTTAACGTATCATTTCACCTTACATGGTTTAAAAGAGATGAAGGATATTCTTTTGGTCTTGATTCATAATCTAGTTGTTATGTTCACATGCGCACACAATGATAAAATAGCATGTTTGTTTTATATCTGTTTGCCCATTATATGAATGATGTCATACTATGTTCATCCTACTTTAAACCATGTCTATTTATCCTTAGATGTCAACGAATGTGAGGAAATAGAGAATACAGTAGGCATGCTACATGGACATATGTTCCGAAAGTGATTTTATTATGTAGTTGGCACTACAATACAGGCTAACGTATTACAGTAGTTCACCAAAATAATTTATGCATAAATGTGTAACCTACTTTGTTTGTTTTTATCTCATTAGTAACTTATCTAGTACACTAATCTACAAGTTCAAACTTTCAGCAAGCCATGGAACAAATGATTGAACAACCGCAACCACCTGAAGGTGACGAGGCTACCATAGGAACAATGTCACCTCTTGCTGCAGTGCGTCAGTATCTCTCCACTAACAGTGCAAAAAGCATCTTCCTGCATAATTCTAGGTTGGTTGTCAAGGTAACCTCGTTCAAATCGCCTACTGAACAAAATCTTCCGGCTAGATAGAGTGATATATCTGTGCTCCAGACACAAGTCCAATCCCTAATGGATGTCGTTTCAGAAACAAGAATAAAGATTGACAAATGTTGTCAAGATATGAATGGTTTTGAAACCATACTATCAGACATTTCTCTTCGTTGTTCAAGAGCAATGGCGGAAAAAGATGAAGATCGTGCTGCTCCATCAGATTCTACAACCTGAAACATTAGCACTTAGGTCAAATGATCTATGCTTCTATAAATCTGATGGTGCTTTTATCTACAAGGACTGTAAACTTTATGCCAAGAGGCCTTTTGTTGTATGGTTGGAATTTATTTTGTTATGGTACATCATTTATGATGCTGCCAAAGGCTGCAGTAATTACGATGCTATTTTTGTATAGTGTAGGTTTATCTTAGTAATGTATTCGGCCGAAAGGTTTGTAGGAGCCCAACATGCCAACATTCATCGGGCCCATTCCAATTGGGCTAAAAACGATTATGGGTCAAAATTTGCATGTAGCCCACTAAAAATATCTGGGCCTAAATCAGCATAAGCTTTCATATTTTTCTTTTAGGCCGGTGCTCATAGTGGGCCTTTAACAGGCCTAAACATAATTGGCCCCTCAGTAACAATAGGCCATTTATAGGTGTGAATATCTTGAGCCCATAAAAAACATGGTCCTTTAATAGGCCGAAAGTGAGATTGGGCCATGATTGTGCCAAATAACCCACTGGTCTTAGCAGGCCGAAATGGTAGTCCATTTACAATGCGGATCTTTCACAGGCCGAAATTCGGACGGGCCGTAAATGCGCGACCTAATACACGGGCCTTTACCAGGCCAGAAGTTCGGTCGGGATTGATTAGCATCATTTTTATATGGGTCGTTAATGGGTCTGATGTGATGTTAGGCCACATCTGGCCCATGGATTTCGTCCGACATTAATAGGCCGACAATCACAACAGGCTGAAAGCAGCCCAAATCTATAGTGGGCCTCTAACAGGCCGAATGTCAGACATGGCCGAATATGACCCAAATCCTTCACGGTCTTTTATGGACTGAAAGTGTCAATGGCCTCTAAATGGGCCCAAATGAAGCAGGACCTTTAACAAGCCGGAAATACACCGGGCCGTAATTCGGCCCAAATACTTAGCGGACTTTTAACGAGCCAGAAGTGACAATGGGCCGCGATGATGACAAGTTTAGGACATGCCATTTACGGGCCGATTTGACACTAGTCGTACGGGCCTTAATTGATAATGTTGGGCCTTTAGCTGGGCCGGCCCATTATGGTATGCAAAATCATGTGGGACTTTAGTTGGGCCGGCCCATTGTGGTCCGCTAAATCTTGTGCGCCTTTAGCTGGGCGGCCCATTATGGTCTGCAAAATCTTGTGGTCCTTTATTTGGGCCGGCCCATTGTGGTCCGCTAAATCTTGTGCGCCTTTAACTGGGTCGGCCCATTACGGTCTGCAAAATCTTGTGGGACTTTATCTGGGCCGGCCCATTATGGTCCGCTAAATCTTGAGGGCCTTTAGTTGGGCCGGCCCATTTAAACTTTATGGGCCACTTTTGGGCCTGTCCACGTGTCAACATATCATAGGCCCGTCTCGACCGTTGAATGAGTGACACCTGTGCCGACTCGCAGCTGACGCGTGGTTCCGTCGGCCAATGAGAATTTTACACGTGGAAAATCGGCATTGGTCGTGGATGTTAGCGAGTTATCGGATCCAAAACCAGGCCTGATAGCTTAACGGCGTCCCGTTATGGTGGATGCCACGTGTCGGTCACCCTTGACGAAAGCACATCTATGATGCGCGATTTATCGTCATGGAAGTGGACACTTCCGTGATGATAATTTTGGTAATGTCATGGAACACTTCTACGACAGCACAGGTATGACTATCTTGATTCTGTCATAAAATCATCATGGATGTACGTGCATGACAGAAAACGCGACCTACTATGACAAATATGTATCATCACAAAAGTGTATTTTCTTAGTGTAGTATGCGAATAGAATATTGGAGAAGAGCACCCCACTATAGAGAAAGTAATGCAGATAAGGTTCAATATAGTGAGACAACCCTGTTGATCTCCAAGAAAGGTGATAGAAACGATCTTGTAGACAGTGAGAAAACCCCATAGTCCTGTGTTGATGTAGTGTTTGAGTTACTGGCCAGTACCGCTGGCACAAGCTCTTCGAACTCGCGGCCTGAATCACTTCGGCTTCTTCAGTCTCAGCTACAAGCTGAAAGGCATCAGTCAGCTGTGCTGCGGCAAGAAGCCGAAGGACTGAGGAAGTCCCTGCAGAATTCAGATGCATACTTTCTTGTGCAACAACAAGCACTTGAGGATTTAAGCGCCAAACAAGAGAAAGTCAATAAGCTTGCTAAGCATCTTGCCAGCATTATGGGTACCCATGATATTGTTTCATGAGCTCTTCTGAAGTGGTTTCAGTTCTTGATTTGTTTTGTTGCGGCGTTTATATGCTGCTTTGTCCCCTATATTTGCACTGGTGGCGAACTTTGATGCCCATTGGATGTAATATGTGTAATAGCTTAATAGCCTAGCGTAAGTTGCTTTCTTATTTATTTCCTTGTTGTCTTGTTTATTTGTTTTCTTGTAGTCAGTGTAGTTCTTTTTCTGCGGTTTGCTAGTGGCCGCAATAACCTATTTTTTAAAACTAGGCCACGATAACCATGGGCTACATATTTACTGTAGTGACATTGGGCCTCCTATGGGCCGTAGAAACAATGGGCCTTCTACAGGCCGTAGAAATAATGGTCCTTCTACGGGCCGTAGACACAATGGGCCTTCTACGGGTCGTATCATCAATGGGCCTTATATGGGTCATATGATCGATTGGCCAAACATGGGCCAATAACAGACCGCATTATGGCCGTAAACAGGCCAGCATTGGAATCGTCCGTTCATGGGCCGACCATAACGGGCCATCGTTATAGGCCGTATTTGATGACGGTATGAAAACGGCCCAACGTATTAACTGGCCAGAAACGGGCGATTGTAACCACAGGCTGAATTTGGTCACTAGCAGAAATTCACAGTAACAGGCCATAAGCAACCGAATGCTGGAAATGAGCCCAAGAATAAATGGGCCCTAAGAAGGCCGAAAGATAACATGGGCTGGAAACGGCCCAATGGAATAATGGGTCGTTAATGGGTATAAGGTGATGCACTGTTCATTACGGGTCAGTTTCACCATGGGCTGTTAATGGGCCAAGAGTTACAAAGGGCCTCATATGGGCCGAAAGACGTCAAGGGCCATAAATGGACTAGAAGTTAAAACAGGGTGGAATCATATTGGACAGTCCATATGACGCTATTGGGCCTAATTCGGATAGGTCGTAACGGGCCTTGGGGTTAGTGGGCTGTAAATGGGCTATATGTGAACATGCTATTAACAGGCTTTCCATGGGCCGGCCCACCACCTTTTGACCAAGTCAAACGGGACGGCCTTTTCACAGGAATGGGCCTCTGTTGGATCGTGCCACGTGTCTACGTATCATAGGCGCCTTCGGTCCAATGAGTGGATGACATCTGTCCCAACGGTGAGCCCACACGTGTTTTCTCCAGCCAATGATGATTTTAAACGTGGAAAATCCCCATTGGTCGGGGTTGTTAACGGGTTATCGAATCCAAAACTGGACCCGATAGCGTAACAGCGAGCCGTTAAGGTGGATGCCACATGTCGGTCACCCTTGACGAAAGCACTTTCTCGGATATCGGGTTCCGACAAAACCCTTAAGGTTCGAACTCTGGGGTGCGCGCGAAGATCTTCTCCCTATTGATTCAGGCCCCAAAACCTCGCCACGGTTCTAAGCTAGCACGATGAACAACACAAGAGATGCAACATTTATACTAGTTCGGGCCACCGTTGTGGTGTAATACCCTACTCTAGTGTGTGGTGGTGGATTGCCTCTTGGGCTGATGATGAACAGTACAGAGGAACAACAGCATCGCGAGGAGAGGTGTTCTTGTGGTGGTGTGGTGTTCTGCTTGGGAACGAGTCGATCCAAGATGCCCCCCCACTGTTGTGGCTAGCCCTATTTATAGAGGCCCTAGTCCTATTCCCAAATATTCAGCGGGAAGGGAGCCAACAACAGCCATTTCGAAAGGGGACAACTAGTACAAGCTATCCTAACTAAAGGTGGTCTTCGACTACCAAAGGCACTGGTGATGACGCTCTCTTGGGCTCCATGGTGACCTCCATCCTGCCGCTCTATCGGTCTTGGTCTCATTGCACCGATAGGGAAACCTTTGCTTGATGCCTTGGTACTCTGCGCCTGCGCTTGCCCCCATTGCACCAAAGGGGGAACGAGGACACTGCACAAGCTAGCGCCTGCTTGGCATCCGCCTGGTCTCGATCGTCATGGCTTGCATTATGAGCACCCCATGAGGTACCCCTTGCCTTGATCTCTCCGCCTCCTCGCGAGCCTGCCTGGTGAGGCCGCCCCTGAGGAGGCCTTGTGTCGCCCGCCCCGCGAGGCTTGGCCGCTCGCGAGGGTCTTGAGCTTGGGTTGATGAAGACAGGCCATACTGGGCCCTGGCTGAGCCACACTGCAGGCCGCAGGCAGGCAAGTCTGGGGACCATCATTCCCAGAACTCCGACAGTAGCCCCCGGGCCCAAGGCGCGCTCGGACTTGGCTTAGCAGCGAAGCCAAAGGGCAAGTGCGGAGCACCGTGGGCCCCAACAGCCTGCGGCCTTGGTCGACGTGTGGCGACTAATTGGACGTGGGCATCTCCGCTTCCCCACGCTGCCTCAGCAACTGCCCGATTCGACGAGTCCCTGCGGCATGCAAACAGACTCATCATTACCTGTGAGCGTGGAGGCCGACGGTTGGCCTCCTCTGGAGTATAAAAAAGGGATGGGGCGCAAGCCCCCATTGTTCATCTCTTATTGCTCCGCTTGCTTCTTCTTCCTTACTCCACCTCCATTCTCAACGCCAATGGCGCCGATCCATAGATTCTCAGCCAAGGAGAAGGTAAAGGCCCCCCGGGAGGGGCTGACCCGCTCACGCCGAAGAAGCGACCAGTGCCGAGCTGCCGCGGTGAGGCCGCGGGGCTGGAGATGACGAGGCCTTGGTATGAGCGACCACCTCCTGGGTTCCTGCTTCCCTTGCACGCCCGGGGCGAGGTCCCTGGAGCAAGGGGTGACGAGCGACACCGCCCGCGCTGTCGGCGGGGCCGACAAGCTATGGCGGCGTGCACCGTCGCTCCTGGAGTTCACACTGCGGGCTCCTCTCGCGAGCTCGTGCTTCACGCCGCGATGTCTCCAAGCACCTGGATCCGCTTCCCTTCCTCCTTCACTTTGCCGCCGAGCGGGCCTCTCGAGCTCTGGCTGCAACACGCCGACTGCGGCACTCCGGCGACCGGAGCGGAGGTTGAAGTCGTCGCTCCAGGCAAGGTCCTCATGACCCGAGGCTGGGGCGAGGTTGCCCGGGTCTGCCGAACAGGGGGTGCCCTCATGATTCATTTTGAATACGATGGAGCCTCCTTGATGCCCTTCAAGGTCTTCGATGTTGAAGGTCACCGCCTGGAGTGCTGCCCCAGAGGAGGCAGTCAGGACATCGACGCGACAGGGGCTGAGCCTGCCGTTTGATTCCCCAACAGCTCCTCTAGCGGCAGCAGCGATGCTTGGGAGTCCAGTGACACTCCTGAGCTCTTCGCGACTCCGGAGACAAGCGAACACAGCTACGTGCCACCGAGCTCGCATCGTGCGTGGAGCAAGGCGGTAGCGTCAGGCCATCGCCGCAGCTGATCTGGACGGGGTTGGCGCCGGCCTCCCGTGGCCCACTATTGATGATGGCGTCGGACATGGAGGCATGTGTAATTAGGGCTCCTTAGGATTCGCGTCTTTTGTTCCCTGCGAGGAATCGAGAAAACACCCAGCGGGGGCATGTAAAGGGTCTGCGATGTCTTTTGTTGATATTATCCTTATTATGAAATGGTGCAGATGCTTTTCTTGTTCCGACTTGGTTCCCCCTTTCTAATCTCAGAACGACTTGCTGCTCTACGCTGACAGGTCCTGGTCCCTAGGCAGGCTTCATCCGTCGCTGGTATGCCAGGTCGTGATGCCGTGGTCAAGGCCAGGAGGTGATCGGCCCGAGGTCCAGTAAGAGCCCCTGAGTCGCGATGCTCACGAGGTCCCCTTTAGTGCTCAAGCAGCTGTTGAAAGATGAGAAAGGAAGGCAACGTTGTTGTTACAGAGCCGCATTAGGTGGAGATTCTATGTCGCGTCAATTAGCCGTTCCAGATGCGAAAGTTATCTCGAAGGCATGGAGTCGTTTCTTCGCGTCGCGTTGGACTCACGTGTTGGCAGCTGGGATGTAGCTGGGTTAGGCCCTTGCGAGCTTCCCCTCTCTTCCCCACACCCTCCTTTGTGCTCTGTGTCCTTAGTTCCCGGCCCTCGAGCGAGCTCAGCCGCCGCTGGTATGCCAGGTCGCGATGCCGTGGACAAGGCCAGGCAGTGAGAGCTGGAGAGCCAGTAAGAGCCCCTGAGTCGCGATGCTCAGGAGCCCCCCTTTTAAAGTGCAAGCGGTTCATGCGGGAAAGAAAGAGAGAGCTCGTGGTGCCACCCGCCGTAGACCTTAGGAGGTTCCTGAAAACCACACGAGAAAAGCACGGGCTGCCATTACGATTGCCGACCGGCCATTGGTTGCTCCGAGAGAGTGGTGAGGGCACTGAGGGCCTGGTGAGGTGATGCTTGCAGGGCTACCACGGGCCAGAGCTCGACCACTCAGATTTGTCGACATTGCAGGGACGGACCCATGCGCAAGCGCCGTGCCAGAGCGAGCGGCACCAAAGGTAGGTGTCAATTGATCGGGCGATAACCACAGGCAGGTTATGTCTGAAAGGCAAATCACCTTAGATAAAAGCGAGAGAGAAACATGCCACTGGGTCAGGCTCGAGCGGCTTGGGGATGATGCAGCCCGAGGGGCACCTCCAGTAAGGTAAACTAAAGACATAAGCAAAAGGGATACACGCCGCAGGGACGGACCCGTGCGGCCTGGGAATGATGCAGCCCTGAGGGCGCTCCCAGCTGAAATGAACTCGAAAGATGTCACCTGGTACCATTGTAGAGAGGGTGTTGAAGTAGCTGAAGATGCGCGGTGAGGAGGCCGACCCTCACGAGCCACCGGAGCCCTGAGCCTCGGGAGGCTCTAGGGGTCCGGGCGGTTCCTCGAGGGCCATCTCCATCTCCAACAAGGTCGCGTGATGCCTGGCCTCGTGAGCCGCCAGAATGCTCCGCGGATGGCGCTGGTGAGTAGCAGCTGCATTCGATAGGCCGTAAGGCATGCGAACGTAGCTGTGCAGCGGACCCTCGCAACATCCCACGTGCGAAGGCCAGAGACGCTCCTGAGACATGGCTCAGTTGAGCCCTGGGAAGTTGATGCAGACGTGCAACCCTCCATCCTCGCCTGGATGGGGAGCAACGCGGGGCAAACGGCGATCGCGGCATATGACTCTTGATTCCTAAAGCTCCTGAGTAGCGTTGGTGATGAACTCCTGAGGGTTGGGCCTTCCGACCCACCTGCCTTCCCGAGGAAAACATGCTGCAAAGAACACCTCCAAGTGGTGCCCGAGCGCCTCCCTTGTGATCTTGGCAAAGTTTGAGGCCCTCAAGAAGAGAGCCCCCGAGCCCTGCCCGAGGAGGGTGCTGGGCGCGCCTTCCTATGCGATGGAGGGAGGCTCCCCTTGCGCGGGCGCAGATCCTGATGGGGCACCTCCTGAGATGCCAACCTCCTGAGGCCTGGAGCCGGGCGATGTCTTCTTCTTCTTGGGACTGCCTCAGGAGGGTTCTCACCCTTGCTATCTGGGTCCTCGATTGATGCGGCTTGGAAGGCGTGCTCGAGGGAGCACATCGCATCCTTCTCTTCGCAGAGGACTGTGATGATCCCACCACTTCCTGGCATCTTGAGGACATTGTAGCCATGGTGGGTCACCGCCATGAACTTGGCCAGGGCCGGGTACCTGAGGATGGCATTGTATGGCAGCCTAATGTGGGAGACGTCGAATTCGATGAGCTCGGAACGGTAATTGTTGCGTTGTTTGAAGGTGACAGGGGGCGGACCTGCCCTATCGGGGTAGTGGAGCCGTCTGTGACTCCTGAGGAAGGCTTGCTAGGCTGAAGTTGATCGTATGGCACTTGAAGGTTGTTGAACGTCTCAACGGACAAGACATTGAGCCCTGCGCCGCCATCGATGAGGGTCCTGGTAACTTGGATGTTGCTGATGACTGGAGAGCAAAGCATCGGGAGGACACAAGCTATAGCCGCACACTTGAGTTGATCTGCTGAGCTGAAAGTGATGGTGCATGTGGACCATCTGAGCGGGTACGTGGCCTCGAGCTTGGGGAGGACTGCTTTCACCTCGCGAGCAAACTTCTTGAATATGCGCTGATAGGCTGGGACCTGAGCTCCTCCCAAGATGCAAGCAATAGCGCGCGGCTACTGGAAGCCCCTAGCCCCCTCGTCCTGGTGGTGGTCATCATTCCTTCTTGGCGGTTGTGGCAGAGGAGGAAGGCCTGCGTTGCCCTGCGGGCGGCCCTCGCAAGGCTGGTCCCTCCAGGTTCCCTCGTGAGGCTGGTCCTGCCAGCGATCCTCGCGAGGTAGCTCAAGCCACTCCTGGCGAGGGCCTCAGTCATCCCATCGCCCTCCACCAATTCCTCCTCCTCGGCCGTAGCGCCGATCGTTGCGCTCGGGGTGTCGACCGATGCGTCCTTCTCGAACGGCCCTGAGCTCCTATCATTCATTGGTGTTGTGGGTGTAGAGGTTGTGGTAGGCACAGAATCGGCTGCCCTTGGACAACTCCGGCTAGTCCCTGCCGCGCTTCGTGTCTGGCTCCGCTGCGAGCACGGTTGCTCCTTTGCACTTCACGTCCTTGGCCTTGGCTTTCTTCTCTTCTGGTTCAAGAGCTGGAAGCTCGAGGAGGGAGAGGCGTCCTTCCTTAGCCCGTGTGCACTTGGTCGCTAGGTTGAACAGCTCCACAGATGTGCACAGATCCTCGTGGATGGGGAGCTCCTCCTTCATCTTGTTGTCGCGGACGCCATAAGAAAATGCTGAGATGATGGCATCGTCCGTCACCCTGGGGATCTTGAGGCGGGCGTTGTTGAAGCGCTGGATGTATTTCTGCAAGGTCTCCGCTGGCTGTTGCTTGATGCATCGCAGGTCACCCACGGCCGGGGGGCGGTCACGCGTACCCTGGGAGTTGGCGATGAAGCGGCTACGCATCTTGTCCCAGGAGGAGATCGAGCTGGGAGGCAGGTTCAAGAGCCAGGTGCGGGCACCATCCTTGAGCGCCATGGGAAACCAGTTCGCCATGACCTTTTCATCTCCGTTGGCCGCCTCGATACCCAACTCATAGAGCTGTAGGAACTCGGCGGGGTCGGCAATACCGTCATAGCGAGGAGGCAGGTCCGGCTTGAACTTGCCAGGCCAGGCGACGCTACGCAGGTCAGTGGTGAAGGCAAGGCAACCTGCTTTGGTCACCGGAGCCCTTTGCTGATGCGGGGCTTGGTGCGGGTGGTCCACGCGCGCTGCCGCCGGGGGCAGTGCGGGGTCTGACGCACTGGTGCAGGGATGCGATCTTGACGTGCTAGTGCAGGGAGCACGTGAGCGCCATCTTGAGGCCAAGGGATTTCTTGGCAGCTTCTTTCTTGGCGTGCGGGCACTGCACGCGGTGGGTCTTTCCCAGGAGCCGTGCGCCTTGGAGCCAGGGCGCCTTCTTGGGGAGGAGGTGGTGGAGGCGCTCCCTGAGCCGCGTCTCCCACTACTAGGAAAAGGCCTACTAGTGGCACACCAGTTTTGCCTACTAATGGCGCACTACTGGTGTGCCACTAGTACCACGCCACTAGTATTTTTTACTAGTGGCGCACCACTGGTGCGCCATTAGTATACCAGATACTAATGGCGCACCTGTAGTGCGCCATTAGTATGCCTAGAGGAGCGCCATTACTATCTCACTTAGTAATGGCGCACCACATAGGAGCGCGCCATTACTAACAAATTTTTTTCAAAAAAAATTTCAAAATTTTTTATTTTTTTTTCTTAATCTCGGGTCAATATGCTTAATCTCAGGTCAAATCACACTCCATGGTCAAACTACACGAAAGGTCACCCATCCTCACACTACTCCAGCCCAAGCACACTTAACTACAGAGTTCTATCCAACCCAAGCACCAGCTCACTTCACACGCACTTGTTGATATATCTAGCATAGCAATCCTATTAAACCTTGTTGATGTTTAGGACTTTGTTCATGTTCATGAGTGTGATGAAATTTAGAAGAAACATTTCAAACTTGCGTTCATATTACGTATCATATTTTGAAACCAAATCCCGAAAAAAATTCAAAACTATTTTTTTTTCTATTACTAGTGGCGCACCTAGGAAACGGTGCGCCACAAGTAAGTTTGAATTTTTTTTTTGAATTTTTTTGCCTCCAGATCTTAAAACCCCGTAACTTTTTTCTGTTAGGTTTTTGGGGATTTTGAAAATGTTTAACGGGGTTCCCCCAGTTAAATTTGGATGTAACTTTTCGAGTAGATGATTTTTCATATAAAAAACTTTTTCATCCGAGTTAGTATGCAAAAGTTATGCCCATTTTACAAATTCTAGAGAGACTTTGCAAATAAAGTCGAAATTCATATTTGTAAATTTTCCCAACAACTAGAGCACATATCACATCGGAAACTTATTTTCTTTTATATTTTTTGACATTTCCATCATTTTCTATTATTTTATTA
>NC_041383.1:606015043-606125396 GCF_002162155.2 Triticum dicoccoides
GGGTCAAAATTACTAATGGCGCACCGTTGGTGTGGTGCGCCATTACTAGTTTTGTAAAAAAAATTGTTACTAATGGCGCACCGTCTATGTGGTGCGCCATTAGTATTTGAAGTTTAATGGCGCACTTATATGTGGTGCGCCATTGCTATATAATAATGGCGCACCACACATGTGGTGCGCCATTAGTGTCCATTTCATCTATAGTTGTTTGCCTAGTTGTGTCCCATGCATGACGGAGGGCGAGGCAGCGAGAGGGACGGCGCAGGAGAGCCCCCCGCGGCGCTCATGAGCTCGGTGATGCGAGCGAGCCACTCCTCGTAGAGGTCGTCGATGGGGCAGTAGTGCAGGAGCTCACGTGCCAGGAGCAACGCGGCCTGCGCGTCCGTGGGGGCGTGACGAGCGTGAGACGATGAACCAGCTGGGGTCAGCGACGGAGTGGCGGTGCGGCCTTCCCGCCGCACCGAGTGGTGCAGCGAAGATGCTTGCTGCTTGTTCCTCGCCGGGCCGGTGGCGGCGTTGGCAGCAGGCCACGGAGAACGACGAGGAGGCCCACCGACGGGAGCTGTCTGGGCGACACGGGCGGCGAGAGCAGCCCGGCACTCGGCGTGAGCTCGCAGAGCATCTGCCATGGATGCGACGAAGCGATGGGACGCAGATCGGCGGAAAGGATATATCGGCACACCCCTACATGGCGCGCCAAATGTCGGATATCGGGTTCCGGAAAAACCCTTAAGGTTCAAACTCCGGGGTGCGCGCGAAGATCTTCTCCCTACCGATTGACGCCCCAAAACCTCGCCGCGGTTCTAAGCTAGCACGATGAACAACACAAGAGACGGAAGGTTTATAGTAGTTCGGGCCACCGTTGTGGTGTAATACCCTAATCTAGTGTGTGGTGGTGGATTGCCTCTTGGGCTGATGATGAACAGTACAGAGGAAGAATAGCCTCGCGAGGAGAGGTGTTCTTGTGGTGGTGTGGTGTTCTGCTTGGGAAGGAGTCGATCCAAGATGCACCCCCCCCCCACTATGGTGGCTAGCCCTATTTATAGAGGCCCTAGTCCTCTTCCCAAATATTGAGCGGGAAGGGAGCCAACAACGACCATTTCAATAGGGGACAGCTAGTACAAGCTATCCTGACTAAAGGTGGCCTTCGACTGCCAAAGGCACTCGTGATGACGCCGTCTTGGGCTCCACGGTGACCTCCATCCTGCCGCTCTGCCAATCCTGGTTCGTTGCACCGATAGGGAAACCTTTGCTTGATGCTTCGGTACTCTGCGCGTGCGCTTGCCCCCTTTGCACCAAAGGTGGAACGAGGACACTGCACAAGCTGGCGCCCGCCTGGTCTAGATCGTCATGGCTTGCGTCATGAGCACCTCGCGAGGTACCCCTTGCCTTGATCTCTCCACCTCCTCGCGAGCCTGCCTAGTGAGGCCGCCCCTGAGGAGGCCTTGTGTCATCCTCCCCGTGAGGCTTGGCCCCTCGTGAGGGTCTTGAGCTTGAGTTGATGAAGACAGGCCGTACTGGGCCACTGGCTGAGCCATGCTGCACGCCGCAGGCAGGTAAGTCTGGGGACCCCCGTTCCCAGAACGCGGACACACTTGTATGATGCGCGATTCATCATCATGGAAGTGGACACTTCCGTGATGATAATTTTTGTAATGTCATCGAACACTTGTACGACAACACAAGTATGACTATCTTGATTCTGTCATAAAATTGTCTTGGATGTACATGCATGATAGTAAATGTGACCAACTATGACAAACACATATCATCACGGAAGTGTATTTTTTTGTAGTGCAGATAACCCGGAGGTCTAAGTCAATGACCATTATCAATGTGAGTTACACCGATGCAGTATTACATGTGTGTTTCAGCGAGGGATCTCTCCTAAGGAGGACCGTGAGATTCTAAGGGAGATCCATGAAGGAGATTGTGGACATCATGCCGGCTCTAAGTCTCTCATTTCTAAGGCTTTTCGTCATGGGTTTTATTGGTTGACGACTCATGTTGATGCGGAGTATCTGGTTAGCAAGTGTGATGCCTGTTAGAAATTTTCCAAACGAGCTCATGTGTTAGCTCAAGAATTGAGGATGATTCCAATTACTTGGCCATTTGCAGTCTGGGGGCTCGATATGGTTGGACCTTTCAAAAGATCCAATGACAAGAAGACCCACCTTTTGGTGGCTGTTGACAAGTTCACAAAGTGGGTTGAGGTAGAGCCGGTCAGCAAATGTGATGCGGCAATGGCGGTTCAATTCATTAAAAAGGTGATTTTCTGCTTTGGTTATCCTCATAGCATCATAACTGATAATGGCACTAACCTGTCTAAGGGTGCTATGAAAGAATTCTGTCAACAAGAGCATATTCATCTTGATGTCTCATCAGTGGCTCACCCCTAGTCTAATGGTCAAGATGAAAGGTCCAATCAGGAAATCTTGAGAGGTATAAAACCTCGGCTTATGGTCCCTTTGCAGAGGAGGTTGAGAAGTTACCCTCGGTGCTTGGGAGTATCAATACTACCCCAAACAGATCCACGCGTTATACGCCTTTCTTCATGGTTTACGGAGCACAGCCGGTTCTCCCCTATGACATCTCTCACGACTCACCCCGTGTGGCGGCTTATGTTGAAGCTGATAATGAAAAGGAACGTCAAGATGCTCTTGACTTGTTGGATGAGGAACACGACCTTGCAGCGGCTCGTTCGGTAATATACCAACAAGATCTGCACCATTATCATAGCCGCTGGGTTAAGACCCGGACCTTTCAAGAAGGTGACTTCATGCTCCGGCTCATCCAGGATCAGACGGATATGCACAAATTATCCCCACCTTGGGAAGTACCCTTTGTGGTCAGCAAGAACTTGAACAACGTATCATACTACCTCATTGATGTTCGAGACCACAAGGGCTCACACACATCGGAGGAGGAGACCCGTCGGCCTTGGAACATTGCTCATCTTCGGCCTTATTACACCTGAGCTATTTGTCGGCGTCCTGGATATGGGGGTATCCATCCCTGCCTGCCTACGGCCCACCACATGGCTCCATTGATGGCTTGGTATGGCCCAACTTCAACATCAATAACCCAAGACCCTCGCGAGGGGCTGAGCCTCACGAGGCGGACAACGCCAAGACCCCCGAAGGGATCAGCCTCCTCAGGCTGGCTCCCGAGGGGCGGAGAGTTCTATGCAAGGTTCACCTCATGAGGCTCAGCTGATGTGAGCCATGACAACCAAGGCGAGGCGGGCGCAGAGCCCAGGTTTCCTCTTTGGTGCAAAGGAGCAAGCCGCAGGCGCGGAGTCCCGAGGAATCAGCCAAAGGTTTCCATTCTGGTGCAACGAGACCAAGACCGCCTAGACGGTAGGATGGAGGTCATCGACGAGCCCACCGCAGTGTCCCGACCAGAGGCTTTTCGCAAGCGAAGACTACTTTTGTCAAGATAAGTTGTACTACTTGTGCCCTTTCAAATCCCGCCGTTGTGGGATCCCTTCCCGCCAGCATTTGGAAAGAGGACCAAGGCCACTATAAATAAGACTAGCCACCACCGTAGAGTGGGACCGAACTGAGCTGATAGGAAGACAAGTAGAACTAGCACACACCACACCAGCTCCCTCGAGCTCAATAACACCGCACCTCCTAAGGCCAATCCATCCACTATACTAGTTCATCCTCAGCCCTCCGCGGCAGTCCACGAAAACGCTGAGTAGGGTATTACACCGCAAGGTGGCCCGGACCAGGATAAACTATTGTGTCTCTTTGTCTCTTTGAGCTTGACGTGCTAGGCTTAGGAGGATCACGAGTAGGGAGGCTGGGTAGGTTGAGATCTCTGCACGCACCCTAGAGTTTGAACCACTCAAGGGTTTGCAGAACCCGTAATCCGACATTTGGCATGCCAGGTAGGGGTGCATCGCATCTTCTCTTCCGTCGAATGGTTTTCCGCTACTTTGAGACCTCCATGGCTGACGCACGCCGAGCTCGCGCCGAGCGTCGGGCTGCAATCGCCGCCCGCATCGCTCAGACGGCTCCAGCGGGTGATGGTTGTGCCCGTCGCGCTCCGTCCCCAGTGGCCAACGCCACCACTGGCCCTGCCGGCCACGAGCAGCAAGCTTCATCGCTGCACCCGTCGGGGCGCCATGACGGGTGCACCGCTACTCCGTCACTGACCCTAGCAGCTTCATCATCCCACGCGTGTCGCGGCCAGTCGGACGCGCAGGCCGCTCTGCTCATGGCGCGAGAGCTCCTTCTCTACCGCCCGGTGGGTGACCTCTATGAGGAGTGGCAAAAGCGGACGGTGAGCTCGTCAGCATCACGCACGGGGGCTTCATTGAGCCGGCTCGCTCGCTGCCTCAGCAACCACCTACAGCAGGCGACGTGGCGCACGGTGATCCTCCACCACCTCCGGCCCAGGGCGTCGGCGGCGGTCCAAGGCATGCGGCACCACGGCGTGATCCGCTGTGCCCAGTGCCAGCTCGGGAGGACGTGAGCTGCCAGGTGGTGCAGCGACCACAAGGAGAAGTGTGCATGCTTCCAGCATCCCTGCACCAGGCCCGCGTGCCGCCGCAGGAGGCGTCAGTGCGCGTGCACCAGGACCAGTTTCCACCCCCTCGACGACCTCCGATGGCCACGGCAGGATGCCGCGCGTTCACTCCGAAGCGCCGCAACGTCTTTTGGCCAAGCAAGTTCAATCCTGACCTGCCTCCACATTACAACAGCACCGCCGACTCCACCAAATTCCTGCAGCTCTACGAGCTGAGCGTCGAGGCGGCCAGCAGCGATGAGAAGATCATGGCAAAATGGTTCCTGATGGCCCTCAAGGATGGCGCGCGTTCTTGGCTCCTGAACCTACCTAAGGGGTCGGTTTCATCTTGGGAGGAGATGTGCGGCCTCTCATCGCCAACTTCAAGGGCATTCGCGATCGTCCGTCGTGCGCGGGTGACCTGTGACGCATCAAGCAGCTACCTGGAGAGACCCTGCAGAAGTACATCTAGCGCTTCAACAACGTTCGCCTCAAGATTCCCAAGGTGTCTGACAAGGCCATCATCTCAGCATTTTCTGATGGCGTCCGCGATGTCAAGATGAAGGAGGAGCTCGCAATCCATGAAGATCTCTGCACGGTTCTGGAGATGTTCAACATGGCGAACAAGTGTGCGAGGGCTGAGGAGGGGCGTCTCTCCCTCCTCGAGTTCCCCGATGCTGACCTAGAAGACAAGATTACCAAGACCAAGGATGTGAAGCGCAAGGGGCCAGCCATGCTTGCGGCCGAGCTAGAGACGAAGCATGGCTGCGACCACCCTGAGTCACGGAAGAGCAACCGACCCATCTGCGCCTTCCACAACATTCACAGCCACAACACCAATGACTGTCATTAGCTCAGGGCCCTCCGCAACGGGCACCTCGGTCGACGCCCTGAGCGCAACGATCGAGGCTATAGCCATGGAGGCGGCAGAGGCAGAGGACGCTGGGACAGATGCGACTGTCGTTAGGAGTGGCGCGATCAGCCCTACTAGGATCGCTGGCAGGGCCAGCCTCGCGAGGGCGCCTGGAGGGAGCAGCCTCATGAGGACCGCCCTCAGGGCAACGCAGCTCTGCCTCCTCTACCTCCAGCGCCAAGAAGGAATGAAGATCACCACCAGGACGAGGGGGCTGGGGATTCCAAGAGCCTCGAGCCATCGCCTGCATCTTGGGTGGCTCACAGGCCCTGACTTGTCACCGCATCTTCAAGCAGTTTGCGCGCAAAGTGAATGCAGCACTCCCCAAGCCTGAAGAAACTCGCCCTCTCAGGTGGTCCAAGTGCGCCATCACCTTCAACTCCTTAGACCAGCTCAAGTGCGTGGCCACTACTGGCGCGCTCCCTATGCTCTGCTACCCCGTCATCAGCAACATGGTTGTCACCAAGACTCTCATCGATGGCGGAGCTGGGCTCAATGTGCTGTCTGTTCAGACATTCGATAGGATCCAAGTGCCATACTACCAGCTTCACCAAACCAAGCCATTTTCAGTAGTGACCGACGGTTCTACACACCCGATAGGGCAGGTCCGCCTCCCTGTCACCTTCGGCGAGCGCAACAACTACCACACTGAGCTCATCGACTTCGACGTTGCCGACATCTGCCTGCCCTACAACGCCATCCTAGGGTACCCAACACTGGCCAAGTTCATGGCAGCTACACACCACGGCTATAACGTCCTCAAGATGCCAGGAAGTGGCGGCGTCATCACGGTCGCGTGCCAAGAGAAGGGTGCAGTGTGCTCCCTCGAGCGCGCCTTCCAGGCTGCAGCGGTCAAGAACCCTAAAGACGAGGGCGGCGCCCTCCTTCCTGAGGTCGCCCTAGGACAAAGAAGCTGTAGCTGGGATAGGGATCTCGTGAAGGAGCTCTTCTCAAGGACGCCGCGCTGAGCCTCGCATCCTCGGATGCGGCACCTTCACCCATCGCATAGGAAGGCACACCTAGAACCCCTCTCTGGCTGGGCTCGGGGGCTCTCCTTTGGAGGGCCTCAGACCTAGCCAGGGTCATGAGGGAGGCGCTCGGGCACCATGTGGAGGCACTCTTCAGAGTGCGCTTCCCAGAAGAAGGCAGCAGGCGTGAGGCAACAGGTGGTCAAGAGTTCATCGGCAAGGCAATCGAGGAGATTCAAGAAGCAAGGGTTCTGCAAGGTGATCGTCTCTTACCGTGTGGTGCAGCTCACTGCCCTGGCGAGGGTAAGAAGTTCCACGCCTGCATCGACATCTCCGGGCTCAATAGGGCAGCGTCTCAGCATCTCATCTGGCTGTCTCGTGTCGGCCGATGCGAGGGTCCACAAAAAGTTTCACAAAAAGTAGCTACTATCTCAGAGTCAAGTCCATACTTAGAGCTAAATCCACGGAAAGCATCGGTATCCATAAAAGATTTAACACAATCGAACTTAGGTGTCATACCTGACTCCTTACCATCGTTGGAACCCCAATCTTCAGAGTTGCGTTTAATTCTTTCCAATAAGTCCCATTTGAAATCAATAGTCTTCAACATATAGGAACCAGCACAGGAAGTATCGAGCAGGTTCCCATTATCAAGAGAAAGCCGAGTATAAAAATTCTGAATAATCATTTCCCGAGAGAGTTCATGATTGGGGCATGAATATAACATTGACTTAAGCCTCCCCCAAGCTTGAGCGATGCTTTCTCCTTCGTGAGGCCAGAAATTATATATGTAATTACGATCACGATGAACAAGATGCATAGGATAGAACTTTTGGTGAAATTCCAACTTCAGTCGCTTATAATTCCAAAATCTCGTATCATCACATAGCCTATACCATGTCATTGCATCTCCCTTCAAAGATAAAGGGAAGACCTTCCTTTTGACAACATCATCGGGGATACCTGCAAGCTTAAATAATCCACAAAATTCATCCACAAAGATAAGGTGTAAATCGGGATGCAATGTTCCGTCTCCTGCAAAAGGATTAGCTAGCAGTTTTTCTATCATACCCGAAGGAATCTCAAAGTGAATATTTTCATAAGGTTCGGTAGGTTGAGGAGCATCTCTTTGCTCTTCTGGTTGGGATGAAGATACCCCAAACAAGCCCTTCAAAGGATTAGTTTCCATAGTGACAAGTAACAGAAAATTTCAGCATGCTATATAAATGTTTCCTTACCAAGTTCCACTCACCAAAAGCGCTACACTCCCCGGCAACGGCGCCAGAAAAGAGTCTTGATGACCCACAAGTGTAGGGGATCTATCGTAGTCCTTTCGATAAGTAAGAGTGTTGAACCCAACGAGGAGCAAAAGGAAAAGATAAGCGGTTTTCAGTAAGGTTTTCTCTGCAAGCACTGAAATAGTAGGTGATAGAAAGTTTTGTGATAAGATAAATAGTAACGAGCAAAAAGTAAATAAAGTAAATAAAGTGCAGAAAGGTGGCCCAATCCTTTATGTAGCAAAGGATAAGCCTGGACAAATTCTAATAATGAGGAAGGAGCTCCCGAGGACACATTGGGAATTATCGTCAAGCTAGTTTCATCACGTTCGTAAGATTCACGTTCGGTACTGTGATAATTTGATATGTGGGTGGACCGGCACTTGGGTACTGCCCTAACTTGGACAAGCATCCCACTTATGATTAACCCCTATTGCAAGCATCCGCAACTACAAAAAGGAGTATTAAAGTAAACGTAACCACATCATTAAACATATGGGTCCATATCAACCCCTAATGAAGCTACGCATAAACTAGGGTTTAAGCTTCTGTCCCTCTAGCAACCCATCATCTACTTATTACTTCCCTATGCCTTCCTCTAGGCCCAAATAATGGTGAAGTGTCATGTAGTTGACGTTCACATAACACCACTAGAGGAAAGACAACATACATCTCATCAAAATATCAAACGAATACCAAATTCACATGAGTACTAATAGCAAGACTTCACCCATGTCCTCAGGAACAAACGTAACTACTCACAAAGCATATTCATGTTCATAATCAGAGGAGTAATAATATGCATAAAGGATCTGAACATATGATCTTCCACCAAGTAAACCAATTAGTATCCACTCTAAGGAGTAATCAACACTACTAGCAACCCACAGGTACCAATTTGTGGTTTTGATACAAGATTGGATACAAGAGATGAACTAGGGTTTTTAGAGGAGATGGTGCTGGTGAAGATGTTGATGGAGATTGACCCCCTCCCGATGAGAGGACTGTTGGTGATGATTTCCCCCTCCCCGAGGGAAGTTTCCCCGGCAGAACAGCTTCGCCAGAGCCCTAGATTGATTCCGCCAAGGTTCCGCCTCGTGGCGGCGGAGTTTCGTCCCCGTAAGCTTGCCCACGATTTTGTTCCAGGGAAAGAGTGATGATATAGCAAAAGATGGATGCCGGAGGCCCACCAGGGGCCCCAGGAGATAGGGGGCCGCGCCCTACAGGGGGGGCGCCCCTGTCTCCTGGACAGGGTGTGGGCCCCCTGGCCTATTTCTTTTGCTCATAAATTTTTAATAAATCCAAAAGGTTGTTTCGTGGAGTTTCAGGACTTTTGGAGTTGTGCAGAATAGGTTTCCAATGTTTGCTCCTTTTCCAGCAAGAATTCCAGCTGCCGGCATTCCCCCTCTTCATGGTAAACCTTGTAAAATAAGAGAGAATAGCCATAACTATTGAGATATGATGTGTAATAACAGCCCGTAATCCAATAAATATTGATATAAAAGTGTGATGCAAAATGGACGTATCGACTCCCCCAAGCTCAGACCTCGCTTGCCCTCAAGCGGAAGCCGAAATCGAAAAATATGTCCGCATGTTTAGAGATAGAGGTGTCGATAAAAATAAAATACGGACATGAGGGCATCATGATCATTCTAATAACACCAACATATATAGATTTTGTCATATGATTTCCTATGCTCAAGTAATAAGCAATTCACAATGTCAAGTATGGTTCATAAACTTAATTGGGAACTAACAAACTATAATCTCAGTCATCGAAGCAATTGCAATTTATCGTAACATCAGAAAGATTCAATAATAGAGCTTTCCAACAAGCTCACATACCCATGATTGCTAACACTCATGCAATACTTGTGGTTATAGAGTTTCAGACGAACACCGAGAAAGATAGGGGCTTATTGTGTTGCCTCCCAACGTATTCACCTTTAGGTGATGTCAACAATAATAGCCTATGCCAACTTACATCCAATTGAATATATTTATCATGATCTTTCAAACACGAGGAGCTTGCCAAAGGATAAAATGAAAAGGGGAAAGGTGAAGATCACCTTGACTCAAGCATAAAGTAAAAACATAAAGTAAAAGATAGGCACTTCGTAGAGGGAAGCAGAGGTTGTCATGCGCATTTAGGGTTGATGCACGAAATCTAAGTGGAAAAGAACGTCACTTTATATTGCCCCTTGTATGTGGACCTTTATTATGCAATCTGTTGCTTTTATTACTTCCACAACAAGTTCATACAAAGCTTATTTACTCGGCACTAATAAGTCATACATATTTAGAGAGCATTTTTTATTGCTTGCGCCGATGACAACTTACTTGGAGGATCTTACTCAATCCATAGGTAGGTATGGTGGACTCTCATGGCAAAACTGGGTTTGAGGATATTTGGAAGCACAAGTAGTATCTCTACTTGGTGCAAGGAATTTGGCTAGCAAGAGGGGGAAAGGCAAGCTCAACATGTTTGGAAGGTCAATGACAATATACTTTAACTGAGATGTCGGAAAACATAAACCATTACATTGTCTTCCTTGTCCAACATCAACTTTTTAGCATGTCATACTTCATGAGTGCTTCACAATCATAAAAGATGTCCAAGATAATATATTTATATGTGAACCCCTCTTTCCTTATCACTTCCTATTAATTGCAACGATGACCAAGGCTACGTTCACCAACTCTCAACAATTTTTATGCCTCATACTTTCTATATGTGAAGTTATCACTATCCATAAGATCAATATGAACTCTTTTGTTCTTTCTACTTTCTTAAGATCATATCAACATAGCAAAGCCCTTGACTCAACACTAATCTTTATTATAGATAGCACACTGACTCGCTTACATAAAGAGATCACAATGCAAAACTCAAAACTACTTGATATCAAAACTTCAATCTACTAGATCAAGATACTACTAAAAGGATCGAACTAAACAAAGCGGTAAAGATAGGAGTGTGATGGTGATACGATACCAGGGCACCTCCCCCAAGCTTGGCAGTTGCCAAGGGGAGTGCCCATACCCATGTGATTATTTCCTCGGAGGTGATGGAGGTGGTGATGATGACGGTGGATAGTCGCACATCGAGCGTAAAAGCTCCTCCAACTTACGGATAATGCCCTTGAGCCCAGCAATATGATGCTTCAAGAAAATATTCTCCTGTGTGAGATACTAGTTCTGTATGCGGGCTAACTCAATCATCTTGAAAGCTTCAATCTCTGTTGGAGTGAAAAGGTTAGGTAAAGGTTGAGGGATGTCTTCTTCTTTCACCACCAGAGCTTGAACCTCCATGGCCTTCTTGATCCCTTCATCCTTGTTGATCTCTTCTGGTAACTATCTTTTCAGCTCTATCTTCAATAGCCAAGCATCCTTGTCTTCGTTGTTGGAGGAGGGAGAAGTCATGGTGCTCTAAATCTGCAATGGAAACAGCTCGAAACGAAAACAGAGGATATTTGCGTGATACATTGGTCAAAACCTTCGGGACTATATATAATGAATTTTTACCGACCAAAATATGTAACATACAAGAAAACGGAGTCCGGGAGGCACACGAGGTGCCCACGAGATAGGGGGGCGCTTCCTACAGGGGGGCGCGGCCTCCTCTCTCGTGGGAGCCTTGTGTCCCTTCCGAACTACTTCTTTTTTCCAAAAATTCTTAAATAAACCAAAACTGATAAAAATTGCCATTAGAGTAGTTTTGGAGTCGGTTTACTTACCGTACCACGTACCTATGCCTTTTCGGAGTCTGGAACATTCTGGAAAGTGTCTCTTATGTATTCCTTAGGGGTTACAGTTTCAATAATATTAGTTTCAACATTGATAGGATTACCTGAAATATAATGTTTAATTCTTTAACCGTTTACCACCCTCGGATTTGTGCCTTCGAAGTTACTGATTTTTATAGCACCAGAACGATAGACCTCCTCGATAACGTGGGGACCTTCCCACTTTGAGAGAAGTTTTCCTGCAAAAAATCTTAAACAAGATTTGAATAATAACACATAATCTCCAACGTTAAACTCACGCTTTTGTATCCTCTTATCATGCCAGCGTTTGACTTTTTCTTTAAAAAGCTTGGCATTCTCATATGCTTGGGTTCTCCATTCATCAAGTGAGCTAATATCGAACAACCTCTTCTCACCGGCAAGTTTGAAGTCATAATTGAGCTCTTTAATAGCCCAATATTCTTTATGTTCAAGTTCAAGAGGTAAATGACATGCTTTTCCATAAACCATCTTATATGGAGACATACCCATAGGATTTTTGTATGCAGTTCTATAGGCCCATAATGCATCATCAAGTTTTTTGGACCAATTCTTTCTAGATCTATTCACAGTCTTTTGCAAAATTAATTTGAGCTCTCTATTGCTCAACTCTACTTTACCACTAAACTGCGGGTGATAAGGAGATGTGATTCTATGATTGACATCATACTTAGCAAGCATCTTACGGAAAGCACCATGAATAAAGTGTGAACCACCATCAGTCATAAGATATCTAGGGACTCCAAACCTCGGAAAAATAACTTCTTTAAGCATTTTAATAGAAGTGTTATGATCAGCACTAGTAGTTGGAATAGCTTCTACCCACTTAGTAACGTAATCAACAGAAACTAAAATATGTGCATAACCATTAGAGGCAGGAAAAGGTCCCATATAATTAAAGCCCCAAACATCAAACGATTCAATAACAAGAGAATAATTCATAGGCATTTCTTGACGTCTACTAATATTACCTATTCTTTGACATTCATCACGAGATAAGACAAACTTACGAGCATCTTTGAAGAGAGCAGGCCAATAAAAACCACATTGTAGTACCTTGTGTGCAGTTCTATCTCCAGCGTGGTGTCCTCCATAAGATTCAGAGTGACACTTGCATAGGATTTATTCCTGTTCATGCTCAGGCACACAACATCTAATAATACCATCTACTCCTTCTTTATAAAGGTGTGGATCATCCCAGAAGTAATGTCTTAAATCATAAAAGAACTTTTTCTTTTGCTGGTATGTGAAACTAGGCGGTATATATTTAGCAACAATGTAATTAGCATAATCAGCATACCAAGGAGCAATGCGAGAAGCATTGACAACCGCTAATTGTTCATCAAGAAAACTATCATTAATAGGTAGTGGGTCATCAAGAACATTCTCTAACCTAGACAAGTTGTTTGCAACAGGGTTCTCAGCTCCCTTTCTATCAATAGTATGCAAGTCAAATTCTTGGAGCAAAAGAACCCATCTAATGAGTCTAGGCTTAGCATCTTTCTTTTCCATAAGATATTTAATAACAGCATGATCAGTGTGAATAGTAACCTTGGAATCAACAATATAAGGTCTAAAGTTATCACATGCAAATACAACTACTAAGAACTCTTTTTCAGTAGTAGCATAATTTCTCTGGGTAGTATCAAGAGTCTTACTAGCATACTGGATAACATTCAATTTCTTATCGACTCTTTGCCCTAAAACAACACCTACAGCATAATCACTAGCATCGCACATAATTTCAAAAGGTAAATTCCAATCAGGTGGCTGAACAATAGGTCCTGTGATCAAAGCTTTCTTAAGTGTTTCAAATGCTTCTACAAAATCATCATCAAAGACAAAAGGAATATCTTTTTGCAATAAATTAGTCAGAGGCCTAGAGATTTTAGAAAAGTCTTTAATGAACCTCCTATAAAAACCGACATGACCAAGGAAACTTCTTATACCTTTTATGTCCTTGGTACATGGCATCTTTTCAATAGCATCAACTTTAGCTTTATCAACTTCAATACCTCTCTCGGAGATCTTGTGCCCCAAGACAATGCCTTCATTAACCATAAAGTGATACTTTTCCCAATTCAGTACGAGACTAGTGTCTTCGCATCTCTGCAAAACTCGATCAAGGTTGCTCAAACAATCATCAAAAGAGGATCCATAGATGGAGAAGTCATCCATGAATACCTCACAAATCTTTCCACAAAAATCATAAAATATAGCCATCACGCATCTTTGAAAGGTAGCAGGTGCATTACATAAACCAAAAGGCATACGTCTATAAGCAAAAGTACCAAAAGGGAAAGTAAAAGTAGTTTTAGATTGATCCTTCGCAGACACAGGTATTTGAGAGAAGCCAGAATAACCATCTAAAAAGCAAAAATGTGTTTGTTTGGATAGCCTTTCTAGCATTTGATCAATAAAAGGTAAAGGGTAATGATCTTTCTTAGTAGCTTTATTTAACTTACGGAAATCAATTACCATCATATAGCCTATAATAATTCTTTGCGGGATCAATTCATCTTTATCATTAGGAACAACGGTAATACCTCCCTTTTTAGGGACACAATGGACAGGGCTTACCCATTAACTATCAGCAACGGGATAAATAATACCCGCCTCAAGGAGTTTTAGAATCTCCTTTCTTACCACTTCCTTCATTTTAGGATTTAATCGTCTTTGAGGATCTCTAACTGGATTCGCATCTTTCTCCACTGAAATTTTGTGTTGTCATAATGTGGGACTAATGCCCTTAAGATCGTCCAGAGTATATCCAATAGCAGCTCGGTGCTTCTTCAGAGTTTTCAATAATCTTTCTTCTTGTTTCTCTGAAAGGTTAGCACTAATAATAATATGATATATTTCTTTTTAATCAAGATAAGCATACTTAAGATTATCAGGTAAGTGTTTGAGTTCGAACATGGGATCTCCCTTGGGTGGAGGGGGATCACCAAGAATTTCAACGGGAAGGTTATGTTTTAGCATAGGTTCTTGTTTATGGAACTCTTCATATAATTCTTCCCTTTCCTTCATAAACATATCATTTTCATGGTCTAACAAATATTGTTCTAACGGATCAGCTGGAGGAACAGCAATGGAAGCAAGACCAATAATTTCATTCTTACCAGGTGGTTCCCTTTCACGAGGTTGTCTACTAAACATAGCGAAATTAAATTCATGAGACATACCATCTATGCCAACAGTGACAATATTCTTTTCACAATTAATCTTAGCACTAGCAGTATTCAAGAAGGGTCTACCAAAAATAATGGGATAAAAATCATATTGTGGGGATCCAAGCACAAGAAAATCAGCAGGGTATTTAATCTTCCCACACAAGACTTCAACATCTCTAACAATCCCAATAGGTTTAATGGTGTCCCTATTAGCAAGCTTAATAGTAACATCAATGTCTTCTATTTCAACAGGTGCAATATCATGCATAATTTCTTTATAAAGATTATAAGGTATTGCATTAGCACTAGCACCCATATCACATAAGCCATGATAACAATGATCTCCTATTTTAACAGAAATAATAGGCGTGCCTACAACGGGTCTACGTGTCTTAGTATCGGGTCTAGCAATATTAGTAGTTTCACCCAAGAAAGAGATAACATGCCCATCTAAATCCTCATCCAAGAGATCTTTAATCATAGCAATACCAGGTTCAACATTAATTTGCTCACAACGTGTATAAGTCCTAGCATTACTCTTACGAACAACAGTCGAAGCTTTAACATGATCTTTTATCCTAACAGGAAAAGGAGGTTTTTCAACATAAGCAGTAGGAATAATAGGATCACTATATGTAATAGTCTTTTCTTCGACAATAATAGGTGCAACTACTTTCACTTCAACAGGAGGATTGTATTTAAACCACTTCTCTTTAGGGAGATCAACGTGAGTAGCAAAAGTTCCACAAAAAGTAGCTACTATCTCAGAGTCAAGTCCATACTTAGAGCTAAATCCACGGAAAGCATCGGTATCCATAAAAGATTTAACACAATCGAACTTAGGTGTCATACCTGACTCCTTACCATCGTCGGAACCCCAATCTTCAGAGTTGCGTTTAATTGTTTCCAATAAGTCCCATTTGAAATCAATAGTCTTCAGCATATAGGAACCAGCACAGGAAGTATCGAGCAGGTTCCCATTATCAAGAGAAAGCCGAGCATAAAAATTCTGAATAATTATTTCCCGAGAGAGCTCATGATTGGGGCATGAATATAACATTGACTTAAGCCTCCCCCAAGCTTGAGCAATGCTTTATCCTTCGCAAGGCCAGAAATTATATATGTAGTTACGATCACGATGAACAAGATGCATAGGATAGAACTTCTGGTGAAATTCCAACTTGAGTCGCTTATAATTCCAAAATCTCGTATCATCACATAGCCTATACCATGTCATTGCATTTCCCTTCAAAGATAAAGGGAATACCTTCATTTTGAAAACATCATCGGGGATACCTGCAAGCTTAAATAATCCACAAATTTCATCCACAAAGATAAGGTGTAAATCGGGATGCAATGTTCCGTCTCCTGCAAAAGGATTAGCTAGCAGTTTTTCTATCATACCCGAAGGAATCTCAAAGCGAATATTTTCATAAGGTTCAGTAGGTTGAGGAGCATCTCTTTGATCTTCTGGTTGGGGTGAAGATACCCCAAACAAGTCCTTTAAAGGATTAGTTTCCATAGTGACAAGTAACAGAAAATTTCAGCACACTATATAAATGTTTCCTTACCAAGTTCCACTCACCAAAAGTGCTACACTCCCTGGCAACAGTGCCAGAAAAGATTCTTGATGACCCACAAGTGTAGGGGATCTATCGTAGTCCTTTCGATAAGTAAGAGTGTCGAACCCAACGAGGAGCAGAAGGAAATGATAAGCGGTTTACAGTAAGGTTTTCTCTGCAAGCACTGAAATAGTAGGTGATAGAAAGTTTTGTGATAAGATAAATAGTAACGAGCAAAAAGTAAATAAAGTAAATAAAGTGCAGAAAGGTGGCCCAATCCTTTATGTAGCAAAGGATAAGCCTGGACAAATTCTAATAATTAGGAAGGAGCTCCCGAGGACACATTGGGAATTATCGTCAAGCTAGTTTCATCACGTTCGTAAGATTCACGTTCGGTACTTTGATAATTTGATATGTGGGTGGACCGGCAGTTGGGTACTGCCCTAACTTGGACAAGCATCCCACTTATGATTAACCCCTATTGCAAGCGTCCGCAACTACAAAAGGAGTATTAAGGTAAACCTAACCACAACATTAAACATATGGGTCCATATCAACCCCTAACGAAGCAACGCATAAACTAGGGTTTAAGCTTCTGTCACTCTAGCAACCCATCATCTACTTATTACTTCCCTATGCCTTCCTCTAGGCCCAAATAATTGTGAAGTGTCATGTAGACGATGTTCACGTAACACCACTAGAGGAAAGACAACATACATCTCATCAGAATATCGAACGAATACCAAATTCACATGACTAATAATAGCAAGACTTCACCCATGTCCTCAGGAACAAACATAACTACTCACAAAGCATATTCATGTTCATAATAAGAGGAGTAATAATATGCATAAAGGATCTGAACATATGATCTTCCACCAAGTAAACCAATTAGTATCAACTACAAGGAGTAATCAACACTACTAGCAACCCATAGGTACCAATTTGTGGTTTTGATACAAGATTGGATACAAGAGATGAACTAGGGTTTTGAGAGGAGATGGTGCTGGTGAAGATGTTGATGGAGATTGACCGCCTCCCGATGAGAGGATCATTGGTGATGACATTGGTGATGATTTCCCCCTCCCGGAGGGAAGTTTCCCCGGTAGAACAGCTTCGCAAGAGCCCTAGATTGATTCCGCCAAGGTTCCGCCTCGTGGCGGCGGAGTTTCATCCCGTAATCTTGCCCACGATTTTTACCAGGGAATGAGTGATTATATAGCAGAAGATGGACGCCAGAGGCCCACCAGGGGGCCGCGCCGTACAAGGGGGGCGCCCCCTGTCTCCTAGACAGGGTGTGGGCCCCCTGGCCTATTTCTTTCGCTCATAAATTCTTAATAAATCCAAAGGGTTGTTTTGTAGAGTTTCAGGACTTTTGGAGTTGTGTAGAATAGGTTTCCAACGTTTGCTCCTTTTCCAGCCAGAATTCCAGCTGCCGGCCTTCCCCCTCTTCATGGTAAACCTTGTAAAGTAAGAGAGAATAGCCATAAGTATTGAGATATAATGTGTAATAACAGCCCATAATACAATAAATATTGATATAAAAGCGTGATGCAAAATGGACGTATCAGGGCGCCCCTCGGGCTGCATCATCCCGAGGCCGTGTGGGTCCGTCCCTATGGCATGTATCCCTTCTGCATCCATCAGAGCTAGTTTACAATCCTTCGCAAGCTACTTTCAAATTATTAATTGCCTGATCGACACTTCATCGCTAAGAACGTCTCGTGCCCTTGCAAGCCCTCCTGCGACCGCCTCATGATTAAGGACTGGCACGACGTCTATGCTCGGGTCCGTCCTTGCAGCGTCGCTAAATCCAAGAGGCTGAGCTCCGGCTCACGGGCTAGTCCCCGTGTACGTCACCTCCCTTGGCCCTTGGTGCCTTGTTCACGCGTGAGCTAATCGCGGGTGGATGAGTACGGCCGCGCGACCTAGTGCCCCCGTGGCTACGGGAACCACTCGCCGGTTGTTTTTCTTTAGGACCTTTGCATGAGAAGACTGGGCACGGCGTCTATGCTCGGGTCCGTCCCTGCAGCATCGATAAACCCAACTGTTGAGCTCTGTCTGGCGGGCCGACCCCATTCACGTCATCTCCTGGGGTCATTGGTGTCTGGCCTTCTCATGCAATAACCTCCGGAGACTCATTCAACGCAGGCTGCCTAACCATCTCGCAGGATTAACACAAGATCCCCAATCAAGACCAGGTGCAACCCGCCTTGAGGTAGGGCCTCGTGAGTCCCGCGCTGGCTCATGGGTGCCCATATACACCTCTTCCAGCCCTGCCGTGCAAGCCACCTGTCAGGGCGGGGCTATAGACGCCCCGGGGGCTCTCCTCAGAGGGAGCCCCCTCCCACGCACCAGTGGAAGCGCCATGCTCCGCGCTGGCCGTCAACACTGCCGAGGAGCGGCTATGCCCGTGCAAGAGCGGAAGTGCTATGCTCCGTGCTGGTGATAAACAACTGGGGGTGGCCTCGCGGCCGCATTAACCTCAGGGAGCCTCCGGGCTCAGTGACTAGCCTCACCGCGCTGCTCTCCCTCGGGAGGGTAGCGGGAGGGAGCTGGGCACGAGGGCTACGCTCAGGTCACGCCTGGCGTACCCCACCTCGCGAGGCCTCACGGGCCTGGTCTTCGCGCAACCCTCCCTAGCGAGAGCTCGACGGTGGAAAGGTATGATGGTCGGTCCGTACGTCAAGGGGGACTCTTGAGCATCGCATCTCAAGAGCCTAATTAGCCACATAGCCCCTCACCCCTTGGGCTTATCCTGGTGATCTGGACGACCTAACGGTGGCTGAGGCATGCGCGCGGCTGGGCCCTGCTGATGCAGAATGCCAAGGACCTAACTTTCACCCTTCCTTTTCAAGCCGTTCCTATGTCAAGGGGGACTCCTGAGCATCGCGTCTCAGGAGCCTAACTAGTCACGTAGCCCCTCACCCCTTGGGCTCGTCCTGGTGATCTGGACGACCCAACGGCAGCTGAGGCATGCGCGAGGCCGGGCCCTGCTGACGCAGAACACCAAGGCTTGCCCCTGCACCTTTTCCTAAGCCATTCGCACGTCAAGGAGGACTCCTGAGCATCGTGTCTTAGGAGCCTAACTGGTCACATAGCCTCTCACCCCTTGGGCTCGTCCTGGTGATCCGGACGACCCAACGGCGGCTGAGATATGCGCGGGGCCGGGCTCTGCCGACGCAGAACAACAAAGCGAATGGAAAAGTCGAGGGGGCATAATATAATTATTACAAAAACATATTGTTCTATGCAAGCAGTTTTAAAACGCCTCCCCGAGGCATGCTACATGATGCAGGATAAGTAGGAAAGAGCTGCGTCACCGAGCCACCTCTTCAAACCTGGGCGCAACCATCACCTGCTAGCGGAGCCTCGTCATCGGGCGTGTCGCCCTTCTCCTCGGCCTCGGTCGGAGTGCCGACGACCAGGAACTTACTTAGCATGGCGTCCATGGATCTCTTCAGGGCAGCAGCAGGAGCGTCCTGGGAATCGGAGTCCACCAGAGCGAGGAAGGAGGAGAAGTTGAAGCCGACGTCCTAGAGATAGAGATGGTTGAAGATGCACATAAGGGCTGAGGAAGAGAGCGAGTGCGCCTCATTTTCCACCAAGGAGGCAAACCCGTCGACAGCATCTTCGAGCACTGTCAAGACTTTAGGAAGCAGAGTAGCAGGGCTCTCCCTTGGGGTCGTCGCCGTCGCATTCTTCAAGGGGTCTTCTCCAAAGAGCGGCCAATGAGCCTTGTGGAACCTCACCTCAAGGGAGGCAAGGGTGCTGCGCTCCATGGCGGTCGCCTCCTTGGCCCTGGCAAGGGCCACCTGGGCCGCCTCCGCCTCCTCCTTCAGCTTCATCAGGCGACCGCTCTCCGTAGCTTGCTCCAAGGCCGCCTTCTTAACCTCGGCGTCTCGATCGATGATGGCAGCCTCCCGGGCCTTCAGCTTCCCCTCACGCTCCTGGAGCTAGCTAACCTGGGTAGCCTGCTGATCCTGAAGAGCTTTCAGTTCAACCTCCACCACGCGGCACCGATCCTCAGCTTCTTTGGCCTCCTTCCGCGCCAGGTTGCGCTCGGTGGCGACCACCCCGAGCACGTTCTGGGCTTCATCCACAGAGCCCCAGGCCGTGCGGACAGACGCGTCGGCTTGGAGCCAGCCAGAAATCAGCCCTAGGAGTCCCTGCACTGAGCGACTATCCGGGCCCTGAAAGTTCACCCTAAAGGAGGTCCAGCGCCGCCCTTGCCTCCTCCAGGGCCCCGGAGGTGGCAGGAGCGCCATGGCTCGGCCGCGTGATGGGCAGGGGAGGAGACGCCCTCGACACCAAGACAGAAGAAACCTCAGCCTCAGGAAGGACCGGGGGCTCCGGAGGCCGGGTGACCTCAGCAACCGCAGCAAGGACGGGCGTTGGCGGGGTCAGCCCCACCAAAGGTACCGGCACCTCCTGAAGACGGGCTTCAACGCCCTGGTGTGACGGCATCACCACCAGAGCTGCGGGGGCTGCGGCATTGTCCTTCACTAGGGCTGCAGCGACCTCCGCGTCCTCTTTCTGCTTCTTCGACGGCTGCTGCCTAATGAAAGACAAATACGCTAAGCATTGCTTCAAGAATCAACAAATAAGGCTAAGGAAAAGACTTACTGGCCGGCGAAGACATAGCTCCTCTTCAGGCTCAGTAGCGGGCGCTAAGGCAGGGCAGCAGGTGCAGAACTCTTGGGAGGAGGAGAACTCGCGGTTGGCGCCACTGGAGACGCCATCGGTGAAGGCAGAGCGCTGCCCAGAGGAATCAACGCGGTCCTGCCCTTCTTCATGGCCGTCCGCTTGGGCTGCTGTGAAGAGGACACCCCGGATCTCATGGTGACTCCAGAGGGGCGAGGAACGTCCACCACCGGAGGCTCATCATCATCATCATCGTCGGGGAAGTCGCGGAGGAGCTCCCTCTGCCACGGGGCAGAGGATTCCTCCAGAACCTCATCCTCGGTGGCCTCGGAGGATGGGTCGCCGGAGGACAGGTGCACCAAGGCGGTAGGCGGTGGAGGAGCTCCCGCCCGCACGAGCCCAAACTCGTCGAAGACTGGCATGGCGGCAGCGACCTCCTCCCCGTTGTCTCGACAGTACAATGGAAGCCAATCCTCCGGAGGATCACTTGGGTCCTTCGTCGTCAAGTACGGCAACACCTTGCTCGGCTCCTCCTCGGGAAGGGCGTCCTGGCGCAGGCAGATCTTGTCGTCAGCGCCCCCGAGCTTCCACAGGGAGCAGGAGCCGTCCTGGAGTGGCGCTATGCACTACCTCAGGAACTCCTTGATGAACATGGCCCCTGTCAGCTTCTCGCTCTTGAGGTCCTTCTCCATCTTTATCACCAGCGATGTTAGGGAGGGGTCGGTGATCTTCTCTGTGTACCACCTCTTATCGGAGATGGGGAGTCTGGTCGGCAGCTCCAGCGAGCTCTGGGAGCACTTGACATCCATCAGAACCCACCTCTTCATGGCATCCTCCACCTTCTTCCCGGCATGGGAGATCGCGTTACCACCCTGCGCTACAACGAAGCCGATGTTGGGTTTCGTGGTAATTTCAATTTTTTTCCTACGCGCACACAGGATCATGTGATGCATAGCAACGAGAGGAGAGTGTTGTCTACGTACCCAACGCAGACCGACTGCGGAAGCAATGACACGACGTAGAGGAAGTAGTCGTACGTCTTCACGATCCAACCGATCAAGCACCGAAACTACGGCACCTCCGAGTTCGAGCACACGTTCAGCTCGATGACGATCCCCGGACTCCGATCCAGCAAAGTGTCGGGGAAGAGTTTCGTCAGCACGACGGCGTGGTGACGATCTTGATGAACTACAGCAGCAGGGCTTCGCCTAAACTCCGCTACAGTATTATCGAGGAATATGGTGGCAGGGGGCACCGCACACGGCTAAGGAATCGATCACGTGGATCAACTTGTGTCAACTTGTGTGTTTAGAGGTGCCCCTGCCTCCATATATAAAGGAGCCAAGGGGGGAGGGTGCGCCGGCCAAGAGGGAGAGGCGCAGGAGGAGTCCTACTCCTACCGGGAGTAGGACTCCCCCCCCAATCCTATTCCAACTAGGATTCCCAAGGGGGAAAGAGGGAGAAGGGTGGCCGGCCACCTCTCCTAGTCCTAATAGGACTAGGGGAAGGGGGGAGGCGCGCAGCCCTGGTGGGCAGCCCTTTCACCTTTCCACTAAGGCCCATGAAGGCCCATATGGTTCCCGGGGGGTTCCGGTAACCTCCCGGTAACCCGGTAAAATCCCGATTTCACCCGGAACACTTCCGATGTCCAAACATAGGCTTCCAATATATCAATCTTTACGTCTCGACCATTTCGAGACTCCTCGTCATGTCCGTGATCATATCCGGGACTCCGAACAACCTTAGGTACATCAAAATGCATAAACTCATAATATAACTGTCATCGTAACCTTAAGCGTGCGGACCCTACGGGTTCGAGAACAATGTAGACATGACCGAGACATGTCTCTGGTCAATAACCAATAGCGGGACCTGGATGCCCATATTGGTTCCTACATATTCTACGAAGATCTTTATCGGTCAGACCGCATAACAACATACGTTGTTCCCTTTGTCATCGGTATGTTACTTGCCCGAGATTCGATCGTCGGTATCCAATACCTAGTTCAATCTCGTTACCGGCAAGTCTCTTTACTCGTTCCGTAATACATCATCTCACAACTAACATATTAGTTGTAATGCTTGCAAGGCTTATGTGATGTGTATTACCGAGAGGGCCCAGAGATACCTCTCCGACAATCGGAGTGACAAATCCTAATCTCGAAATACGCCAACCCAACATCGACCATTGGAGACACCTGTAGTACTCCTTTATAATCACCCATTTACGTTGTGACGTTTGGTAATACCCAAAGTGTTCCTCCGGCAAACGGGAGTTGCATAATCTCATAGTCGTAGGAACATGTATAAGTCATGAAGAAAGCAATAGCAACATACTAAACGATCAGGTGCTAAGCTAATGGAATGGGTCATGTCAATCAGATCATTCTACTAATGATGTGACCTCGTTAATCAAATAACAACTCATTGTTCATGGTTAGGAAACATAACCATCTTTGATTAACGAGCTAGTCAAGTAGAGGCATACTAGTGACACTCTGTTTGTCTATGTATTCTCACATGTATTATGTTTCCGGTTAATACAATTCTAGCATGAATAATAAACATTTATCATGATATAAGGAAATAAATAATAACTTTATTATTGCCTCTAGGGCATATTTCCTTCAGTCTCCCACTTGCACTAGAGTCAATAATCTAGTTCACATCGCCATGTGATTTTAACAGCAATAGTTCACATCACCATGTGACCAACACCCAAAGGGTTTACTAGATTCAGTAATCTAGTTCACATCGCTATGTGATTAACACCCAAAGAGTACTAAGGTGTGATCATGTTTTGCTCGTGAGAGAAGCTTAGTCAACGGATCTGTCATATTCAGAGCCGTATGTATTTTGCAAATATCCTATGTCTACAATGCTCTGTGCGAAGCTACTCTAGCTAATTGCTCCCACTTTCAATATGTATCCAGATTGAGACTTAGAGTCATCTGGATCAGTGTAAAAGTTTGCACTGATGTAACTTTTACAACAAACTCTTTTATCACCTCCATAATCGAGAAACATCTCCTTAGTCCTTACTAAGGATATTCTTGACCAATGTCCAGTGATCTACTCCTAGATCACTATTGTACTCCTTTGCCAAATACAGAGCAAGGTATACAATAGGTCTGGTACATAGCATAGCATACTTTATAGAACCTATGACTGAGGCATAGGGAATGACTTTTCATTCTCTTTCTATTTTCTGCTGTGGTCGGGATTTGAGTCTTACTCAATTTCATACTTTTGCAACACAGGCAAGAACTCTTTCTTTGACTGTTCCATTTTGAACTATTTCAAAATCTTGCCAAGGTATGTACTCATTGAAAATCTTATCAAGCGTCTTGATCTATCTCAATAGATCTTGATGCTCAATATGTAAGCAGCTTCACCAAGGTCTTTCTTTGAAAAACTTTTATTCAAGTATCCCTTTATGCTATCCAGAAATTCTATATCATTTCCAATCAGTAATATGTCATCCACATATAATATCAGAAATGCTACAGAGCTCCCACTCACTTTCTTGTAAATACAGGCTTCTCCAAAAGTCTGTATAAAACCAAATGCTTTGATCACACTATCAAAACGTTTATTCCAACTCCGAGAGGCTTGCACTAGTCCATAAATGGATCGCTGGAGCTTGCACACTTTGTTAGCTCCCTTTGGTTCGACAAAACCTTCTGGTTGCATCATATACAACTCTTCTTCCAGGAATCCATTCAGGAATGCAGTTTTGACATCCATTTGCCAAATTTCATAATCATAAAATGCGGCAATTGCTAACATGATTCGGACGGACTTAAGCATCGCTACGGGTGAGAAGGTCTCATCGTAGTCAATTCCTTGAACTTGCCGAAAACCTTTTGCGACAAGTCGAGCTTTGTAGACAGTAACATTACCATCAGCGTCAGTCTTCTTCTTAAAGATCCATTTATTCTCAATCGCTTGCCGATCATCGGGCAAGTCAACCAAAGTCCATACTTTGTTCTCATACATGGATCCCATCTCAGATTTCATGGCTTCTAGCCACTTTGCGGAATCTGGGCTCACCATCGCTTCTTCATAGTTCGTAGGTTCATCATGATCTAGTAGCATGACCTCCAGAACAGGATTACCGTACCACTCTGGTGCGGATCTTACTCTGGTTGATCTACGAAGTTCAGTAGTATCTTGATCTGAAGTTTCATGATCATTATCATTTGCTTCCTCACTAACTGGTGTAGGTGTCACTGAAACAGTTTTCTGTGATGAACTACTTTCCAGTAAGGGAGCAGGTACAGTTACCTCGTCAAGTTCTACTTTCCTCCCACTCACTTCTTTCGAGAGAAACTCCTTCTCTAGAAAGGATCCATTATTAGCAACGAATGTTTTGCCTTCGGATCTGTGATAGAAGGTGTACCCAACAATTTCCTTTGGGTATTCTATGAAGACGCACTTCTCCGATTTGGGTTTGAGCTTATCAGGATGAAACTTTTTCACATAAGCATCGCAGCCCCAAACTTTAAGAAACAACAGCTTAGGTTTACTGCTAAACCATAGTTCATACAGTGTCATCTCAACGGATTTAGATGGTGCCATATTTTAAAACGTGAATGCAGCTGTCTCTAATGCATAACCAAAACGATAGTGGTAAAGAGATATCATAGATCGCACCATATCAAATAAAGTGCGGTTACGACGTTCGGACACACCATAACGATGTGGTGTTCCAGGTGGCGTGAGCTGTGAAACTATTCCACATTGTTTTAATTGAAGACCAAACTTGTAACTCAAATATTTGTCTCCGTGATCAGATCGCAGAAACTTTATTTTCTTGTTACGATGATTTTTTCACTTCACTCTGAAATTCTTTGAACCTTTCAACTATTTCAGACTTATGTTTCATCAAGTAGATATACCCATATCTGCTCAAATCATCTTGTGAAGGTCAGAAAACAACGATGCTTGCCACGAGCATCAGCACTCATTGGATCGCATACATCGGTATGTATTATTTCCAACAAGTCAGTAACTCGTTCCATTGTTCCGAAGAACGGAGTTTTAGTCATCTTGCCCAAAAGGCACGGTTCGCAAGCATCAAATGATTCATAACCAAGTGATTCCGAAAATCCATCTTTATGGAGTTTCTTCATGCGCTTTACACCGATATGACCCAAACGGCAGTGCCACAAATAAGTTGCACTATCATTAACTTTGCATCTTTTGGCATCAATATTATGAATATGTGTATCACTACGATCGATATCCAATGAACCATTTTCATTGGGTGTGTAACCATATAAGGTTTTATTCATGTAAATAGAACAACAGTTTATTCTCTTACTTAAATGAATAACCGTATTGCAATAAACATGATCAAATCATATTCATGCTCAACGCAAACACCAAATAACATTTATTTAGGTTCAACACTAATCCCGAAAGAATAGGGAGTGTGCGATGATGATCATATCAATCTTGAAACTACTTTCAACATACATCATCACTTCACCCTTAACTAGTTTCTGTTTATTCTGCAACTCCCGTTTCGAGTTACTACTCTTAGCAACTGAACCAGTACCAAATACCGAGGGGTTGCTATAAACACTAGTAAAGCACACATCAAACACCTGTATATCAAATATACCCTTTTCACTTTGCCATCCTTCTTATCCACCAAATATTTAGGGTAGTTCCGCTTCCAGTGACCATTTCCTTTGCAGTGTAAGCACTCAGTTTCAGGCTTTGGTTCAGCTTTGGGCTTCTTCGTGGGAGTGACAACTTGCTTGTCTTTCCACTTGAAGTTCCCTTCCTTTCCCTTTGCCCTTTTCTTGAAACTAGTGATCTTGTCAACCATCAACACTTGATGCTCTTTCTTGATTTCTACCTTCGTTAATTTCAACATCACGAAGAGCTCGGGAATCATTTTCGTCATCCCTTGCATACTATAGTTCATCACGAAGTTCTACTAACTTGGTGATGGTGACTAGAGAATTCTGTCAATCACTATCTTATCTGGAAGATTAACTCCCACTTGATTCAAGCGATTGAAGTACCCAGACAATCTGAGCACATGCTCACTAGTTGAGCGATTCTCCTCCATCTTTTAGCTATAGAACTTTGTTGGAGACTTCATATCTCTCAACTCGGGTATTTGCTTGAAATATTAACTTCAATTCCTGGAACATCTCATATGGTCCATGACGTTCAAAACGTCTTTGAAGTCCCGATTCTAAGCCGTTTAAGCATGGTGCACTAAACTATCAAGTAGTCATCATATTAAGCTATCCAGACGTTCATAACTTCTGCATCTGCTCCTGCAATAGGTCTGTCACCTAGCGGTGCATTAAGGACATAATTCTTCTGTGCAGCAATGAGGATTTAACCTCAGATCACGGATCAAATCCGCAACATTGCTACTATCATTTTTCAACTCAATTTTCTCTAGGAACATATCAAAATAAACACAGGGAAGCAACAACGCGAGCTATTGATCTACAACATGATTTGCAAAATACTACCAGGACTAAGTTCATGATAAATTTAAGTTCAATTTAATCATATTACTTAAGAACTCCCAGTTAGATAGACATCCCTCTAATCCTCTAAGTGATCACGTGATCCAAATCAACTAAACCATAACCGATCATCACGTGAGATGGAGTAGTTTCATCGGTGAACATCATTATGTTGATCATATCTACTATATGATTCACGCTCGACCTTTCGGTCTCCGTGTTCCGAGGCCATATCTGCATATGCTAGGCTCGTCAAGTTTAACCTGAGTATTCTGCGTGTGCAACTGTTTTGCACCCGTTGTATTTGAACGTAGAGCCTATCACACCCGATCATCACGTGGTGTCTCAGCACGAAGAACTTTTGCAACGGTGCATACTCAGGGAGAACACTTCTTGATAATTTAGTGAGAGATCATCTTATAATGCTACCGTCAATCAAAGCAAGATAAGATGCATAAAAAGATAAACATCACATGCAATCAATATAAGTGATATGATATGGCCATCATCATCTTGTGCTTGTGATCTCCATCTCCGAAGCACCGTCATGATCACCATCGTCACCGGCGCGACACTTTGATCTCCATCGTAGTATCGTTGTCGTTTCGCTAATCTTATGCTTCCACGACTATCACTACCGTTTAGTAATAAAGTAAAGCATTACATCGCGATTGCATTGCATACAATAAAGCAACAACCATATGGCTCCTGCCAGTTGCCGATAACTCGGTTACAAAACATGATCATCTCATACAATAAAATTCAGCATCATGCCTTGACCATATCACATCACAACATGCCCTGCAAAAACAAGTTAGACGTCCTCTACTTTGTTGTTGCATGTTTTACGTGGCTGCTACGGGCTTAAGTAAGAACCAATCTCACCTACGCATCAAAACCACAACGATAGTTTGTCAAATAGACTCCGTTTTAACCTTCGCAAGGACCGGGCGTAGCCATACTTGGTTCAACTAAAGTTGGAGAGGCAGTCGCCCGCAAGCCATCTCTGTGCAAAGCACGTCGAGGGAACCGGTCTCGCGTAAGCGTACGCGTAAGGTTGGTCCGGGTCGTCTCGTCCAACAATACCGCTGAACCAAAATATGACATGCTGGTAGGCAGTATGACTTGTATCGTCCACAACTCACTTGTGTTCTATTCGTGCATATAACATCAACATCATTAACCTAGGCTCTGATACCACTGTTGGGTTTCGTGGTAATTTCAAAAAATTTCCTACGCGCACACAGGATCATGTGATGCATAGCAACGAGAGGAGAGTGTTGTCTACGTACCCAACGCAGACCGACTGCGGAAGCAATGACACGACGTAGAGGAAGTAGTCGTACGTCTTCACGATCCAACCGATCAAGCACCGAAACTACGGCACCTCCGAGTTCGAGCACACGTTCAGCTCGATGACGATCCCCGGACTCCGATCCAGCAAAGTGTCGGGGAAGAGTTTCGTCAGCACGACGGCGTGGTGACGATCTTGATGAACTACAGCAGCAGGGCTTCGCCTAAACTCCGCTACAGTATTATCGAGGAATATGGTGGCAGGGGGCACCGCACACGGCTAAGGAATCGATCACGTGGATCAACTTGTGTCAACTTGTGTGTTTAGAGGTGCCCCTGCCTCCGTATATAAAGGAGTAGAGGAGGGAGGCTGGCCGGCCAAAGGGGGGGAGGCGCAGGAGAGTCCTACTCCCACTGGGAGTAGGATTCCCCCTCCAATCCTAGTCCAACTAGGATTCCTCGGAGGGGAAGGGAGAGAGGGGGGGCCGGCCACCTTCTCCTAGTCCTAATAGGACTAGGGGAGGGGGAAGAGGCGCAGCCACCTTGGGCTGCCCCTTTCTCCTTTCCACTAAGGCCCATGATGGCCCATATGGCTCCCGGGGGGTTCCGGTAACCTCCCGGTAACCCGGTAAAATCCCGATTTCACCCGGAACACTTCCGATGTCCAAACATAGGCTTCCAATATATCAATCTTTACGTCTCGACCATTTCGAGACTCCTCGTCATGTCCGTGATCATATCCGGGACTCCGAACAACCTTCGGTACATCAAAATGCATAAACTCATAATATAACTGTCATCGTAACCTTAAGCGTGCGGACCCTACGGGTTCGAGAACAATGTAGACATGACCGAGACATGTCTCTGGTCAATAACCAATAGCGGGACCTGGATGCCCATATTGGTTCCTACATATTCTACGAAGATCTTTATCGGTCAGACCGCATAACAACATACGTTGTTCCCTTTGTCATCGGTATGTTACTTGCCCGAGATTTGATCGTCGGTATCCAATACCTAGTTCAATCTCGTTACTGGCAAGTCTCTTTACTCGTTCCGTAATACATCATCTCACAACTAACATATTAGTTGTAATGCTTGCAAGGCTTATGTGATGTGTATTACCGAGAGGGCCCAGAGATACCTCTCCGACAATCGGAGTGACAAATCCTAATCTGGAAATACGCCAACCCAACATCGACCATTGGAGACACCTGTAGTACTCCTTTATAATCACCCATTTACGTTGTGACGTTTGGTAATACCCAAAGTGTTCCTCCGGCAAACGGGAGTTGCATAATCTCATAGTCATAGGAACATGTATAAGTCATGAAGAAAGCAATAGCAACATACTAAACGATCAGGTGCTAAGCTAATGGAATGGGTCATGTCAATCAGATCATTCTACTAATGATGTGACCTCGTTAATCAAATAACAACTCATTGTTCATGGTTAGGAAACATAACCATCTTTGATTAACGAGCTAGTCAAGTAGAGGCATACTAGTGACACTCTGTTTGTCTATGTATTCTCACATGTATTATGTTTCCGGTTAATACAATTCTAGCATGAATAATAAACATTTATCATGATATAAGGAAATAAATAATAACTTTGTTATTGCCTCTAGGGCATATTTCCTTCAGCCGATGCATCCAACCGGATGGTCGCCAGTCATGCGAAGGAAGAAGAAATGGCGGAGCATAGTGACGGAGGGCATCACCCCCACGAATGCTTCATAGTAGAAGGCGAAAATGGACAGGAGGAGGATGGAGTTGGTATGAATGTGAAGCGCGTGGAGGCCATAGTGGTGAAGAACGGTGTAGAAGAAGTGGGAGAATGGGGGCACCAGCCCCGAATAGACGCTGTGCAGAAAGAAAGTGAAGAAAGTGTTTTTCGCGGGCTTCGGCGCAATAGTGGCGACCCGGAGCGTCGTCCTCTTCCACTCGTTGTCCTTGCTCGCCGTCAGGAGGAGCGCGGTCTGGAGTTTCTCCCTGACCACGCAGGGCGCAATCAGTGCCGGCTCATACCAAGTGGAGTCGGCAACCGAGGCTGAGGCCGTGGTCTTCTCAGCGGCCATTGAGCAAGAGAATGGGGGGGGGGGGATCGGCAGATCTGGTGAGTTCTTCCACCGCCGGGAGAAGGGGATCTAGAGCAAGATGAAGGAGAGGCAATGAAAGCCAGGCGGTGGATAGTGATACGTCTCCAACATATCTATAATTTTTGATTGCTCCATGCTACTTTATCTACTGTTTTAGGCAATATTGGGCTTTATTATCCACTTTTCTATTATTTTTGGGACTAACCTATTAACCGGAGGCCCAGCCTAGATTTGCTATTTTATGCCTATTTCAGTGTTTCGAGGAAAAGGAATATCAGACGGAGTCAAAATAGAACGAAATCAACTGGAGAAGTTAATTTTGGAAGGAAACCAACCTGATGGGCTTGGAGTGCATGTCAGGGGAGTCCCGAGCTGCCCACGAGGGTGGGGGCGCGCCCCCCTAGGCGCGCCCCCTGCCTCGTGAGCACCCCGGAGGTCCACCGACGTACCCCCTGCACCCATATATACCTACGTACCCTAAAACTTCCAGAATAGAAGATAGATCGGGAGTTCCGCCGCCGCAAGCCTCTGTAGCCACCAAAAACCAATCGGGACCCTGTTCCGACATCCTGTCGGAGGGGGATCCCATCACCGGAGGCCATCTTCATTATCCTGGTGGTATCCATGACGAGGAGGGAGTAGTCCACCCTCGGGGCTGAGGATATGTACCAGTAGCTATGTGTTTGATCTCTCTCTCTCACGTGTTTCCTCTATGGCACGATCTTGATGTATCCCGAGCTTTGCTATTGTAGTTGGATCTTATGATGTTTCTCCCCTTCTACTCTCTTGTGATGAATTGAGTTTCCCCTTTTGAAGTTATCTTATTGGATTGAGTCTTTATGAGAACACTTGATGTATGTCTGGCCGTGATTATCTGTGGTGACAATGGGATATCATGTGCCACTTGATGTATGTTTTGGTGACCAACTTGCGGGTTCCACGCATGAACCTATGCATAGGGGTTAGCACACGTTCTTGACTCTCCGGTAGTAGCTTTGGGGCACTCTTTGAAGTACTTTTATGTTGGTTGGATGAATCTGAGATTGTGTGACGCATATCGTATAAGCATGCCCACGGATACTTGAGGTGACAATGGAGTATCTAGGTGACATTAGGGTTTTGGTTGATTTGTGTCTTCAGGTGTTATTCTAGTATGAACTCTATGATGGATTGAGCGGAAAGAATAGCTTTATGTTATTTTACTACAAACTCTTGAATAGATAGAACAGAAAGGATAACTTTGAGGTGGTTTCGTACCCTACCATAATCTCTACATTTGTTCTCCGCTATTAGTGGCTTTGGAGTGACTCTTTGTTGCATGTTGAGGGATTGTTATATGATCTATCTATGTTATTATTGTTGAGAGAACTTGCACTAGCAAAAGTATGAACCCTAGGCCTTGTTTCCTATCATTGCAATACCGTTTACGCTCACTTTTACCACTCATTACCTTGCTGTTTTTATTATTTCAGATTACAATTACCTCTATCAACTATCTATTTTGCACTTGTATCACCATCTCTTCGCCGAACTAGTGCACCTATACAATTTATGATTGTATTGGGTGTGTTGGGGACACAAGAGACTCTTAGTTGTTTGGTTGCAGGGTTGCTTGAGAGAGACCATCTTCATCCTACGCCTCCTACGGATTGATAAACCTTAGGTCATCCACTTGAGGGAAATTTGCTACTGTCCTACAAACCTGTGCACTTGCAGGCCAAACAACGTCTACAAGAAGAAGGTTGTGTAGTAGACATCAAGCTCTTTTCTGGCGCCGTTGCCGGGGAGGCTAGGTAAAGGGTACTCACGCTCCGTCACTAAGCTCTTTTCTGGCGAGGTGAGTGTTTGAAGGTATATCTTTAGATCTTGTAATCGAATCTTTTTGTTTCTTGTTTTAGCACTAGTTTAGTTTATAAAAGAAAATTACAAAAAAAATGGAGTTGAGTTTGTCTCATACGCTTCACCTTTTTAATATCTTTCGTGAGTTTGATGGAAAGGAAAATTGTGCTCAAGTGCTAGAAGAAGAATTACATAGAATACTTGGCATGAAATATGTGAATGATGAGCATGATTGCAATGTTGTTAGTATGAATTCCTTGAATATCCATGATGCTAATGATATGCAAAGCCACAAGCTTGGGGAAGCTAAGTTTGATGGATATGATATTTTTTGTACCCCAAGCTTTGCTGAGCAAATTTACTATGATGAAAGCATGCCTCCTATCTATGATGATTATTGTGATGACACGTATGCTTTAAAGAATAATGATAATCTTGAAATGTGTCATCTTGATCTTAATTTTCAATCACATGATAGTTATTTTGTTGAGTTTGCTCCCACTACTATTCATGAGAAGAAATTTGCTTATATTGAGAATAGTAAATTTTCTATGCTTGTAGATCATGAAAAGAACGCTTTAGGTTCTAATTATATTGTTGAATTCATTCATGATGCTACTGAAAATTATTATGAGAGAGGAACATATGCTTGTAGGAATTGTAATCATGTCAAGTTTCCTCTCTATGTGCTTAAATTCTTGAAGCTATGCTTGTGTTACCTTCCTATGCTAGTTGATTATTGTTCCCATAAGTTGTTTGCTCACAAAATCCCTACGCATAGGAAGTGGGTTAGACTTAAATGTGCTAGTCATATGCTTCATGATGCACCCATTATGTTTCAATTCTTATCTTTTATGTGAGCATCATTGTCATCCTCATGCCTAGCTAAAAGGCATTAAAGAAAAGCGCATGTTGGGAGACAACCCAATATTATCCTTACTGTTTTTGTGTGTCCACATGATTATGCTACTGTAGTAATCATTTTTTATAGCTTTTGTTTCACTAAAGTGACAAGTAGAACCTTTGGGAAGACTTGGGTGGAGTTTATATGATCTTGCTGTGGAAAACAGAAACTTTAGCGCTCACAAGATTAGCTGCCATTTTTTTACTGGAGAGTGATTTTAGGTTGATTCTTTCTGCAGATAATTAATAGACAAATTTCTCAGGTCCAGCAATTTATTTCATAATTTTTGGGGTTCGAGAAGTATAGGTTTGATACAGATTACTATAGACTGTTCTGTTTTTCACAGATTCTGTTTTTATTGTGTTGTTTGCTTATTTTGATGCATCTATGGCTAGTATTAAGTGGTATGAACCATAGAGATGTAGAATACAGTATTACACCAATATGAATTTAGAATGATTTCATTACAGTACCTAAGTGGTGGTTTTATTTTCTTATACTAACGGAGCTTACGAGTTCTGTTTTGAGTTTTGTGTGGTTGAAGTTTTCAAGTTTTGGGTAAAGATTCGATGGACTATGGAATAAGGAGAGGAAATATCCTAAGATTGGGGATGACCAAGGCACCCCAAGGTAAAATTCAAGGACAACCAAGCAACTAAGCTTGGGGATGCCCCGGAAGGCATCCCCTCTTTCATCTTCGTTCATCGGAAACTTTACTTGGAGCTATATTTTTATTCACCACATGATATGTGTTTTGCTTGGAGCATCAATTTCTTTTGTTAGTTTTTGCTTTCTGTTAGTTAGAATAATGTTTTTAATCTTTAGGTTCAATAAAAGTCAAGGATAGCCTTTGCGATGCTTATTTTGCTAGTATACATGTTGCTGTTTGAAAACAGAAAGTTTACCGCTGTTGCACAAATTCCCTAGAAAAGTAAGAAAATGGTATATTGTTGAATCTTTTTGCATATTAAGCTCTGATAAATTTATTACAGTGGTAATTTTAGTTCATAATTTTTGGAGTCAGGTAAGTATTGATACTCTTGCATTCTTTACAGACTGTACTGTTTTGGCAGATTGCTGTTATGTTTGCATTGTTTGTGTATGTTTGCTTGTTTAATGATTCTATTTGAGGATAGGAGTATTAAATATACAGAGGCATTTAGTATGCAATGTTGAATAATAATGTTAGTGATTTGTTACAGTAGAAAATGATAAGGTTTTGCATTGGTTTATACTAACCTATCTCACGAGTTCTTGTTGAGTTTGTTGTGAATGAAGCTTTTGATAAAAAGAGAAACCATGATATGAGAGGAATTAAGGGGACACAAAAGCTCAAGCTTGGGGATGCCCAAGGAACCCCAAGATAATATTTCAAGAAGTCTCAAGAATCTAAGCTTGGGGATGCCCCGGTAGGCATCCCATCTTTCTTCTTCAACAACTATCGGTTAGTATCGGTTGAGCCTAAGTTTTTGCTTCTTCACATGAGTTGTGCTATCCTTGCCATGTAGTTTTCTTTAGCTTTTCTTGATGTTTGAATAAAGTATCAAGATCTGAAATTCTTTAATGAGAGAGAGACATACATGAATTGCAATTTGTTATAATACTCTATGTGCTTCACTTATATCTTTTGAGCTTGATAGTTTTTGCTCTAGTGCTTCACTTATATCTTTTAGAGCACAATGGTGGTTTTATTTTGAAGAAATAGATGAACTATCATGCTTCACTTATATTATTTTGAGAGTCATTAATAGCATGGTAGTTTGCCTAATGTTAATATACTTGGTATTCAAGATATGTGAAACTTTCTTTTGAGTGAATTGAATACTAGGATAAGTTTGATGCTTGATAATTGTTTTGAGATATGGAGGTAGTGATATTAAAATCATGATAGTTGGGTGATTATGAATTTAAAGAATGCTTGTGTTGAATTTGGTGATTCCCGTAGCATGCACGTATGGTGAACCGCTTTGTGATGAAGTCGGAGCACAAAATTATTTATTGATTGTCATCCTTATGAGTGGCGGTCGGGGACGAGTGATGGTCTTTTCCTACCAATCTATCCCCCTAGGAGTATGCGTGTAGTGCTTTGGTTTTTGATGACTTCTAAATTTTTGCAACAAGTTCATGAGTTCTTTTGATTAATGTTGAGTCCATGGATTATACGCACTCTCACCCTTCCACCATGCTAGCCTCTCTAATACCACGCACTTTTCACCGGTATCATACACCCACCATATACCTTCCTCAAAACAGCCACCATACCTACCTATCATGGCATTTCCATAGCCATTCCGAGATATACTGCCTTGCAACTTTCCACCATTCCGTTCATATGGCACATATTACTTTTGTCATATTGCTTTTTGCATGAACATGTAGTTGACATTGTATTTGTGGCAAGGCCACCTTCATAATTTGCATACATGTCGCTCATGATTCATTGCATATCCCGGTACACTGCCGGAGGCATTCATATAGAGTCATATTTTGTTCTAAGTATCGAGTTGTAATTGTTGAGTTGTAAGAAAAAATAAAAGTGTGATGATCATCATTATTAGAGCATTGTCCCAGTGAGGAAAGGATGATGGAGACTATGATTCCCCCATAAGTCGGGATGAGACTCCGGACTTTATGAAAAATAAAAGAGGCCAAAGAAGCCCAAATAAAAAAAGAGGCCAAAGAAGCCCAACAAAATAAAAAAATAAAAACAAAAATGAGAGAAAAAGAGAGAAGGGACAATGCTACTATCCTTTTACCACACTTGTGCTTCAAAGTAGCACCATGATCTTCATGATAGAGAGTCTCATATGTTATCACTTTCATATACTAGTGGGAATTTTTCATTATAGAACTTGGCTTGTATATTCCAATGATGGGCTTCCTCAAAAGTGCCCTAGGTCTTCGTGAGCAAGCAAGTTGGATGCACACCCGCTTAGTTTCTTTTGTTGAGCTTTCATATACTTATAGCTCTAGTGCATCCGTTGCATGGCAATCCCTACTCACTCACATCGATATCTATTGATGGGCATCTCCATAGCCTGTTGATACGCCTAGTTGATGTGAGACTATCTTCTCCTTTTTGTCTTCTCCACAACCACCATTCTATTCCACCTATAGTGCTATGTCCATGGCTCACGCTCATGTATTGCGTGAAAGTTGAAAATTTTGAGATTATTAAAGTATGAAACAATTGCTTGGCTCATCATCGGGGTTGTGCATGATTAAATACTTTGTGTGATGAAGATAGAGCATAGCCAGACTATATGATTTTGTAGGGATAACTTTCTTTAACCATGCTATTTTGAGAAAGACATGATTGCTTTGATTATATGCTTGAAGTATTATAACTTTTATGTCAATATGAACTTTTGTCTTGAATCTTTCGGATCTGAATATTCATGCCACAATTAAGAAGAATTACATTGAAATTATGCCAAAGTATCACTCCGCATCAATTTTTTTTTCATTTACCTACTCGAGGACGAGCAGGAATTAAGCTTGGGGATGCTTGATACGTCTCCAACGTATCTATAAGTTTTGATTGCTCCATGCTACTTTATCTACTGTTTTAGGCAATATTGGGCTTTATTATCCACTTTTATATTATTTTTGGGACTAACCTATTAACCGGAGGCCCAGCCCAGATTTGCTGTTTTATGCCTATTTCAGTGTTTCGAGGAAAAGGAATATCAGACGGAGTCAAAACGGAACGAAATCAACTGGAGAAGTAAATTTGGAAGGACACCAACCTGATGGGCTTGGAGTGCACGTCACGGGAGTCTCGGGCTGCCCACGAGGGTGGGGGGCGCGCCCCCCTGGGCACGCCCCCCTGCCTCGTGAGCCCCCCGGAGGTCCACCGACGTACCCCCTGCACCCATATATACCTACGTACGCTAAAACTTCTAGAACAGAAGATAGATCGGGAGTTCCGCCGCCGCAAGCCTCTGTAGCCACCAAAAACCAATCGGGACCCTGTTTCGGCACCCTGTCGGAGGGGGATCCCATCACCGGAGGCCATCTTCATTATCCCGGTGCTATCCATGACGAGGAGGGAGTAGTCCACCCTCGGGGTTGAGGATATGTACCAGTAGCTATGTGTTTGATCTCTCTCTCTCTTGTTCTCTCTCGTGTTTCCTCTATGGCACGATCTTGATGTATCCCGAGCTTTGCTATTGTAGTTGGATCTTATGATGTTTCTCCCCCTCTACTCTCTTGTGATGAATTAAGTTTCCCCTTTTGAAGTTATCTTATTGGATTGAGTCTTTATGAGAACACTTGATGTATGTCTTGCCGTGATTATCTGTGGTGACAATGGGATATCATGTGCCACTTGATGTATGTTTTGGTTACCAACTTGCGGGTTCCACCCATGAACCTACGAATAGGGGTTGGCACACATTCTTGACTCTCCGGTAGTAGCTTTGGGGCACTCTTTGAAGTACTTTTATGTTGGTTGGATGAATCTGAGATTGTGTGACGCATATCGTATAATCATGCCCACGGATACTTGAGGTGACAATGGAGTATCTAGGTGACATTAGGGTTTTGGTTGATTTGTGTCTTCAGGTGTTATTCTAGTATGAACTCTATGATGGATTGAGCGGAAAGAACAGCTTTATGTTATTTTACTACAAACTCTTGAATAGATAGAACAGAAAGGATAACTTTGAGGTGGTTTCGTACCCTACCATAATCTCTACGTTTGTTCTCCGCTATTAGTGGCTTTGGAGTGACTCTTTGTTGCATGTTGAGGGCTTGTTATATGATCTATCTATGTTATTATTGTTGAGAGAACTTGCACTAGCGAAAGTATGAACTCTAGGCCTTGTTTCCTATCATTGCAATACCGTTTACGCTCACTTTTACCACTCGTTACCTTGCTGTTTTTATTATTTCAGATTACAATTACCTCTATCAACTATCTATTTTGCACTTGTATCACCATCTCTTCGCCGAACTAGTGCACCTATACAATTTACCATTGTATTGGGTGTGTTCGGGACACAAGAGACTCTTTGTTATTTGGTTGCAGGGTTGCTTGAGAGAGACCATCTTCATCCTACGCCTCCTACAGATTGATAAACCTTAGGTCATCCACTTGAGGGAAATTTGCTACTGTCCTACAAACCTGTGCACTTTCAGGCCCAACAACGTCTACAAGAAGAAGGTTGTGTAGTAGACATCAGATAGCTGCCATTTGTCAGATGGAGATAGTTGCCGAGGCAGCATGGGGAAGTGGAGTCCCGCACGCCCCATCAATCGCCAAGCGTCATCAAGGCCGCATGCGGTTTGGGCCCGCGGCGCTCCGCACTTGCCCTTTGGCTTCGCCTGGAAGCCAAGTCCGAGCGGGCCTTGGGCCCGGGGGCTATTGTTGGCGTCCTGGATATGGGGGTATCCAGCCCTACCTGCCTGCGGCCCACCACATGGCTCCATCGACGGCCTGGTATGGCCCAGCTTCAACATCAACAACCCAAGAACCTCGCGAGGGGCCGAGCCTCGCGAGGGGCTGAGCCTCGCGAGGTGGACAACACCAAGACCCCCAAGGGATCGGCCTCCTCAGGCTGGCTCCTGAGGGGCGGAAAGTTCTATGCAAGGTTCACCTCATGAGGCTCAGCTGACGTGAGCCATGATGACTAAGGCCAGGCGGGCGCAGAGCGCAGGTTTCCTCTTCAGTGCAAAGGAGGCAAGCCGCAGGCACGGAGTTTCGAGGAATCAGCCAAATGTTTGCATTCTGGTGCAACGAGACCAAGACCGCCAGGACGGCAGGACGGAGGTCATCGACGAGCCCACCACAGCCTCACGACCAAAGGCTTTTCGCAGGCGAAGACTACTTTTTCAGGATAAGCTGTACTACTTGTCCCCTTTCAAATCCGGCTGTTGTGGGATCCCTTCCCGCCAACATTTGGGAAGAGGACCAAGGCAACTATAAATAGGATTAGCCACCACCGCAGAGAGGGACCTAACTGAGTTTATAGGAAGACAAGTAGAACTAGCAGACGCCACACCAGCTCCCTCGAGCTCAAGAACACCTCACCTCCTAAGGCTAGTTCATCCACTATACTAGTTCATCCTCAGCCCTCCGAGGCAATCCACCAAAACGCTGGAGTACGGTATTACACCGCAAGGTGGCCCGAACCAGGATAAACTGTTGTGTCTCTTTGTCTCTTTGAGCTTGATGCGCTAGGCTTAGGAAGATCGCGAGTAGGCAGGCTGGGAAGGTTGAGATCTCCGCAAGCACCCCAGAGTTCGAACCTCTCAAGGGTTTGCGGAACCCTTAATCCGACACCATTGGCTCTTGTGTTGTACATATTTTTCATCCATGTATATATTATGATCAAGTATAATAAAGCCGGCATCCTTGATAATTCAGGGCCTTTGTCGTTTCATTTCTCAGTATCGGAGTCTTTATTGTCAATTCATAAGATCACTTGGGGGCTTCCTGCTCATTGAGCATAGCTATGACTACCCTCTTGATCCGGCTTGTATGCCTTGTTAAAATTCACTTGGGGGCTTCCTTCTCATTGAGCATAGCTATGACTACCCTATTGATCCGGCTAATATGCCTTGTTACAGATTCTTGGGGGTTTATTTCTCAAGTTAAAGGTTATCAAAGAGAACTTGTGCCAATGCACTGTTCAAACATAGGTATCTTGCCTTGAAGGTTTAATATATGTCACTTGGGGGCTCCCTGTTCATTGAACATAGTTTTTGTTAACCCTTTTTTGGTTGGTATGCCAAGTGTAAACCACCAAAACTCTGGTTTATCCTGCCTTGTTTGTCTGCCACTCCGGCTAGGTAATCCTGGAATAACCCACCACACTCATGACAGACAATCTTATAAAGACCCTAAACTTGTCTAAAGCTACAACGGCGGTTGGTCATGTGATGCCCGACTTACAGGTTTGAATGAAGGATTAACCTAGTGGTTGTGCGGCCCATGAACAACACTTGATATTGAGGCTTGGCAGCCTATGAAAGCCTTGTTTTTTCTAAATTATTGTTTTCTGAACATCGTTTCAAGTTGATATCTTTGTACCATATTAACATATAGTTTAACATGATTTATGCCATGTAGCCTTAATTATTATGGCTCATGTTATGAGTATATCTGAGGTTTTGATAACCCGTTCTGGTTTTGGACGATAAGTCGCTAGCATATTTGGATTATGCACTTAGAGTTATATGCTCTAAGTTATGGAACTGACATCCTTATGGGATATGGCGATGTAAGCCGGTAGTATGAGCCAATTTCATAGGTATGTTTTACTTGTTGTACATGAATATGCGAGGTTTTGACAACCCGCCCTAATTATAAGACTTTTAAAGTCATCAGAACATATTGTGTTGAGCAATATAACCCACCCTGGGTAAACCGCCAGGGCACATGTTATTTATTTGTGCACATGCAGGCAACACAACATTATTGGGTATGACCCGTCTGATGAATCAATATGATGAAGCATAAACTATGGATCTTCATACATCAGAACACTGGTTTAACATGTTCAAAACATCAAAACATGCACGATGGCATGGCAGATCATTGTTTTCAACTAGCCTATTACAAGGCTAACATGCAGCCCAAATGATTAAGTGTTTTTGAAGCAAAAAGTATGATCATGAAGTTGATAAGCCTCTGCAGGGGTTCAGCTGTCCTGGTCTGGGCGTGTTGAGGACTCCGAGTCATCTTGCACCGGTTCATCTTCTTCTTCCTCACCCGTTGGCTGGAAGTCAGACATAGCCTAGTTGATCCCGGTCAAAGCTCTGAATACAACATCATGATCTATAAGGCTTGACGGGTCAATATCAGGGGCGAAGGTATGCTTTCGTGTTGGCGGGATAAGGTCTGTGGCATCATGAACCAGCGTTGGCACCCTTGAGTTCTCCTGGTATAAGTTGCCTGATATTTGGACAAGTCTGTCTCTTTTGCTAGCTGGCTTGCCAAAGGGAGCATTTCTTTCACACACATGGCGAAATCTGCTGCTTCAAAGGGAGACCCGTCTTCTTTGAGCCTTGGGCAACCGCTGGCTAACTCGTCCGAGTCAAGCTCTGCTTGCCATGCTTTTGCCCGGCTTCGCACGGTGATGGCACCGGCTCGAGCAGCTGATAGCTTTAGCTCTTCAACCCTCTGTGGTAGCACGGACAATTTTTCCAACACTTCCTTGATGAGAGAAGGTGGTTGCTTCTTATGAGAGGTGGCAGATATAGCCCATTGAGCGCCAGTGTACATCTGCTCTACCAAAGTGTATGCAGCTTTTAGCTTGACGCGCATGTCCTGACCCAGTTTGGAACTTCTGGAACCTGCATTGGCAAAAATATTGATGAGCCGGTTACTGATTGTTAAACATTGGGGTCAAAAGATTCAAGTACAATGATACTTACCAAAGATGGCGGATGTCATGCTATTGATTTGATGCTTTAAGCCGGATAACTCATCAGTCACCGGTTTAAGAGCAGCTTCAGCATCTTTAGCTCTCCTTAATAGAGCCACCATTTCAGTATCCCAGCCGGCTCTCTCAGCACTGAAACCCTTCTTCAGCTTTTCAGTATTTTCCGAAGTGGTTTTCAGTTCTGACTTGGCTCTGGAAGTTTCGGATTGCTGGGACATGATATTCTACTGTAGATCCATGACTTGTGTTTCTTTTATGTTCAACTCAGTCTACAATAAATAGAGATAGGAATTATTATGATCTTCTTTGAAGTCCCAAGCATAATACAAGTATTTTACTTGGCACTTGGGGGCTAATGCATGTTGCTATTTTAAGGCAAATCTTTAATGACCCGATTTAGCTATGAATCTTAAGCCGGCCCTTGGGGGCTACACATTTGGATTTGTTCCTAAATATGATGATAAGTCCCAGCTTAGCTATCCAGCTTAAGCTGGCCCTTGGGGGCTACATATGTGAATTTTAATAGTTCGATTTTGAAGTCCCGTCTTAAACTTTTGAAAGCACAAGTGCTCCCTGGGTGATTTTGGTAATTAATGTCAACATATCTCTTGTTGGACTAATACCTTTATCTAGTATATTTCAGATAAGTCCAACAGTGGAGTGGCATGGACAAAAGGATGTGGAACCCCTTCAAGATGCTACGGACAAAGGATTGGCTAAAGCTCAAAAGCTCAAGACTCTGCATTTTCTATTTCCAGTGATCCAAGATCACAGTGAGTCCATAGGAAAGTCAATACTATTAAAAGGCGATGAGATGTTGCTTCATGGCTTGCTTGCTCTTAAAGTGCTCAGTGATATGCTCCAAATCCCTCAGCTACTTTATCGTATCCACATATGTCCCAAACCAAAAGTCAAATTCCCCACCGATTTGATCCAACCAGCGCCACCGAGTTCATTTGACATAGCCACTGCCAGAAAACCTAATCAATTCGGTCTCACCGATGGGATCTCGGTCTCACCAAGATGGGCTTGCAAATTCCCTATTGCGTATTGCAATAATTTCGGTCCCACCGAGATGATGTAATCGGTCCCACCGAGTTTGCTTGACCAACTCCCAGTTTCGCTTATTACCCAAATCGGTCCAACCGAGTTTGTGTAATCGGTCAAACCGAGATGAGGTTCTATCCTAACCCTTGCACATCGGTCCCACCGAGTTGATCATATCGGTCCCACCGAAATTCCTAACGGTCACATTTTAAACTAAATCGGTCCGACCAAGTTTTTTGATTCGGTCCCACCGAGTTTGGTAAATTGTGTGTAATGGTTAGATTTTGTGTGGAGGCTATATATACCCCTACACCCTCTCCTCTTTCGTGAGGGAAGCCATCAGAACGTGCCTACACTTCCAGCATTCATTTTCTGAGAGAGAACCACCTACTCATGTGTTGAGACCAAGATATTCCAATCCAACCATATGAATCTTGACCTCTAGCCTTCCCCAAGTTGCTTTCCACTCAAATCATCTTTCCACCAAATCCAATCCTATGATAGAGAGTTGAGTGTTGGGGAGACTATCATTTGAAGCTCAAGAGCAAGGAGTTCATCAACAACACACCATCTATTACCCTTTGGAGAGTAATGTATCCTAGATTGGTTAGGCATCACTTGGGAGCCTTTGACAAGATTGTGGAGTTGAACCAAGGAGTTTGTAAGGGCAAGGAGATCTCCTACTTCTTGAAGATCTACCCTAGTGAGGCAAGTCCTTCGTGCGTGATGGCCATGGTGGGATAGACAAGGTTGCTTCTTTGTCGACCCTTCATGGGCGCAACCCTCCGTGGACTCACGCAACAGTTACCCTTCGTGGATTGAAGTCTCCATCGACGTGGATGTACGATAGCACCACCTATCGGAACCATGCCAAAAACATCTGTGTCTCCAATTGTGTTTGCACACTCCAATCCCATCCCATTACTTTCTTGCAGTTTGCATGCTTTACTTTCCGCTGCCCATATACTCTTTGGATGCTTGCTTGATATGTATTGTGAATGGTTAAACTTGTGCTTAAACTTCACCTCAACTTGAAAAACTTAAAAACTGCCAACTTTGTGTGTTGAGGGTCTATTCACCCCCCTCTAGACACCTCTTCTTGATCCTTTGAACTTTCCAATTTTAAGTCGGCCCTTGGGGGCTACATATTATGATTCAGTAGTTACAAATTGTAGTGGCATAGCTACAAGATCAAAAAGATTATCTAAGTCTACAACATATTAAATTCTTTCAAATATAGTAGACTTGGTGGCTAACAGACATATATTTATATGAGAAGGGTTTTTGTGCTTACCTCAAAGCGCTCCTTCATAAGATTGACTAAGCCGGTTTCAAAGTCACGGCTGGTATGAAGGCGGTTCAGATAACCCGCGTGAATTTCCTGAGCATTGAATTGAGCATAGCTCTCCAAGTCCAATTTCCACTTGCCCTTGTCAGTAGCCGAAATTTTTTCCTTGGCAGTATGTTTGGCTGGCACCGTGGGATTCCCCGGTTCATTGTACCTGTTGCCGGTGACCACAACATCACCCTTGTGGCCTTCCCACTAACAACCTTACCTTTCTCCTTACTCACAAGGGTCTTAGGGACCCAAATAGCATAGATTTGGAATGCATTTCGAGGACCAACAAATTTTGCATAAACTTCTCCATCCTTAGTTTTACAAAGGACATAGGATGGAGGCATGAACTCTTTTGGCATGTTGAGAGTGGGCATGCCCCTTGTGGCCTTCCCACTAACAACCTTACCTTTCTCCTTGTGCCCTTCTCATACAAATGTTTCCTTTAGAGGGGTTGTGCACTTTTGAGAGGACGACTTCTTCTTGCTTGTGCTTGGCTCAAACCCGAGCCCCTCTTTGGCAAACACCTCATCGTGTTGGCTCAACACCTCATTAAGTTTCTTTTGTCCTTGAGCACATGTCATGAGACCTTTCTCGATTTGAGCTTTGAGAAAGTGATTCTCCTCAAGAATATATGCTAGATCACTACTAGAGTTAGTAGTACAAGCCTCAACTAATAATGGGAGAAGAGTAGGCCTTGGCTAGAGTTTCAAGACAAGTAAGCTTGAGCGTCTCAGAATCTTTGTAATAAGGGTAAGCTCTTCTTCCTTAGTCTTGAGCGACATGGATAGGAGCTCACAATCCTTAGACAGAGAAGCATGAGACTTCACAAGCTTACTTTTAGCATTCATCAACTCTACACAAGAGTCCTTAGCCTTTTTCAAGGAGGCAAGATCTTTTGCATGAACATCAATATTTTCACCAATTTTCAAGCATAGTTCATCATTTCTTGTTTCATCATATTGTACTTTCGGCTCAAGGATTTCATATTTTTCCTTTTCCTCGATTATGAAGGTGTTGAGTTCCTTAATGGTGATGGTGTGCTTACTCACCATCTCCATAAGCATATGAAACATAGTGAGCTTCTTTCCTTTGAGGGAGCACATGAACTTATTAAGTTTAGCAAGCATAGGATCATCTATATCATCATCCTCATAACTATCCTCCACATCAAGATACTCATCACTAGGAGTATAAGGAGTGAAGAGAGGGGGATTTGATCGTGGGGTTACCTTGACCTTGTCAGGAGAGCTTTGGTCCTCTCCATCTTCTATTAAGGCCTTTGCCGTAAGGCACTTGTGAGCGTTGCCCTTGTAGTCCTTCATGTAGTTGTAGGTGACAACATCACCACTCTTGTTTACTAGCATCAATGTGTTTTGAGAATCTTGAGCAACTCCGGCAACACCACTAACATCATCCGGATCGGATTCTTCAAGAGCAATCATTGCTTTCCCATCTCTCTTCTTGATCTTGGAGTTCAAAGGATTTTGCAACTTCTTCTTGGGAAAGGTCTTGGGAAACCTTGGTTTATCTTCTCTCTTCTCATAAGGGCACTCGTTGGACAAGTGATTGGTTTCTTCACAGTTGTAGCATTTTCTCACTTTCTTCTTCTGGAATCTTCCTTTGAATTTTCCCGCACTAAACTTCTTGACAAAGAGAGCAATGTCTTCATATGACGGGCTCTCATCTGAATCAATCTCATCACCATCCTCATCATCATCATCTTCTTCTTCTTCACTTTGCTCTTCTTCACATACATGCTTGGCCTTCAATGCAAGATTGATCTTTGATGTTGAGGTACCATGCATGGCAAGATGTTTTGTAGCATTTGCCTTTGACTCTTCAAAGAGTAGGAAGGTGGATATGATGTCATCTGGAGTCATTTCCTTGAATCCATGGTGTTGTCCTATGTACCACACCATTTGGTGATGATACGGAACAAGAGCGTGAAGCAACTTATCCACGAGAAATAGCTTAGTCAAGTTGAATCCATCTTGTGTCTTGTCACATTCACATGACTCAATGTCGGTGGTGAGAGTCATGAGACTGTCAAGAAGTTGCTTGGGAGATTCACCTTTTTCCATACAAAAGTTTTGCAGTTGCCCCTTGGCAATTTCATATTGAGCAAGCCGAAGAGTGGAGGTACCGGTCTTGGTTCTCACAATGGTATCCCATAATTCCTTGGCACTTGTGATATGTATGTATGGTCTCCTTTGCTTGTCGGTCATACCTCTTCTTATGCACATGGTTGTTGTATCGTTGATATTCTTGTCATATACCTCTCTTGGAGTAAGATTCTTTGGGTCAACAGCTTGATAGCCATACTCCAAGATTTCCAACATCTCATCATTTCCATATCAAAGATGATCCTGCATAGCAACTCTCCACAAAGAAAAATTGGTAGTTTCATCCAGTAAAGGAGGTTTTCCTTGAGGGTTATACTTAGGTTTCTCTATTTGAGGTCTTGCATAAAGCCAAGGAACACTGGAGTGTTCATTGCTAGGAGGTTGTTGGCCAAGTGAAGGAATAGGCATAGCTGGCTCGAGGCCGCTATCGGTGTCAAAACCGGTGGATCTCGGGTAGGGGGTCCCGAACTATGCGTCTAAGGCTAATGGTAACAGGAGACTAGGGACACGATGTTTTACCCAGGTTCGGGCCCTCTCGATGGAGGTAATACCCTACTTCCTGCTTGATTGATCTTGATGATATGAGTATTACAAGAGTTGATCTACCACGAGATCAGAGAGGCTAAACCCTAGAATCTAGCCTATGGTATGATTGTTGTTGATGATGATGATTCCTATGGACTAAACCCTCCGGTTTATATAGACACCGGAGGGGGCTAGGGTTACACAGAGTCGGTTTACAGAGGAGGAGATCTACATACGAATCGCCAAGCTTTCGTTCCACGCCAAGGAGAGTCCCATCCAGACACGGGACGAAGTCTTCTGTCTTGTATCTTCATAGTCCAACAGTCCTGCCAAAGTATATAGTCCGGCTGTCCGGATACCCCCTTATCCAGGACTCCCTCGGTAGCCCCCAAACTAGGCTTCAATGATGATGAGTCCGGCGCGTAGATTGTCTTCGGCATTGCAAGGCGGGTTCTTCTCCAAATCCGGTGCACCCATCGTGGCGAATAGTGTCCGGCCTCCCAGTAAGGTTGTACTCCTCGGCTTCTGTGCCCCAATAATGGACATCTCCATGTGTCGATCAAAGACGAGGGGCCGGGACATTTTTGCATTTGCCACCCTAATCTCGTAGGGGAGCCGTCTATTTGAAGAGACGGGGATCTTCAGATCCAAATCACACCATCCTCCCCCAAGCAAGCATTTCATAGAGCGCACCCAAAAGAGGCCATCCCATCATGACCGGTCGCCGCAGCCCCACTCGCCGCTCCCCTATCCCGAAGCCAGTGGATTGGGAGAAGTGTTCCATCCCTCACAGCCGCTTGATAGATATGCAGACCAAAGGGTTCCTTCCGCCCGCACATATGGTCCCTGTCCGATCTGGACTAGCCACCTATAATGGCGGGGAGAAAGCGGAGAGATTCCCTAACTCATCTCAGGGGGAGCGGGTATGCCTTATCCCATATCTGCTAAGAGGTGTCGGGTTTCCAATCCACCCATTCCTCCGCATGCTCCTTGAGTTCTATGGTCTCTAGTTGCATAATCTTACCCCTGCCTCCATACTGCACATTGCGGGCTACGTTGCCCTCCGTGAGCTGTTCCTGGGCTGTGAAGCTCATTTTGAGCTATGGAAGAGGTTGTTCTGCCTCGTCCCCCGCAACCAGGAGGGATCCATATATCAAGTGGGCGGAGCCGAAATATGGTGCATCGCCCAGACCAGATACCCGTCCGGTACTCCAAAGAAGGCGTCCGAAGACTGGCCCTCGGAGTGGTTTTATGTTGATGATGCTCCCCTTCCGGACCCAGTCCGGACGGGCCTTCCTGAGTTTACCAATACTCCATTGAAGAAACGCCAGAGCTGGTGCCCTCGGAACCCCCAGGAGGAAGAAAACAGGGAAGTCTTCTATCTGATGAGCCGAATACAAACCCTGGCAAATCAGGATTGACAATAATCGAAGTCATATTCAATATGCATTATAAGGGGAGTGTAGCCACTTCAATATAGGGGAAAACCCATGTGGCACTTCAATGGAGAAGAAGATATTGTCCGAATTATACAAGGGAGAAGAAGAGGAGTTTCTCCGCATTAAACCGCGGGACGGATTTTCCATGTACAACCCTCAAAGTTGGGTAAGTTTGTTATTCGTTACTCAACTCTATTCGTGCTCACCTTCTTGACCATAATTATTTACCTTACTGTTTTAAAATCAGGAACTGAGGAAGGCCGTAAAAGAGTTTCACAGCCCTTCTCTGCAGCCAGAAGATCCCGGCCGGGCTCTCGACCCTGGACTTGAAGAAGATCCGGACATATTCATGGAATTTGTCAACGGGACCTTCTACCAGGCAAGCAGTGGCGGCTCCCTAGTGGCCATCATCGCGGAATATCCCGGACTGCTACCCATGTCGCACGTAAGCAATGTTCGGGTTCCAACCTTCTGAAAGGATTCCTTCGTTTCGTCACACCTTATAATCACATGCCGTATTTTTATAGAAACGACAGTCTGAATGCCGTGCGGGACCCGCGAGGGCCTCCCAGCAAGAGGCGCCTAGACAAGGCAGGCTTAAAAGGAAGGCTGTCAGGAGCGGCACGCAGGCGCAGAGGTATTCATTAAGCTTGCCCCGTGGCCTACTTTAATTATGGCCTGTTAGGAAGCACCGGACTGTGTCCGGGGACCCTACTGGCCATGCCTCCAGCAGCCGGATTCCTGGACCGGATTCACAGGCGGAGGCTGATGTGGGGATAGTGCCAAATTGTCCTCCTGCCGAGGATATGGATATGCTTTCCGCTACAAATTCAAAAGTGGAAAGCGCCATGAATCACCGGCGCCAACGTGCCGTACTCCGCGATAGTATTTTTTCCGAAGAGGCGTTCAATGCCTTTAATTCAGGACACGCCTATATCCGCGCTGTTCAAGATGGACTTGCGAGAGCAACGGACCAGTATGTGAAGGATATATGGGTAAGAAAATTTAATAAGTATGTGTAGTAGTAGCCCTGAGACTTGAAATAGTTGGCACAACTGATTTAAGGATCATTGAGTGCATAGGTTCTTGTAGAGAAGAACACCCAGTTGGCTCGAGAGCTGGAGGAGTGTAAGGCCCAAATGAAGGCTAACGTAGCCGAACAAGAGGGATCTTAAAAGATTTCTTATAGTAATGATTCTTCTACCAGTTTGCATGTTCGACATGGTGTATAAATCTGACGAAATGTTCGGCAGATAATCCCAGAGAAAATCCGGAGACTGTGGGAGATAATGAGGTGCATCTGCGAAGTCAGTTGAAGGCGGGCTACTGCTCCTGACGCAATCTATCCAGGAGAGTAATAAGCTGCAAGATGCTAATCTCCAATTGAGCGTCGAATTGAAAGATGTTCGGGCTCAGCTCGCGGACTCCGTGAAGGAGAACCGGAGGCTTCGACGCGGCATTTATAGTAAGTGCTTGAACAAACTATGGTATAGTTCGGCGAGGAGGTGTACTGACAGAGTTATGTCTGTAGGTATGTTAACGGGACGCCCTGAAGAGGAGATGCCCGGGTCTGCAGGCGATATGCTGCAAGAGCTTTCACAACTGCACGATCGAGCTCGGCAGGTGATGCAGGGTATTGCCCAGGCTTTGTGGCCGTCTGCTTCCCCGCGAGGAGGCATGTGCGAACTTGTGGAAATGCTCAAAGGAGCACGGCGGCACTTCCGACTATGAAAGATATCAGCTTGTCGGCAAGGTGCGAGAGAAGCTTGGGCCATGGTGAAGACGCGATATGCCAAGGCTGACCCGAACCATATGGCCGAAGTCGGACTGGCTGGGCCAGATAGACAAGATTTACCCATTAGTTTGGTATATGATCAAGTAGCATTAGCTGCGAAGTATTCCCAGCAGGATTGTAAGCTAGACAACCTGTTGGATGGTATAGAGGAAGCGTACAGCCAGTCAGTATGATTATGTAATTTTGAATGGGCTCGTGTACTTTCTAGAAGGATTGAAAATCATTTGTCATGGCGGACCTTTTCGCTTCAGCCCCCGGATCCGACAGTCCGGGGTGTATCAAATACCCACACAGTAATAAAAAACCAGGGCATGCGTGGAAACCAGGTGTAGGGGTCATAAGTGCTTGAACAGACAAGTACCCAACTAGTTATGTTATATTACATGGATAGTAAGAAACATCTTAAATAGTTCCGTTAGGGGTTCCTTTCTCTGGGTATGCATGCATCGATGTGCATGTCCGAACTGCGAGCAAAAACGCAGGAAACAAAACATGTGGGTATTTTCATTGTTAGGAACGAGAACATCTTTTGTTGACCGACCGAATATTCCCTTAAGAACACTAGCTTTCGGCTTCATCCAGTATGAGGTACACATCCAGGTCAACTGGCAGTAACAATCGCATAGGTGCTCCCCTTATGCCCTAGCCGAATTAAAGGGAACGTAGGGCATAAATACAAGAGCCAGGCAACCCAACATGGACAAAACTTAAGTCATATCGATGCATATAATGGTGAAGAAAAGGCTCATATGGAAAGAAAAATGCATATGTGGCTGGCAAGAAGCCATTAAAGTAATTATATATATAGCTTCCGAATAAGAAGCCCCCAGGTATAGTGTGCGTGCATAATGCGGCCGGAGTGCTCAAGGGCATCCGTACAGTTTTAAGGTTGTATGTAAAAAAAGGAAAAAGGAAAAAGGGGCAAGAAAGGAGGAAAAGGAACATAATCGAAGAGGCGGAGATGAGGAGACGAACACTGGGTTCGGCGCTAGGCGTAGAATCTCCGGAGTCTGGCCGCGTTCCATGGGTTCGGCTCGAGTCTGTTATCAGAGCCATTGCACACACGGTACGATCCTCCGGTGAGAACTTCATGAATGATGAAGGGACCCTCCCACTTGGGTTTGAGCTTGTTCTTCCTCTTCTCAGGTAGGCGTAGAACGAGTTCGCCAATGTTATAAGTCTTGGCCCGTACTTCTCTGCTTTGATACCTTCGAGCCTGTTGCTGATAGAATGCGGAACGGGCTTTAGCAACATCACGCTCCACCTCCAAAGCATCTAGGTTGTCCTGCCGGTCTAGCTCGGCTTCCTTCTCTTCGTACATGCGCACGCGAGGTGAGTCATGAATTATATCGTAGGGCAGTCCTGCTTCTGCGCCGTACACCATAAAAAATGGTGTGTATCCGGTGGTGCGATTCGGTGTGGTCCGCAGCCCCCAGAGTACGGAGTCGAGTTCCTCAACCCAATGTGTGTCTGATTCCTTCAAGGATCGCACTAGTCTGGGTTTGATGCCGCTCATAATAAGACCGTTTGCACGTTCGACCTGACCGTTTGTTTGGGGTGATAGACAGAGGCATAGTCGAGCTTAATGCCCATTTTGCCACACCAGGCTTTAACCTCCTCGGCTGTAAAATTCGAGCCGTTGTCAGTGATGATGCTGTGGGGGACGCCGTAACGGTGTACAACCTCCGATATGAAGTCTATCACTGGTCCGGATTCGGCCGTTTTGACTGGTTTGGCTTCTATCCATTTGGTGAACTTGTCCACCATGACCAATAAGTAATTTTTCTTATGGATTCCCCCTTTAAGGGGTCCCACCATATCCGGCCCCCAGACCGCGAAGGGCCAAGTTATGGGGATCGTTTGGAGAGCGGTAGGGGGCATATGGCTCTGATTGGCAAATAGTTGACAACCAACGCAATGTTGGACAAGTCCTGTGCGTCCACCCGGGCTTTCAGCCAGTAGAATCCTGTCTGGAAAGCCTTGCTCACGAGAGCTCGGGCTACCGCGTGGTGTCCACCTAGTCCGGAATGGATTTTGGCTAACAACTGCCGCCCTTCCTCCTCAGAGATGCATCATTGGAGCACTCCGGTGGCGCTCTTCTTGTAGAGTTCTCCTTCATGGACATTGTAGGCTTTAGAGCGTCGCACGATGCATCGTGCCTCATTTTGGTCCTCGGGGAGCTCCTGCCTATTAAGGTAGGACAAGAAGGGTTCGGACCACGGGGCGATGACAGCCATTATTTCGTGGGTCGAAGATGTTATTTCGGTGGCAGTGCCTCCGATTACGTCAGAAGGTTCAAAGTTGGGGTTGTGTTCAAAGTCAGACTTATGGTGCTGGACTCCCCTTCCCATGCCACGGACGGTTTGAACAACCTTTCTAAGAAGATGTTAGGTGGTACGGGGTCGCGTCTAGCGCCGATGCGGGCGAGGATATCGGTCGCTTGGTTATTTTCTCGAACCACATGGTGGAATGCGAGCCCCTCGAACCGAGCTGACATTTTGAGGACGACATTGCGATAGGCCGCCATTTTCGGATCCTTGGCGTCAAAGTCTCCGTTTACCTAAGATATTGCGAGGTTCGAGTCCCCGCGCACTTCGAGGCGTTGAATGCCCATAGAGATTGCCATCTGAAGACCATGCAACAGGGCCTCGTATTCGGCTGCATTGTTGGAGTCTGTGAATAATATTTGGAGGACGTATTGTACCGTGTCTCTGGTGGGGGATGTCAGGACGACACCCGCTCCTAATTCGGCCAGCATTTTGCAGCCGTCGAAATGCATGGTCCAATTTGAGTACGCGTCATACTCTTTAGGGAGTTCGGCTTCTGTCCATTCGGCGACGAAGTCAGCCAGTACTTGCGACTTAATGGCCCGTCATGGTTTGTATGTGATGTCGAACGGAAGGAGCTCAATAGCCCATTTAGTAATTCGACCTGTTGCATCGCGGTTATTTATTATGTCATTGAGTGGAACTTCGGAGGCCACCGTGATAGAACACTCTTTAAAGTAGTGTCGTAGTTTCCGGGATGCCATGAAGACCTCATACGCTTTCTTTTGATAGTGCGGGTACCGAGATTTACATGGAGTGAGGACAGTAGACACGTAATATACCAGCTTTTGGAGCGGGAACTTGTGTCCGTCTACCTCTCGTTCGACGACGAGCACTGCGCTCACAACTTGGTTTGTTGCGGCTATGTATAATAGCATGGGTTCACCAATATTTGGCGCGGTTAGGACTGGGTTAGTGGCCAAGAGTGCCTTTATTTCTTCCAGTCCGTCCATGCCCGCATCCGTCCACTTGAAGTGTTCGGTGCGTCAAAGAAGGCGATACAAGGGTAGTGCCTTTTCTCCTAAGTAGGAGATAAAGCGGCTTAAGGCAGCCACACATCCAGTTAGTTTTTGGATCTGCTTGAGGTCTGTTGGAATAGCCAACTGTGACAGAGCTCGGATTTTTGCCGGATTGGCTTCAATTCCTCTATTGGAAACAATGAAGCCGAGCAATTTTCCGGAGGGTACTCCGAAGACACAATTTTCCGGAGCTCCGATTTGCTTTTCCAGGCATGTCTGAATCATGCGTTGATAGGTTGCGCCGGCGTTTTTGAGCCCGAAGGGCATGGTGTTGAAATAGAAGGGGCCGTACGGGGTGATGAAGGCTGTTGCAGCCTGGTCGGACTCCGCCATCTTTATTTGATGGTATGCGGAGTATGCGTCAACGAAACACAATGAGTCATGTCTTGTGGTGGCATCGATTATCTGATCAATGCGGGGGAGGGGGAAGGGATCCTTAGGGCAGGCTTTATTGAGGTCTTTGAAATCGACACACAAGCGCCAGGATTTGTCCTTTTTTGGTACCATTACCAGGTTTGCTAGCCAATCCGGATGTTTGATGTCTCTGATGAATCTGGCCTCAAGTAGCTTAGCTAGTTCTTCTCCCATGGCTTGCCGCTTAGGCTCTGAGAATCGTCTAAGAGTCTGCTTGACTGGCTTGTATCCTTTCAGTATATTGAAGTTGTGGTCGGCCAGTCTGCGTGGGATGCCCGACATGTCTGAAGGGTGCCACGCGAAAATATCCCAATTTTCACGCAGGAAGTCTCGCAGTGCAGCGTCTATTGCGGGGTTCAGCTGTGTCCCTATGGAAGCTGTCTTCGAAGGGTCCGTTGGGTGGACCTGGAATTTGACTATCTCGTTTGTTGGCTTGAAGGAGGTGGATTTAGGTCGCTTGTCGAGTATCACGTCGTATCTGTCCACCGTTGCTTGCAGTGTTGTCAGTTCTTCGGCCGTGAGGGCTTCTGATAATGCCTCCAGGGCGAGGGCGGCAGTTTTATTTTCGGCACGGAGTGCAACGTCCGGATCACTAGCTAGACTAATGATTCCGTTGGGCCCGGGCATTTTGAGCTTCATGTACCCGTAATGGGGTATAGCCTGAAAACTCATGAATGCGTCTCGCCCCAAGAGGGCGTGGTATCCGCTGCTGAATGGGGCTACTTGGAATGTAATTTCTTCGGACCTGTAATTATCCGGCATGCCGAATACCACCTCTAGTGTGACTTTTTCCCGCGCATTGTGCCTCTCGACTAGGGATAATTCCCCTGAAGGTCGTACTGCTTTGTTCAATGCGGCTCTTGTCGATTTCCATCTTGTTGAGGGTTTCCTCATAGATGAGGTTTAGTCCGCTTCCGCCGTCCATGAGCATTTTTGTAAGCCTGAAGCCATCCACGATTGGGCTGACGACCAAAGCGGCTGGTGCTCGTACTATCCGGAATTGGGATTCGTCACTGGCATTGTAGGTTATAGCCGTGTCGTTCCATAGGTTTATTGTTGCCACGTGGCAAACTTCTGCGAGGCTGCGCTGAGCTCGCTTGCGCCTATTATTTGAGGCGAAAGTCTCGAAGACTGTAAATATCGTATTGTTGTCTCCGGCGCGATGTTTTATGAGGAGATCCTCGCCGCTTTTTGCTACCTGCCGGAGTATCCAACATGCTCTAAGGCTATGCGTTGGCGTAGTATCCAGTGTGCTATGAATCTTTCACGGCCCGTTTAACCATTCTTCCAATACGGTTCCACGCCTTGCGGCGGGCTTTATTTTTTGGGTACTTGAATCGGGTGACTTACGAGAGTTTACCCTTTTAGTTCAGACAGGGGATTTGACTAGAGCCGGATTGTCCCATAAACTTGTATGGGTTTTCCAGGCACTCTCCATCGCGCACTAATTTTGCACTATGGCCGCTAGGTCAGCGAAGTGTACTATTTCATGGTGACTTATGGCGTTGAGAATTCCTTTGTCCATGCAATGCTTGCAGAAGAGGGAGATTGCGTCTGCCTCACGACAGTCCTTGACCTTGTTTATCACAAGGAGGAATCTAGCCCAGTAATGATGTACTGTTTCTTGGTGCTCTTGTCTTATATGGGAAAGATTGGATAAATCTGGATGGGTGGGCGGATTTGAATCCGAATCCCGACCCGATCTTGGACCCAGGGGCAAAGAAGCTTCCGAGCTTAACGGCTCGGGTTCTAGGAAGTTGCCCGATTTCTTCAGCCCGCCCCCCGATCCTGAGTCCGGGACCGGGGTCATGTCCTCCTGTAAGCGGGTGTCTGGCTTGGAGAGCTCAGAAATCCGGACATAGTTCGTCCTCAAAGTGGAGGAATAATTAGGGTGATGCTCTTCCACTACCGCTATTTCCTGGGTGACCGGTGGAGAGCGAATCTCCCTTTGATCAGGTTTAAGCCCGATCCGGTCATAGTCCGTAGCGACGCCCAGGGTGGCGATGCGATCCAAGAGCTCATTGAGGGAGAAGATCTCTATTGGGTCCATCTGTTCGGCAGATTCCGAATCAACGTGGAGGCTATTTTTAATGACCTGTGGAGTCTTCGTCGGCGCAACAGCCAATCGGGCGGTCATGACGAAGCCGCCCAGCCAGAGAGGTTGGCCTAAAACCAGGGCTCCCTCGGAGGTGATGTTGTCTTTGACAATGAGAAGAGCCATCAGGCCTTATCGCGACGACACAGTGGAACTATGAAAGCACCAATGTCAGTGTCAAAACCGGCGGATCTCGGGTAGGGGGTCCCGAACTGTGCGTCCAAGGCTAATGGTAACAGGAGACTGGGGACACGATGTTTTACCCAGGTTCGGGCCCTCTCGAAGGAGGTAATACCCTACTTCCTGCTTGATTGATCTTGAGGATATGAGTATTACAAGAGTTGATCTACCACGAGATCAGAGAGGCTAAACCCTAGAAGCTAGCCTATGGTATGATTGTTGTTGATGATGATGAGTCCTACGGACTAAACCCTCTGGTTTATATAGACATCGGAGGGGGCTAGGGTTACACAGAGTCGGTTTGCAGAGGAGGAGATCTACATCCGAATCGCCAAGCTTGCCTTCCACGCCAAGGAGAGTCCCATCCGGACACGGGACGAAGTCTTCTGTCTTGTATCTCCATAGTCCAACAGTCCGGCCAAAGTATATAGTCCGACTATCGGGATATCCCCTTATGCAGGACTCCCTCAACACCAACACCACAAAGGCTCACCCTATTCTCTCTTTGAGACAACACCATGAAGGCGTTTCTCAAGCACTAGTGGTAGACCTTGGGGTGGTCTCCAAACCCTCACAAACTTTTCTGAGGGTAATCACAATGGTCGATTCCTCTCCGAAAGACTCCTACCACCTAGGAGTCTCCAACCTCTAGGAGTAACAAGAACGTTGGGGAATTCTCAAGAACTTGCTGAAATCACGAATTCCTTGGGTGAGTAGAAGAAGAAGCGGATCTATCACTTGATTGGAGAACTTCTCTCAAATGTTCCCAAATCGCTTGGGGATCTAGGATTTGGTGTAGGGTGTCAAGAGAGGGAGTGAGATGTGTTATTAGAAAGCTCAAAGTGAATGGTCAACCTTATCCCATGAGAGGGAGAAGGCTATATATAGTGTGAGTGTAAAACAGACCATTGAGCCACTTAGGGCACTGGGTCTGACGGACGTCCGGTGGGTACCGGACGACCGGTGTCACAGATTAGACGGAACGTCCGCCCGGGCCGCCGGTCGTCCGGTCGCTGGAACATCTACTAGAGGCACATACGAGGTATGTGACTTCACAGTCAGCGGGCGCCCGGAAGGCGCCGGTCATCCGGAGGCCGGACGTCCGGAGTGGTCGGAAATCCGCAAATAACATTCTGTTGAAGTGCAATGGATATCCGAAGGGTGAGCACACATCCGGTGGCGGGACGTCCGGTGGGGCCGGTCTTCCGCTAATATCAGTTCTGTGGAGATGCACTAGACAATTGGCGAGAGCCGGAAGCCTGGTCGGCTAAGAGAGGCCGAACGTCCGTAGACTTTCAGACATCCGGTGATAGCTGAACCTTTTAGAAACATACCAATATTTGTGCATGAGCTAGAGGAAGAATCTTGAGATGATATGTGAGTGAATTTTGTGGGTTTGAGCAAGTTCTTTCATGAAATCCAACGATCCCCTCTTAATAGTGTGGGATCCCTATACTCAAGAACAAACCGAAAAAGAAGCCGAAGCTTTCTGTCTTTGTCTTGCGTCTCTGCTCTCGAGTGATATATGTATATATATTTTTATGTCCGTAGTCATGATCCACACACCGCCAGTGAGACATAATCCTGAGATATACTTGGTAAACATGATTAGTCCCAACATGCATGTCGTCATCAACATCAAAATATGATTAAGGGCATGATTGCACTTTCAACAATACCCATCCATTAGCTTAGTATAATGATCGTTAAGTTTTATTGCTATTGCTTTCTTCATGACTTATACATGTTCCTCTGACTATGAAATTATGCAACTCCCGAATACTGGAGGAACACCTTGTGTGCTATCAAATGTCACAACGTAACTGGGTGATTATAAAGATGCTCTACAGGTGTCTCCTAAGGTGTTTGTTTGGTTGTCATAGATCGAGATTAGGATTTGTCACTCTATGTATCAGAGAGGTATCTCTGGGCCCGCTCGGTAATGCTCATCACTATAAGCCTTGCAAGCAATGTGACTAATGAGTTAGTTATAGGATGAAGCATTACAGAACGAGTAAAGAGACTTGCCGGTAACGAGATTGAACTAGGTATGAATATACCGACGATCGAATCTCGGGCAAGTAACATACCGATGACAAAGGGAACATTATATGTTGTTGTACGATTTGACCGATAAAGATCTTAGTAGAATATGTAGGAGCCAATATGAGCATCCAAGTTCCACTATTGGTTATTGATCGGAGATGTGTCTCGATCATGTCGACATAGTTCTCGAACTCGTAGGGTGCGCACGCTTAACGTTCGATGAAAATTTGTATTATGAGTTATGTGTTTTTGATGACCGAAGTTTGTTCGGAGTCCCGGATGAGACATGAGAGGAGTCTCGAAATGGTCGAGAGGTAAAGATTGATATATTGTAAGGTTATTTTCGGACACCGAAATAGTTCCTGAAAGGTCCAGATATTTTCCGGAGTACCGGGAGGTTACCGGAACCCCCCGTGGGGTTAATGGGCCTACATGGGCCTTAGTGGAGAAGAGGAGGCAGCGGCCAGAGGTGGGGGCGCGGCCCCCCTCTTTCCTTCTACGTCTCCACATTTCCCCTTCTCCCCTCTCCGGAAAAAGGAAGGGGGAATCCTACTAGGACTAGGGAGTCCTAGTAGGACCCCCCCCCCTTGGCGTGCCCCCTCTAGGCCGGCCACCCCCTCCTCCCCTCCTTTATATACATGGGCTGGGTGAACCCCAAAGGAACATCAATTGTTCTCTTTACCATGTGCGGTGCCCCCCTCCATAGTTTACTCCTCCGGACATAGCGTCGTAGTGCTTAGGCAAAGCCCTGCGCGGATCACATCATCAACACCGTAACCACGTTGTCGTGCTGACAGAACTCTCCCTCGACTCTCTACTGGATCAAGAGTTCGAGGGACGTCATCGAGTTGAGCGTGTGCTAAACACGGAGGTGTCGTACTTTCGGTACTTGGATCAGTTGGATCATGAATACGTTCGATTACATCAACCTTGTTAACTAACAATTCCGCTTTCGGTCTACAAGGGTACATGGACACACTCTCCCCATCTCGTTGATATACATCTCCTAGATAGATCTTGCGTGATTGTAAGAATTTTTTTGAAATCGCATGCTACGTTCCACAACAGTGGCATCCGAGCCAGTTGTGGGCGATAATAGTCATACTGGTTACCACCAATGTGTTACTTTCATTCGGCGGTATTTTTGGATGAAGCGGCCCGGACCGACATTACATGACCGCGTTCATGAGACTGGTTCTACCAACGTGCTTTGCACACAGGTGGCTCGCGGGTGTGTGTTTCTCCAACTAAAGTTGAATCGAGTTTGACTATGGCCGGTCCTTGTTGAAGGTTAAAACATCACACTTGACGAAAAATCATTGTGGTTTTGATGCGTAGGTAAGAACGGTTCTTGCTAGAAGCCCGTAGCAACCACGTAAAACTTGCAACAACAAAGTAGAGGACGTCTAACTTGTTTTTGCAAGGCATGTTGTGATGTGATATGGTCAAGACATGATGTGATATAAATTGTTGTGTGAGATGATCATGTTTTGTAACAAAGTTATCGACAACTGGCAGGCGCCATATGGTTGTCGCTTTATTGTATGAAATGATACGAAGTGTTTGCGATAGTCATAGTAGCAATAGTTGGCGAGACGACAACGATGCTACAATGGAGATCAAGGTGTCAAGCCGGTGACAATGGAGATCATGACGGTGCTTTGGAGATGGAGATCAAAGGCACAAGATGATGATGGCCATATCATGTCACATATTTTGATTGCATGTGATGTTTATCTTTTATGCATCTTATTTTGCTTAGTATGGCGGTAGCATTATAAGATGATCCCTCACTAAATTTCAAGGTACAAGTGTTCTCCCTAAGTATGCACCGTTGCTACAGTTTGTCATGCTGAGACAACACATGTGATGATCGAGTGTGATAAGCTCTACATTCGCATACAACGAGTGCAAGCCAGTTTTGCACGTGCAGAATACTCGGGTTAAACTTGACGATCCTAGCATATGCAGATATGGCCTCAGAACACTGAGACCGAAAGGTCGAACGTGAATCATATAGTAGATATGATCAACATAGAGATGTTCACCATTGAAAACTACTCCATCTTACGTGATGATCGGACATGGTTTAGTTAATTTGGATCACGTGGTCATTTAGATGACTAGAGGGATGTCTATCTAAGTGGGAGTTCTTTAGTAATATGATTAATTGAACTTTAGTTTATCATGAACTTAGTCATGATAGTTTTTTGCATCTCTATGTTGTTGTAGATCAATGGCCCGTGCTACCGTTCCCTTGAATTTTAATGCGTTCCTAGAGAAAGCTAAGTTGAAAGATGATGGTAGCAATTACACGAACTGGGTCCGTAACTTGAGGATTATCCTCATTGCTGCACAAAATAATTACATCCAGGAAGCACCGCTAGGTCCAAGGCCTGCTGCAGGAGCACATGCTGATGTTATGAAAGTTTGGCACACTCGATCTAATGACTACTCGATAGTTCAGTGTGCCATGCTTTACGGCTTAGAATCATGACTTCAAAGATGTTTTGAATGTCATGAAGCATATGAGTTGTTCCACGAGTTGAAGTTAATATTCCAAGCAAATGCCCGAGTTGCGAGATATGAAGTCTCCAACAAGTTCTATAGCTGCAAAATGGAGGAGAGGTTCTGTTAGTGAACACATACTTAGAATGTCTGGGTACCATAACCACTTGACTTAGCTGGGAGCTAATCTTCCTTATGATAGTGTCATTGACAGAGTTTGTCAATCACTGCCACCAAGCTATAAAGGCTTCATGATGAACTATAATATGCAAGGGATGGAAAAGACTATTCCCGAGTTCTTCGTAATGCTAAAGGTTGCGGAGGTAGAAATCAAGAAGGAACATCAAGTGTTGATGGTTACCAAGACCACTAGTTTCAGGAAAAAGGGCAAAGGGAAGAAGGGGAACTTCAAGAAGAATAGCAAGCAAGTTGCTACTCCCGGGAAGAAACCCAAGTCTGGACCTAAGCCTGAAACTGAGTGCTTCCACAGAAAAGGGGCTGGTCACTGGAAGCAGAACTGCCCCAAGTATTTGGCGGATAAGAAGGATGGCAAAGTGAAAGGTATATTTGATATACATGTTATTGATGTGTACCTTACTAATGCTCGTAGTAGCGCCTAGATATTTGATACTGGTTCTGTTGCTCATATTTGCAACTCGAAATAGGGGCTATAGATTAAACGAGGATTGGCGAAGGACGAGGTGACAATGCACATCGGAAATGGTTCCAAGGTTGATATGATCATCGTCGGCACGCTACCTCTACATCTACCTTCGGAATTAGTTTTAGACCTAAATAATTGTTATTTGGTGCCAGCGTTGAGCATGAACATTATATCTGGATCTTGTTTGATGCGAGACGGTTATTCATTTAAATCAAAGAATAATGGTTGTTCTATTTATGTGATTAATATCTTTTATGGTCATGCACCCTTGTTGAGTGGTCTATTTTTGTTGAATCTCAATCATGGTGATACACATGTTCATAATATTGAAGCCAAAAGATGCAAAGTTAGTAATGATAGTGCAACTTATTTGTGGCACTACCGTTTAGTTCATATTGGTGTAAATCGCATGAAGAAACTCCATGCTGATGGGCTTTTGGAATCACTTGATTATGAATCACTTGGTGCTTGCGAACCATGCCTTATGGGCAAGATGACCAAGACTCTGTTCTTGGAACAATGGAAGGAGCTACTAACGTATTGGGAATAATACATACCAATGTATGCGGTCTGATGAGTGTTGAGGCTCGTGGCGGGTATCCTTATTTTCTGACCTTCACAGATGATTTGAGCAGATATGGGTATATCTACTTAAGGAAACATAAGTTTGAAACATTTGAAAAGTTCAAAGAATTTTAGAGTGAAGTGGAGAATCATTGTAACAAGAAAATAAAGTTTCTACGATCTGATCGTGGAGGTGAATATTTGAGCTACGAGTTTGGTCTTCATTTGAAACAATGTGGAATAGTTTCGCAACACACGCCACCTGGAATACCACAGCGTAATGGTGTGTCCGTACATTGTAACCGTACTTTATTAGATATGGTGCGATCTATGATGTCTCTTACTGATTTACCGCTATCATTTTGGGGTTATGCTTTAGAGACGGCTTCATTCATGTTTAATAGGGCACCATCTAAATCCGTTGAGATGACACCATATGAACTGTGGTTTGGCAAGAAACCCAAGCTGTCGTTTCTTAAAATTTGGGGCTATGATGCTTATGTTAAAAAGCTTCGACCTGATAAGCTCAAACCCAAATCGGAGAAATGCGTCTTCATAGGATACCCAAAGGAAATTGTTGGGTACACCTTCTATCACAGATCTGAAGGCAAGATATTCGTTGCTAAGAATGGATCCTTTCTAGAGAAGGAGTTTCTCTCGAAAGAAGTGAGTGGGAGGAAAGTAGAACTTGATGAGGTAATTGTACCTTCTCCCGAATTGGAAAGTAGTTTATCACATAAATCAGTTCTAGTGATTCCTACACCAATTAGTGAGGAAGCTAATGATGATGATCATGAAACTTCAGATCAAGTTACTACCGAACCTCGTAGGTCAACCAGAGTACGGTCCGCACCAAAGTGGTATGGTAATCCTATTATAGAAGCCATGTTACTAGACGATGACGAACCTACGAACTATGAGGATGCGATGATGAGCCCAGATTCCACGAAATTGCTTGAGGCCATGAAATCTAAGATGGGATCCATGTATGAGAACAAAGTGTGGACTTTGGTGGACTTGCCCGATGATCGGCAAGCCATAGAAAATAAATGGATCTTCAAGAAGAAGACTGACACTGACGGTAATGTTACTGTCTACAAAGCTCGACTTGTTGCGAAAGGTTTTCGACAAGTTCAAGGAGTTTGACTATGATGAGACCTTCTCACCCGTAGCGATGCTTAAGTATGTTTGAATCATGTTAGCCATTGCCGCATTTTATGATTATGAAATTTGGAAAATGGATATCAAAATTGCATTCCTTAATGGATTTCTTAAAGAAGAGTTGTATATGATGCAACCAGAAGGTTTTTTCGATCCTAAAGGTGCGAACAAAGTGTGCAAGCTCCAGCGATCCATTTATGGACTGGTGCAAGCCTCTTGGAGTTGGAATATACGCTTTGATAATGTGATCAAAGCATATGGTTTTATACGGACTTCTGGAGAAGCCTGTATTTACAAGAAAGTGAGTGGGAGCTCTGTAGCATTTCTAATATTATATGTGGATGACATATTGTTGATTGGAAATAATACAGAATTTCTGGATATCATAAAAGGATACTTGAATAAGAATTTTTCAATGAAAGACCTCGGTGAAGCTGCTTATATATTGGGCATCAAGATTTATAGAGATAGATCAAGACGCTTAATTGGACTTTCACAAAGCACATACCTTGATAAAGTTTTTAAGAAGTTCAAAATGGATCAGTCGAAGAAAGGGTTCTTTCCTATGTTACAAGGTGTAAATTTGAGTAATGCCCGACAACTGCAGATGGTAGAGAGAAAATAGAAGTCATTCCCTATGCCTCAGCCATAGGTTCTATCATGTATGCAATGCTGTGTACCAGACCTGATGTGTGCCTTACTATAAGTTTAGCAGGGAGGTACCAAAGTAATCCAGGAGTGGATCACTGGACAACGCTCGAGAACATCCTGAAATACCTTAAAAGGACTAAGGATATGTTTCTCGTTTATGGAGGTGACAAAGAGCTTGTCGTAAATGGTTACGTCGATGCAAGCTTTGACACTGATACGGATGACTCTAAGTCGCAAACCGGATATGTATTTATATTGAATGGTGGAGTTGTCAGTTGGTACACTTCCAAGCAGAGCGTCGTGGCGGGATCTACGTGTGAAGCGGAGTACATAGCTGCTTCGGAAGCAGCAAATGAAGGATTCTGGATGAAGGAGCTCATATCTAATCTAGATGTAATACCTAGTGCATTGCGTCTAATGCAAATCTTTTGTGACAATACTGGAGCAATTGCCTTGGCAAAGGAATCTAGATTTCACAAGAGAACCAAACACCTCAAGAGACGCTTTAATTCCATCCGCGATCAAGTCAAGGAGGAATATAGATTTGCAAGATACATACGGATCTGAATGTTGCAGACCCATTGACTAAGCCTCTTCCACGAGCAAAACATGATCAGCACCAAGACTCCATGGGTGTTAGAATCATTACCATGTAATCTAGATTACTGACTCTAGTGCAAGTGGGAGACTGAAGGAAATATGCCCGAGAGGCAATAATAAAGTTGTTATTTATATTTCCTTATATCATGATAAATGTTTATTATTCATGCTAGAATTGTATTAACCGGAAGCTTAGTACATGTGTGAATACATAGACAAAACATAGTGTCCCTAGTATGCCTCTACTTGACAAGCTCGTTAATCAAAGATGGTTATGTTTCCTGAGCATAGACATGTGTTATCATTTGATTAACGGGATCACATCATTAGTGAATGATGTAGTGGACAATACCCATTCATTAGATTAGCATAATGATCATTAAGTTTTATTGATATTGTTATCTTCATAACTTATACATGTTCCTCTAACCATGACATTATGCAACTCCCGAAGACCGGAGGAACACCTTGTGTTCTATCAAACATCACAACGTAACTAGGTGATTATAAAGATGCTCTACAGGTGTCTCCGAAGGTTTTTGTTGGGTTGGCATAGATCGAGATTAGGATTTTTCACTCCGTGTATCGGAGAGGTATCTCTGGGCCCTCTCGGTAATGCTCATCACTATAAGCCTTGCAAGCAATGTGACTAATGAGTTAGTTGCGGGATGAAGCATTACGGAATGAGTAAAGAGACTTGCCGTTAATGAGATTGAACTAGGTATGAGGATACTAACGATCAAATCTCAGGCAAGTAACATACCGATGACAAAGGGAACAACATATGTTGTTGTGCAGTTTGGCCGATAAAGATCTTCGTAGAATATGTAGGAGCCAATATGAGCATCCAGGTTCATCTATTTTTTATTGATCAGAGATGTGTCTCGATCATGTCTACATAGTTCTCGAACCAGTAGGGTCCGCACGCTTAACGTTCGCTGACGATTTGTATTACGAGTTATGTGTTTTTGATGACCAAAGTTTGTTCCGAGTCCCGGATGAGATCACAAACATGACGAGAAGTCTCGAAATGGTCGAGAGGTAAAGATTGATATATTTGATGGTTATGTTCGAACACCAAAATAGTTTCGGAAAGGTTCAGACATTTTCCGGAGTACAGGGAGGTTACCGGAACCCCCAGGGGTTCAATGGGCCTACATGGGCCTTACTGGAGAAGAGGAGGCAGAGGCAAGGAGGCGGTTCGCCCCCCCCCCCAAGTTGAGTACGAATTGGACAAGGGGTGGGGGCGCGCCCCCCCTCTTTCCTTCTCCCTCTCCACCTTCCCCTTCTCCCCTCTACGGAAAAAGGAAGGGGGATCCTACTAGGTCTACAGAGTCCTAGTAGGACTCCCCCCACTACAAAAAAAGACACATTCCTGACATTTTGGGCCGAACGAATTTTTTTTCTGTCATACATATGACACTTCTATGGCGATAATTGTGACAAAACCCGGTATCATCATAGATGTGGTGTGCTCCTACTTCTATGACAAAAAATCATGACAGAAAACGGGCTTTTCGTCCTGGGCGGTCCGGAGACGCAGCTGCATGACATTATTTGGGCCGTCCATGAGAGAAAAAACCGTGGTAGAAGCGAGGGCGATGAAAAATTCGGGGATTTCCCGGTTACGGTGGGTGGTCGGGGGCCGAGCGATGCGCGTTTCTCTCGTACACGTACGCGCGTGTGTGCGAGGCGTTGGCTCTAACTAAACCCGAGCGAGGCGTTGGGCTCTAACTGAACCCGAGCAATTGCACTACAGGCTTCACGTTACTGAACCCAAGCGATAGATTGATGGCTGTTAACTGAACCTGATCGAGAAATTCCTTCGCTACTGCTGTTAACTGAAGCATATCGATGCTGCCTCTCTAGATGAATAGTGAGCGTTGCGGGGGGTGGGGGGGTTTGGATGAACAATGAGCGGTGGGAGTGGATGAACAGGACCCGTGGCGTTGCCTCTGGATGAATAGGACCCCGATTGATCGAGCCGGTTGGGGCTGGATGAACATGACCCCGTGGAGGGCTGGATGAACAGGATGACCCCGTGGAGGGCTGGATGAACAGTAGATGGTGGAGGGGTCGATGAACAGTAGCCCGTGGAGGGGTGGTTGAACAGGAGCCCGTGGAGAGGGGTGGTTGAATAGTAGCCGGTGGAGTAGTGCGTGGTGGAGGCTGGATGAACAGGAGCCCGTGGATGAACAGTCGCAGGTGGAGGCTGGAGGAGGTCGACGGTGGATGAACAGTAGCCCGTGGAGGCTGGAGGAGGTCGACGATGGAGATGAACAGTATCCTGTGGAGTCCCGTTTTGCGGTACACCACACCCCTCCCGATGAACAGGACCCCCGTTTCGACTGTAGCGCTCCAACACAAGTCTGTTTCGTCCGTTTTGCGGTATGCCACACCCCTCCTGATCAACAGGACCCCCGTTTCGACCGTAGGAGGTTCGGTTCCTCCGTTTTGCGATACACCACACCTCTCCCGATCAACAAGATCCTGTTTCGAACGTGGCCGGTCGAACACAAGGCCGTTTCCTCCGTTCTACGGTACGCCAGGCCTCGTTTCCATCGCCTGTTCTGTCCAAGCCCTCCCGATGAACACAACCACGCATTCCATTCTGACCCAGACAGTTGGGTTCCCATGAACACGACGATGACGCTGTTTCTCCGTTCCGACCCATCCATGTACACGAGCCCTGGTTGTATGTATATATTGGCGAGTAGGCGTTTGAGACCCCGCCCGTACGTATGTACACATACGTGGTCGTATTTGCTTTCTTGCATCCTGGCCGCTATACGTACATGTACATGCTATGTGCGCGCCTCTACTACGACACGTGCGCGCCTCTACTACGACCAATATGTACGTACACGTTCTCGACCAGAATGACAACGCTATGTATGCTTCGACCAGGTGGGTCCCGACTGTTAGGCACTTCCTTGCATGCGAAGATGTAGCTGGTGGGTCCTATCAGTTAGGGTGGTGAATCCTTTTTTTTTGGACGCACTTCCTTGCATGCGAAGATGTAGCTGGTGGGTCCCAGCAGTAAGGGAGGCGAATCTTTTTTTTTGCCCGGACGCACTTCCTTGCGTGCAAAGATGTAGCTGGTGGGTCCCAGCAGTCAGGGGCGAAACGTTTTTTTCACGAAATAAGGTGGCCCGTCCGGTGGGTCCCTACTGTCAGGTGGAGGTATCATTATTTTCCGCGTAATAAGGAGGCACTTCCTTGCTGCGGCCATGGATCCAGCTGTTAGCCTCTCCACGTACAATCCACGTCCAATTGAGGTCGTTCCTTGATCACATTGACCACGCCGTGCCGTGAGCACCAGGGCGGTGGACGATGATGAGGCCTAGGAAGGGGACGATGCGGAGCCGGGGAAGACGCGGTAGTGGAAGCCCGCGCGGAGAGGAGTACGAGAGTTCACCGGTTCGGCTGCGGTGTGAGGTTGTTGTCGCTGTAGAATAACAGGGGGTGTGGGTGAGTAGAGGGATGCCCTGGCCAGCGGTGGGAGTAGTAGGGGGTGCTGAGGCCTGCGCGGCAGCACGGCCGGCCATGGGAGGCAAGAGCAGGCGGTCCCGCCGGCGCTGCTTTGGCGGCTGGAGCAAGAAGATCAGAGATTGAAGAAACATGACGGCTGTTGGATTGACATCCAACGGTTACGTCTGCTAGAATCGTTTGTTGACGTATATAATAACTAAAAAAATATTGCATATGCGTCAAGTAAACAGGCCCACAAGTCAGACCACTCCTTCTTTTTTTTAATAATTTATATATAGCTCATGGCAACTTCTTATGCAATTTATTGCAGTCGTTTTTTTTTGGTTGGCGAGGGCCAATTTCGCATATTTCTATGGGTTCCAAACGATTTTTAATACCGAAATGTCGAGCCAGATTTAAAGTACTTTGAAGATATATTTAAATTAGGTTATTGCCCAGTGAAATAGGAATCTGAAAATGTGAAAAAAATTATAAAGTAATTGCCAATTTGTCATCTGTTTTTATATTTACAACCCATTTCATATTACTTTCAAGATTTGCAGGCATCTTGAAAGAGTTGCAACCCATCAGGGCGTGGAAAAATAAGTAGGCCTGGATTGGGCATTCTTCAGAAAAAATAAATCGGGCTCATTTTTACAAAGAAAAAATAGCTGGGCTGGTCACGTGGTGAACATAAAATATAAGCCTGGGCTAGACGGGCCACAGCCCAGTTCAAACCCTGCTCCGTCTCAACAATAACAAAAAAAATACTGTTCGAGCTGCTATGCCCCAGGTGTCAGCTGATCTTTGCTATTCTCTTGTCTATTAACTATATATGCTCACAATGTCGTGGGTCCCAGATGTCAGGAAAACACTAGGAGGAAGCATTTTATTTTTCCATACGCTGATGTGGTGGGCCCCTACTGTCATCCTATCCACGTACTTCTGCCAATTCCTGTTGTTTGTTGACCATGTTGACAACGCGAGAGGGCGGCGCCGCGGCGAGCGCACCAAACCGTGCGGAGGACGTCGGCGTTAACGATTTAGGAGATGGTGGGGCGGCGATGCGTGCGCTGAGGCGCAGCCAGCCGTGGGAGGCGGAAGCAGGCGGCCCTGCCGGCGCTGGTTTAGTTTTCGCGGCAGGACGAAGACAGGACTCAAGAAACATGACAAACTGTAAAAGCAGTTGGAGTACTTAACAACCTTAACTGAAACCAGCAGGGGCACTTAACAACCAAAGCTGAAAGCAGTATGAGTACTTATACAGGTTCAACTGTACAAAGCACGACTTGAACAGTGCTACTTTGCCTAAAGTTAACCAAGTGTGAGGCCGCCAAGCCCCAGGACCGCCGCCCCGCGCATCCACAACCTTCTGAAAGCGGCTTCATCTCGCAATGTGGTCAATAAACAGGATATTCGCTTTAGAGCCATGGAAAAGCATGAACATAATCTTTTGTCCTATTCTCGAAGATGGACGGTGTGACGCCCCAAGACCGACGATCCAGAAGACTTCCATATTTTCGTGACCTCCATGTGTTTTTATTTGTGCTTGCTCTATTTATTTTTGCATTGCATCATTTCATCATGCCATCATGTCATTAATCTTTGCATCGCAACTCAACTAATAAATTGCATAGATCGTTGATCTATATAAATCGAGGGAATTCACTTGTGATTTCTCTTTATAACATATTAAAGCCTCTCAATATTATTAGGGAGCTATAATAAAATTATTCCATTTATTTGGAATTAACTAAAACCCACTTGCAAAATATCCCATGCCTTTGTTATCTTAATTCTTGGTCTCCAACCTTGCCATAGATTCTTTCATCATATTCCGGAGCTCCACCAAAAATCCGAACATTTTTGGACCTTCCCAACCCTCACTTCATATTCAAATCATTTGAATTTAAATCAAATGAGTTTGAATTTAAATCTTTCAATCACGGCCTTTTCTATTTTTCTAGGAACAAGCACATTTTTGTGAGTTCGGGAAAATTATCCGCGTGTCCAACTTATTCCCCTAACCTCTCTTTCTTTTCTTACTTATCTCCGTTTTGTTTTATTTTTCTTTAGAGTGAGAGAGAGAGCCTGCAGCCCAGCCGGCCTTTAAGCCCAAAGCCCAGCCAGCTCCCTGTTTTAACCTAGCATGCACCTGTCGATCCCCTCTCCCTCTCAATTCCTCCACCCCGCCGCTAGACCAGAGCCATCTCGGGATCCTCCCGCCGCCACCTCGCACCCACCATGCATCCAATCCTGCAGCCACCACCATCCCTGACCGTCAGATCTTCGATCCAACGGCCTCCCTTGTGCCCCAGTTTTCCCCAGCGCCTCGTGCCCCGCAGCTGGCCCCGATCCAGATCGAGGCGAGCTCGTCCCCGAGCCCCACGGAGCCGCCATTCCCATCTACCGCCGGCGACCGAACCTGTAGCTAGCAAGATGAGCACCCACCCCTCTCTTGCTTCTTCTCCTTCCTCTGGTTTCTTTCTCTCAATCCTCTCTCTGTTCTGTTGCCATGGACAGGAGCTCGCCGTCGCGCTGATCTGTCTCCACCGGGGTTTGAAGTTCCCTTGAAGCCCGGATCCGCTTCGTTAGACCTTGCCTCCGCCCGGATCCTCACCCGCATGGTCGGACCGGGTCCTCCTCGAGTCCCCTGCCTCGGATCCCTGCTCGCCGCGCCAAGTACTGCAGTTGTACGACGCCACCAGGGAGTCGTCGCCCCGCCAAGTTCCTCACCGGAGTGAGCTCGTCCCCAAGTCTACCGCCACTTTGCCAAGCCCCGCACTAAGCCAGCACGGCGCCGTCGCGCACCTGCTTCCTCTGCTTCGAGCATGAGGCTAGCGCCAAGTCCCACCCGCTCCCCTGCCTGCGTTGACCGTGCCCTCGACCGCCCGTGCCTGGGCCACCTCCCCTTCCTCAGATCCGGCCCAGCCGATCCGATCTGCTTCGGCCCGGCAGCGCCCTGCCGGCCTGCCTCTCCACCGACTGGGCCTGGCCCATGCGTGAGCAGCCCACCAGCGCCCCTCTGTTTTTTTCCCGCCGATTGGGCCAACCATATTCAGCCTGTTGTATATTTTTTTTCCTGCTGCTACAATTTAGCTATTATCCCAGGATTTACAGATCTGCGGAGAAACCCTCATGTTCATGCATATAATAACTCCACAACCGTGCATCGGTTTAAAATGTTTTATATATGCAAGATGCTTAGAATTTTGTGTAGATTAATAATATGAAACTTTCATCCATGTTTAAAATGTTTAATTTGTTGTTTGCATTAATTTGCTTAAATGCCTTGTTAAAAAGATTTATTTCATAACTAAATAACCGTAGCTCCATTTTAAATAAACTTTATATGTAAATGGGGTAGGAAAATGCATAGATTAACTTGGTACACTTTATTTTCCTTTTTAACAATAATAAAATATGCTTTAGGACAGAACAGTACCAAATCTAAAATATGCACATGGGGATTTTCTTGAATTGTTGTTTGTTGTTCCGGCCTCATTTAAACTTGCCTAAATAGTTAGTTTACTTATGCTCCACCCCTTGCCATGTTTAATAACATTTAATAATGTTGGGTACATAACCGAGAGAGAACTAAATAATTGATGTGGTGTTCCGTCAATATGCAACTCGTTGCATATTGAGCTCCACTTAAATTGTAGTGTTGTTTGCTTCATCTTGCCATGCCATGCCTCTTTAAACCGGACATTCATCATACTTGATTGTGCATCATGACATGCTTATGTGGTGGTTGTTTACCATGTTGTTTGCTTCTTTCCGGTTTGCTTCTCTCGTTAGCTTTGGTTTCGTTCCGGAGTTGTGAGGATTCGTTCGACTACGTCCGTTTGTCTTCTTCATGGTTTCAGTCTCCTTCCTTGCGGGATCTCAGGCAAGATGACCATTACCCTCGATATCACTTCTATCTTTGCTTGCTAGTTGCTTCATTCTATCGCTATGCTGCGCTACCCATCACTTGTTTATCAAGCCTCCCAAATTTCCATGTCAGCCTCTAACCTTTTTCACCCTTCCTAGCAAACCATTGCTTGGCTATGTTACCGCTTTTGCTCAGCCCCTCTTATAGCGTTGTTAGTTGCAGGTGAAGTTGAAGATGCTCCATGGTGGACAGGATTATGTTGGGATATCACAATATCTCTTATTTAATTAATGCATCTATATACTTGGTAAAGGGTGGAAGACTCGGCCTTATGCCTGGTGTTTTGTTCCACTCTGCCTGCCCTAGTTTCCGTCATACCGGTGTTATGTTCCTTGATTTTGCATTCCTTACGCGGTTGGGTGATTTATGGGACCCCCTTGACAGTTTAACTCCTCCAGCAAGGCCCAACATTGGTTTTAACATTTGCCACCTAAGCCTTTTTGCTTGGGTTCTACAGAATCAAGGGTCATCTTTATTTTAACCCCCTAGGCCAGTGCTCCTCCGAGTGTTGGTCCAAACTAGAGCCCTTTGTAGCGCCCCCTCAAGGAAACTTGGGGTCTGGTTTTAGTTGTACGGATTGCTCATCCGTTGTGCCCTGAGAACGAGATATGTGTAGCTCCTATCGGGATTTGTCGGCACAGTCGGGTGGTCTTGCTGGTCTTGTTTTACCATTGTCGAAATTTCTTGTAAACCAGGATTTCGAGCCTGATTGGGTCTTCCTGGGAGAAGGAATATCCTTCGCTGACCATGAGAGCTTAGGATGGGCTAAGTTGGGACACCCCTGCAGGGTTTAAACTTTCGAGAGTCGTGCCCGCGGTTATGCGGCAGATGGGAATTTGTTAATATCCGGTTGTAGATAACTTGACACCAGATACGAATTAAAATGCATCAACCGCGTGTGTAGCTGTGATGGTCTCTTTTCGGCGGAGTCTGGGAAGTGAACACGGTTTTTGTGTTATGATTGTGCGTAATCAGTTTCAGGATCACTTCTTGATCACTTCTAGCTTCACAACCATTCCGTTGCTTCTCTTCTCGCTCTTATTTGTGTATGTTAGCCACCATATTTGCTTAGTGCTTGCTGCAACTCCACCTCATTACCACTTCCTACCCATAAGCTTAAATAGTCTTGATCTCGCGGGTTTTGAGATTGCTGAGTCCTCGTGACTCACCAGATACTATCACAACAATTGTAGGTGCCCATGATACCAATGCAAGTGATGTAACCGAGCTCAGATGGGAGCTCAATGAAGATCTTGGTCATTGCTATGTTTCGTTTCATGTTGATCAGTAGTGGAGCCTAGTTGGGACGATTGGGGATCTAGCAGTTGGGTTATCTTCTTTTCTTTTGGCTTCGTCTGTAGTCGGACTATGTGTGTACTCTGAATGATGTATGATTTATTTAAGTACTTGTGTGAACTGGCGATTGTAAGCCAACTCTTTATCCCAGTCTTGTTCATTACATGGGATTGTGTGAAGATGACCCTTCTTGCGACAAAACCACAATGCGGTTATGCCTCTAAGTCGTGCTTCGACACGTGGGATATATAGCCGCATCGTGGGTGTGACAGACGGGCCTTCATTATTTGAGACCACCCATGAATAAGTATCTTTTCACCTCCAAAGGGAATTGAGTAGGTCGACATAAACATCATGTGGTGACCAAGCGCAAGTCTGACCCAACCATGGTCAGGCATCTGTATAGGAACAATAGAACTGGGCAGTTCCTGTTTCAAGAAGATCGTAGCTGTAAAACTGTGTATTAGCAATAGTTTATGAACAACATATATAATAGAAAATAGCTCGTACCATAAGTTTCTCGACACAAATGGACCTGTTCAACGAGTGCAGCAATGGCACACATATCCCACGTGGCCTTCCACCATTGAAATGCCCCACAAGGACCTCAAGACGATCAATAAAGTGTAGGAACTTGTGGATGTCGATCCAGTCAACTTCAGTGCCATCAGTAACAGCCGAGTTATTACAGAGTAACAAACGAGCAGACTGCTTAACTCTGAAAAAACCTACACGTGCCACCAATTATAAGAAAATATTAGTTAGAAGTAGCATCTTCGTGAGAGATTTGTTGCTACTTCTAAAGTTAAATTGTGATTACTCAGACAGAATAGGTGGATTAAGAAGTAATCTAGGCAACAAGCAAGAACCAGATACAAAACTAACATGCATGAACAATTGGAATGACATCGGGGTGGAAGATCTCAGTGAAGTTGAGACCAGGTTATGCTATTTCCATCAACATTCGTGCGCCAACTTTCAGTCTGTAACACTTGAGAAAGTTTATCCAAGTTCGGCCATCAAAAAAGGAACGATCTTCTTGGTTCATGAACCCAACTTGGAACTGATATCCATGGCTTGTCTTCACTGTGACCATTAAACTAGTGTATTCAGTTATGGCAAGGCCGAGCATCTTGAGTACATGTGTTCTGGCAAATCAAATAATACACTGCAGGAAAAATAATATGAGAACACAACATGTTCAAAAAAACCCCACCCTCCTGGATAGAAAAGAGGATTCTAGTAACATACTGTGTGCGTTTCAAAATGTTGTGTCAGGATGAGAAGGAACAAGTGTGGCGTCTCGCCGAGGGCACAGAAACCTGTAGGGTCCTCGCACTTTGGGCATTGCAAATGAAACACACTAGATTCAGTAGGAAGAAAAATGCATCAACGGCAGCGGCTGCCATCCTAGGATTACCTATGACCAAGGGACTTAGATTTATCGGGGATGGATGAAGAATTCGTACCTGGTTCTCCATGAGAAAACCCTATGCAATCGCCGAGAGGGGGTTTTCTCTGAACAAGCAGACGAGGGAGAAGGGGATTCAGGCCCAGTGAAATATTGCCGCTTTGTCCGTATAGCTTACTGGTAAAGCCGGAAAGGGGGTGTGATTTGACGGCTCATTGGGCATTACTGCGGCGCTACGACCGGGGTGTGTCTACCGTGCAGTTGTGCACTCAAATTTGTGCATATGGCACGTGGACCCCGTTGCCGGTTGCCCCACATATCAGCGAAAGGATGTAAAAAGATAGGAGTAACTAGTTACACATAAATATATTTTTTGACAGAGAGATACTCCCTCTGTAAAGAAATATACAAATCTTTTATATCACAACTTTATACATAAGAAAAATCATGGGGAATATATATAACATATATCTCTACTCTTATAAAAAACAGAGTTGGTGATGATGGTGTGCCTGCCATCCTGCAATATAAGCCGTCCAATTTATATCTGGCGGATAGGAAGGAAAAATGGAAATTTTGCAAAAAAGATACCCACACCGACTCAACATTTGCAAATAAGTCCTTCCCTCCTTCATCCTTTTCTCCCACAAGATAAACTACTCATACAAATGCATCTTGATGTTCCGTGCAACACATGGGCATCTTGCTACTAATTATAAAAAACAGAGTTGTTTTTAACACAGTATAGATGAGTTGGTGATGATGGTGTGCCTGCCATCCTGCAATATAGGCCGTCCGATTTATATCTGACGGATAGGAAGGATACTATGGCAATTTTGCAAAAGGGTACCCACACACCTCTCCACATTTGCAAATAAGGCCTTCCCTCGTTCATCCTTTTCTCTCACATGATAAAATACTCATACAAATGCATCTTGATGTTACATGCAACTCACGGGCATTATGGGAGTTAAGCTTTTTCTATGGGGGTTCAACTAAGAATATAATACTCAGACAGGCTCACAGTTCTGGACTTTGGGCCGCAGGCCCACCTTGCATGTTTGGGGGGCCATGTGTTCTACCTCAGCGCTTTTCATATTGCAAGCAATCGGTACGGCGCTGGTTTTAGATGCTGTCGCAAAGCGAATACACAAAATTGAATAACGCACGGTAGCTGTTGGAATGAAATCGAACGACAGTTCCTAACCAGCAATCAGAGTTGCAATTCTATCAACGATATACCATGTGATAAATAATACTGTCGTACTACTTATGCACACGGGACACTTGTTTCACCATGCCAGATTATTACATGAAAATCTCTCGGGGGATAGATCTGTTCAGCAGTTGCTTGCTGTTACTGGAGAATTTCAAAGTTGATTTGGACCAGCTCTCCTTGCCGAGAAAGTTCGATTTTGACATCATCCCCTACCGAAATATATGATTTAGATTTGAACCTTGACCATCCTTTAGCATCAATCATCATGCGACCATCCTTTGTGCTTACGGTATATTGAGCAGGTTCATTCACACCAAGGCTGTGCATGGTAAGAGAAACTTGGCCGCAGTCGCCCGGATTGTTGAATGACTCCCTCGTTGCTCTAGGAATTCTCTGTTTGCAAACAAGAAGACATACCCAAACAGTTAGATCAACATAGTGAATCATGTTAAACAACATGAAAAGAAAAAAGAACGAAGCACTTGGGCGGCCAATGCTTACCAAGAAGGTGGACATGTCGGTTTTTGTAAGGACTTTGGTATATGAAGTGCGAACTGCAGCCCAGTCTGTTGCCGCTGCAACTGCACGGGCCGAAGCAGATGCAAGTGCAAGTGTTGGTGCACGTGCCGAAGCCGCCGCTGCTGCCGGAGATGGTGCTCCTTGTAGAGCTGGTGCCGATGTTGTAGCAGGTGCCAGTGTCGATGTCTGATCCTCTGGTAGATCAGACTGATCCGCTGACGCGGTCGGTGCCCACTCCTCAGCTGGATCAGACTGAGCTGCTGCCGCTGTTAGTGCTAGAGCAACTGCCGGTGCTTGATCCGTTGCTGAAGGTTGTACCGATGTGCGAGACAGCGGCGATCTTGTCTGGTATGCTATGATCAGCTTTCTAACTGGACTAGGATCCGTGATCGTGATCCAGTTTTTTTCTTCATTTCTTCTAAACGCGAGAAGGACTAATTGTGGCGTTTTTGTTAAACCAAACTACAGTTCATCATAGGGATTCAGCTTGTACTCAGACAACAGACTGATCCAATTTTTTCCAGTAATATAAGTGATGGACAGTGCCTTCGTTACTGACACGACATAAGAAGTCAAACCTGCAAAAATAGCCATCGTAGAGCAAACCAAATGGTTTATTCTATGATGAATGTCACATGGCAAAACCTGCATCATAAAATTGCAGTTAAAGAAAGAAAACATGACATTAAATTAATAAGATTTAGACAGTAAATCAATAAGATTTACTTGATGTGACACGAGTGAATCCTTACCAGGAAATCACTATGTTGAAGTACTAAATAGAAGATTGATCGTCCAACTACGGCTGGCATGCAGGGGCCCCTCCTACTCCGATAAGCAGGACAGTCCAAAGGTCGTGACAAATCCTATGGGCCGAACATCCATGGGACTTGAAATCCTGGTGGGTGCGATAAACCCTGAAATGCATACATATATTGGAGTGTAACCATAATTGATAAACCGTCCTCACAAAAAACATGATCTGGATACTTCAAAATATACAGACTGAATTGAGTGGACAAACATTAACATAGACCATTCTCAGGACTGACCACACACCAAAAGCGGCAGTACTAATAAGTTATACAGGGTTCACAAACACAAATCAAGTACTGAACAATAGTTCTTACTACAGACAAGCAAAGTTGCACTAATTAAACTTTGCAGACTATTTCTTGCCACCGACCTACGGGATGAACCCCGCATAACTGACTAGGCCATGGACTTCGTGAGAGATGTCTACATGCACCATCACCATCTTGTCAACCTTGGAGAACCTAACAGAGTGGTCTTTCCACTCATAAACATGATGATGAAGACAGGCCGCATCAGACTTGTTGGGAAGCTTTACAAGAACCACACCCTTCGTAATTGAAGGCACGGCCAAGAAATTGTTGTGGCCAAGTACAGCCTCGAGAACACGCCTGACAACAATGCTATAGGAAAACACTAGTTCAGGACACATGGCGACAAGGACACAGTAGCTGGATAGTTTAGCAGTAGAACTCATCCCCAGGTCTTCCAATTCACACGGCATGACTTTGAGAACTTCATCTCCACCGCGGACCTGGTTCTAATTCAAACAGAAACCATATTTTATTAGTACCTCCGTTCAGAAATATAAGATGATTTCCGATATTATACTCCATATATGACTACATATACGCACAAAAATGAGTGAACAAAGACACTGGAACATGTCTTCAAAGGCATGAGAGCAGAGGGATTACTTGCAATATACATAATACAAGTTACTGAGGCAAATATACCCTCTTCAAAGGTAGCATTGATGTTCATAAAGTACTCCCTCCGTCCCAAAATTCTTGTCTTAGATTTGTCTAGATACGGATGTATCAAGTCACATTTATTATTAGATACATCCGTATATAGAAAAATCTAAGACAAGAAATTTGGGACAAAGAGAGTAGTTGAAAGTAATCTATAAGAAATCAGTGTCAACCTCTTGCATGTTTTGGTCAAAAGAGGAATTTAGAACCGTCATTTGGCACACTAAAATCACATGCAAGATCACCCAGAAAGTTGTACTACCAGTACTAGTACTGCATGTTAGATGAAAAAACACGATCAAGATCGAGAAAAAGATTGTCAACAAGAGACATTACCTGGACTTGCTTAATGAGGGATCCCAGAGAGGGGGGCTTGGACAGGGCGATGGCTTTGAGCTTGTCTGCGGTAGTCTCAACGGGGTGCTTGCGCTTCTTCGTACCATGAGCCTCGACGGTTTTGGCCAGAGCCATAGACATAACGTCGGCCGGTGCTCCGGCGTCCATCCAAGAGAGGAAGCTAAGAGAGAAGAGTGAAAGGAGGAACGAGATGAGGGAGAAGCGAAGCGAGTGGGGGTTTTCTTCAAGAGAGGAAGCTGAGAGAGAAGAGTGAAATGATGGTTGCTTCGTCTATCCAACTTACTGCTAGAAAGGAGGGGGTTTTGTGATTTGAAGGCTCATTGGGCATTACTGCGGCGCTTCGATTGGGGTAGTCTACCATCAGTCTACTACGGAGTAATTTAGTGCATGGTTGGTGGACCCAGGTGCTGGCTGTCCCACACGTTAGCGAAAGTGAGTAATTTAGTTCATTGCTGGAGGAGGATCCGCACGGTAGAGCATGTCCACTATTTTTCTGAAGAAAAAATGATTACAGCAAGCGTTTCCACTCTTACGACGGAGGAGTGCGAAACACGGGAGCCACTTGAAGATACATAGTGCTCCTACTACTAGGCATGTGCAGTGGTTCATACGTTAGTACTAGACAATCTTGTTGCTAATGTAGTAAGATATGACAATAACAAATGATGTTGTGCGCATGTCAACTACTCCAATATGTAACATAGTACCGCTTTTTCGACTGTCCGGTCGAGAATGAACGGTGAGATCAATGTTAACAGAAGTAGGTCTACAACGCACGGAGAGTACGGTGCTACAATACTCCATGAAACATGAGCCATATGAAGCATGAATAGTGTTAGACAGGGTGTATGAATGGTGCACGGGATGGGAGCAAAAGTTCCCTTCTTGACCCACTTTTGGGTGTTTGGCAGAGTACATGAAGGGTGCATGAGTCCACACTAGTAGGTTAACAAAAATACACGAAGAGGAAACAACTATATTGAGATGAGAATGCAACCAAACACACCCAGATGCTTTGTGCTACAGTGACTGATCTGCATCGTCTGAGTTTGATCCAACGGTCATGTTGCGCTGAGACATGGACATGCCCATGCAGATGGCACCTAAACACCACAAAAGTCCCTCTGCTTCTCGAGGTGCATGACGTTGGTGATGCAGGGTGCAACCGCCCGCAGAGCCCGCTCTCGGTCGACGGGAGCCAGCTCGTCAAAGACGGCATCCAATGGCACGAATGGATTCTGGTGACGGAGCCCTGAAAGGATTCGCCCGGCAACGGCGATGGCAGCCCGCAATCCCTCCTTGTCCAGCTCAGCCCCCACCATCGCGCGGAGACGGCTCAGCTCCTCGAAGATATAGCTGAAGAAGGAGACCAGGTCAGGAAGCCGCAGCTCGTTGAAGTCGATCGGGTGGTCGAACGGGTTTAGCCCGACGGCCGGCATCGTCGCGCTGGCACGACGGTAGGCATCGCGCAGCCGCAACACGTGCTTGGCAACTTGGTTCACCAAGTGGCTGAGGCGATCCTGAACCTCGTCGCGATCGGCCCGCTCACGCTCCATCCGGCTCCCCTGACGGCCTATCTTATCTCCCGCTTTCTGCAACAACGCCGCTGACGCCTCGAGCATCTTTGTGGTGGACGCCTGCCGCTTTTGAAGCTCTGTGAACTCCCGCACATAACGGAGGAGCATGGCACTCCTCTCCTCCTTGAGCTCACGGAGCTCCACATCGTTGGCCCTGAGCTCTGCATCCTTGGCATGGAGCTCCTATGTCAGGCGCCTCACCTCGGACTCCGTGATTTGCTGCGCCGCCATGCCACCAGGTAGAAGCAATGGGGAGAGGAAGCGAAGGGGGCGAAACGGCTGAAAGGCAATGCAATCTACGGGAAGGCGGAGGGAGCCAGCTGAGGAGCGGGGAATCTTTTGGTTTTCACCACGGTAAAAGACCAGTCGACGACTTCTCACATCAGGGAGCAGTGGGTTTTACAGGCGGAGTCATTGTGACTAATTGCTGCCGCGCCATCTCCCGTCAATCAAAAAATTAAAAATCCTGCCACGCCTGCTCCCGTCAATCAAAAAATTAAAAATCCTACCGCACCCAAACACCAGAGCAACGCCGTGGTGGATATTTAAATTTACCTGCTGGCAAGTAGATAAAAAAGGGGTGAAAAAACAAATGTGGCGGCGGCCTAGCTAATCGGTCGAACTAGCCCAACTAGCTAGCCACCATGCTTCATTGAATTACTCGGCGGGAAAGGTGGTCTTTCATGATTTGACGACTCATTTACTTGCTTCGGCGCTATGACCGAGGAGGACCCAGAAAACACGCGGTAGGGCGTCCCACGTCAGGAAGAATATATACGTGCACCACCCGGGAGGACCCGGAAACCGCGCGGTAGGGTGTGCCACGTCTCGGCACGGAGGAAAAATGTGCGTGTAAAAATATACTCCCTCCGTCTAGGTGTGTACTACTAAGTCATCTTACGAATATCAAATAATCCAAAAACACTTAGGCGCGGTGCATTAACTTCTATCTCGTTTCTTTTTTCTTGACATATCAACCAATAAGAGATGAGGGGTGTGCATGCTTTTAATGATTTGAGACTACCAAGCACGACATGCAGTGGTTAGTTCATTGCATGCAATGCTATTAATTGGCAAATACTACCTCCGTCCGGGTTTATTGGTCCCCATTGTATTTCGTGCCAAATTTTGACCATAGATTAAACTAATAAAATGATTACGCATGTCACCAAACATTATATTTTTGAAAACTATGTTCAGATACAAATCCAATAAGATAATTTTTCTTGACATGCATTAACATTTTGTTAGTTAAATCTTTAGTCAAAATTTGGCAGAAACTACAAAGGGGACCTATAAACCAGGACATAGGTAGTAAACATTAAGGTCTCTCGTTCTCCCCTCCTCCTTGGTCACGGTGACTTACTCACCTAGACGGAGGGACTACTGTATCAGACGTCGGCAGTAACTCTAGTACCTATGGTTCGACCTCGGGACCCAGCCAGTCGGTCGAAAACACCCCACTAGCCACACAGCTTCATCATGCAAACATGGCACGGAGGATAGATGTGGTTAGCTCCATCTCGACCAGCCACAACGTCTCTTGTTCTAGGCGATTCTTCCATTTTCTAAGCTTTTTTTAGTTGTAATAACACCATGGCAAGATAGCGCCGCTCTTCGTGTGTGCCCGTGCAAAGGTTAGACGATGGAGAGAAGAGAGATTGAGATCGCAGACCTGGGACCCACCAGTAAGTGAGAGAACGGTCATGCACTCTACTCTACTCAACGTAATACTGTATAAAATCAAGTTATGGGACAAAACCAACAACCGTTGTTGTTTCAGGCTATCGACTTACGCTTTTTAGTCCAGGTTGCCAGTTCAAATCTCCTCTTTCAGATTTGTTAGTTTTAGGTCCAAATTTTATTAATGACAAGTGGGACCCCCGTGTGTTGTTTCGATATTTCGGTGTAGGATGGTTTTTTGAACAAACACTTTGCGCGGTTAGACAAGTAACGGCACGAGTTACACGTATTTTGCAAGTTTACGAACAAAAATGATAGTGGCATAGAATATCACATCCACCCCACAGCTTAGGTACTATAGTGATACGAGCTTTTACACCGTTGGAAGTGAGATCCGATGGCTTGGGAGTAGTCTTTGTAATTATGCACAATTTCCAAACTCTCCAAAGGTTCTTTTGCAAATAAAACATTCAGGCCTCGTGCGTGCCGCTGCATCTTTGATCCAATGGCTCCCTGTTGCTCATATTAGGTGCTCCCCGTAGCTTAATTACTGTTGGATTTTGGGTTCCGGCAAACCCTTGAGGTTCGAACTCTAGGGTGCGTGCGAAGATCTCTCCTCCTACCAACCTACGTCCCAACGCCTCGCTAAGGATCTAGGCTAGCAAGATGAACAACACAAGGGACACAGGGTTTATACTGGTTCAGGCCACCATTGTTGTGTAATACCCTACTCCAGTGTGTGGTGTGGTGGATTGCCTCAGGGGCTGATGATGAACAGTACAGGAGGAAGAACTTCCTCGCAAGGGGAGGAGTTCTTGTGCTGATGTGGGTGGTTATGGCTAAGGTTCGATTGCTATCCCCCTGCCTTGAGAATGGCTAGTCCTATTTATAGAGGCCTTGGTCCTCTCCCCAAATATTGAGCGGGAAGGGCACCAACAACGGCCATTTTGAAGGGGAACATCTAGTACAACTTATCCTGACTAAAGTTGGTCTTTGTTTGCCAAAGGCCCTGACGATGACGCCGTCTTGGGCTCCACGGTGACCTCCATCCTGCCGCTCTGCTGGTCTTGGTCTTGTTGCACCGAAGTGGTAGCCTTTACCTGATTCCTTGGCCTGTGCTTGCTCCCTTTGCACCAAAGAGGAAACAAGGACACGGTGCAGGCCGGCGCCCGCCTAGTCTTGATCGTCATGGCTTGTGTCATGAGCACCTCGCGAGGTACCCTTGCCTTGATCTCTCTGCCTCCTCGCGAGCCTGCCTGGTGAGGCCGCTCCTGAGGAAGCTTCCTGTCGTCCGCCCCGCGAGGCTTGGCCCCTCGCAAGGGTCTTGAGCTTGAGTCGATGAAGATGGACCGCACTGGGCCACTACTTGAGCCACGCCACAGGCCGCAGGCAGGCAAGTCTGGGTACCCCAGTTCCCAGAACGCCGATAGTAGCCCCCGGGCCCAAGGCGGGCGCGGACTTGGCTTAGCAGAGAAGCAGAGGGGCAAGTGCGAAGCACCGCGGGCCCCAACAGCCTACGCCCTTGGGCGCCGTGTGGCGGTTGATTGGACGTGTGCGTCTCCGCTTCCCCGTGCTGCCTTGGCAACTACCCGTCTGACAAAAAGGGTTGGTCTGGTTCAGGATTGCCTTCATTGCTCCCATTCGTCTTGCTTCAGATCCCCTTTCTTGCCCTTCACCTCCTCACTTCCGGAATCCTCCACATCTGCCTCAATCTCTCACCTCCGGCAAGCAATGGCGCCTCGCAAGTCTCCTGCCGGGGCCCCACTGTCCTGGTACTCGCCGGCTCTGGATCCCTTGAATATGTCAGAGAAGAATCTTGCCCTCATGCGCTTGATGACGGTGGCGCAGGGCAACGAGGGGGCGACTGTGCTCAAGCCCGGCTCCGCCCAACCGGAAGGCCAGGGGATCACCTTCTACCCGTTCTTCACGAGCGCCATCATCGCTGGCGTGGTGCCTCCTTTTTCTGAGTTTTTCCTTGCTGTTCTTCGCCAATATAACATGAACGCCCTGCATCTCCACCCCAATTATGTCCTTCTCCTGGCGATTTTCGCCTACTACTGTGAGGCTCACGTTGGGGTGATGCCCTCAGTAGCCCTGCTGCACCATTTCTTCTCCCCCCGGGTTTCTGGTGCCTAGATCACCACATGTGCGAGCTTTATTGCATACTCCAAATCCAACGCCTTATCGAAGACAGGGAAGAGGATCGAAGGCTTCTGGAGCAAGTGGGTCATGGTGGACGGCGGGCGCATCCACCCCCGACTGGCGCTGCCTACGGGGTAGCCCAAGGCCGTCGACGCATGGTCTCGCATGGAGCTTGACGATCGTCGGGCGAAGATGGTGCTGAAGGAGATGAATGCGGACCTGAGGCCGAGAAATTTGGTGGCGGCGAAGCTGACCAGGGCCATGCTCCTGAGGGAGTTCTTGGTGCACCGAGTGGCTCCACTTCAGGCGCACTCGTGCCCGTTGTGGAGGCTCGAGGACGCGGACGCCGCCCTCCGCCTGAGCTCTGAGGCCCTGGCCGACAAGGACCTGGCCGCGGCCCTCTGCTCCTTAGTTGGGGAGGACGTGGCGAGCCCGGAAGGCGCTCCGGTCCCCTTGTTCCTTCGCGATGACTGGGAGCTGGTAGTGAGCACCATGCCCACCTTCAACGGAGACGGGCTGGTGTCGGCGGAAGCTTCCGAGGATCTGGTGGCGATGGCAATGGTGGACTTGTCCTCCGACGACTCCGGCGAGGAGGAAGAGGAAGACGAGGAAGAGGAGGAGGAAGAGCACGACTCTGAAGCGACCGCTGAGGAGACAGGCGAGATCTCCCCTGGGCATAGGTCCAGAGCCCTTCGTTCCATGTCGGATGGCGACGAGGTCGGCACGAGGCGATGGGGAGAAGACCCACCCTTGGTCACAAGGAAGGACAGGACGGGGTTGATCTCCCGAGGGTCTACTCCGGCCCTAGGGCTGCCTGAAGCCAGCTCCAGCCCCTCTGATGCGCCTTCTGCTTCCGGACCTCCCGAGGCTGATCCCCGCAAGAGGCTTTCAGGCTTCAAGTTTGTCCGGAGGCTTCTTGAGCCCGCGAATGCCGACCAGTAAGTGCTCGACTTCCGCTTTGCTTCCTGTCTTCGTTGCCAAGGCTTGAGATCTATATTCTTTTGGCTAGGCCGCTGCTTGCGGCGAAAAGGTTGAAAGGGGCCTTGGTGGCCCTGGTTGGGGCAAGCTCGCCTATCGGGGCTGCGCCTTCGTCTGTGGGAAAAGGAGGTAGCGAGGCTCGTGCCTCCCCCGCCCGGTCATCCAGCCCGCGTGGCCCTGGTGACTCCGGAGGCGTCCGTGCTGGACGATGTCATCGAGGCTGCTGAGGGAGTCCTGGATAAGCGGGTATCCGGACAGCCGAACTATATACTTTGGCCGGACTATTGGACTATGAAGATACAAGACAGAAGACTTTGTCCCGTGTCCGGATGGTACTCTCCTTGGCGTGGAAGGCAAGCTTGGAAATTCGGATGTAGATCTCCTCCTCTATAAATCGACTCTGTGTAACCCTAGCCCCCTCCGGTGTCTATATAAACCGGAGGGTTTAGTCCGTAGGACTCATCATCATCAACAACAATCATACCATAGGATAGCTTCTAGGGTTTAGCCTCTCTGATATCATGGTAGATCAACTCTTGTAATACTCATATCATCAAGATCAATCAAGCAGGAAGTAAGGTATTACCTCCATCGAGAGGGCCCGAACCTGGGTAAAACATCGTGTCCCCAGTCTCCTGTTACCATTAGCCTTAGACGCATAGTTCGGGACCCCCTACCCGAGATCCGCCGGTTTTGACACCGACATTGGTGCTTTCATTGAGAGTTCCACTGTGTCATCGCGATAAGGCCTGATGGCTCGTCTCATTGTCAAAGATAACATCACCTCCGAGGGAGCCCTGGCTTTAGGCCAAACTCTCTGGCTAGGCGGCTTCGTCATGACCGCCCGATCGGCTGTTGCACCGACGATGACTTCACAGGTCATTAAAAATAGCCTCCACGTTGATTCGGAATCTGCCGAACAGATGGACCCAATAGAGCTCTTCTCCCTCAATGAGCTCTTGGATCGCATTGCCGCCCTGGGCGTCTCTACGGACTATGACCGGATCGGGCTTAAACCTGATCAAGGGGAGATTCGCGCTCCACCGGTCACCCACGAGATAGCGGTAGTGGAAGAGCATCACCCTAATTCTCCCTCCACTTTGAGGACGAACTATGTCCGTATTTCCGAGCTCTCGAAGCCGGACACCCGCTTATGGGAGGACATGACCCCAGTCCCGGTGTCACAGCCCTAGATTAATGCTTGTAGTTAGTGGCATTGCATCCATGCATCTTGTCCATTTTCTGAAAATTGAACTGAGGAAATTTGAAAGCCTCAAAACATTTAAATAAAAGTAGGGCAAAACCCCTAAAATCTCATTCATTGTTTCCAAAATGCTCTTCTTAAATGTTTGATATTTTTGGCAAGGGTTCTGGTCCAAACCAAAAATATTGAACATTTTTAAGGACATAATTTTGGGACTTTGAATTTAAATCCTTAGCTATTTGAATTTGAATTATATTCATATAATTAGAATATAATTTCAAATACCCCTGAGATAATTTATGAGCTTTTGCAAAAGTCCATCTAGCAAAATAAAAATATTCAGAGGAGTTTTTGGCATTGTTTGAATTGTTTTGAATTCAAAACAGTGGCAAAAGATTAAATAAAAAAAATAGAAAACAGAAACAATAAAAGAACAGAAACTTACCTGTAAGTTACCTGGCTTACCTGTGCGGCCCAGCACTGCAGCTGGCAGGCCCAGGAGCTGGCCTACTCACCACCGCTGCCAGTCATCCCCCTCCTCTTGCCAGAAGGCAGAGGAGAAGCGGAGCACGCCCCCGCGCGAGCGCGCCACGCCGACAGCAGCCTGCCTGACTCCCCAGCTCTCTAGTCGCGTCGCAGAGCTACCACGAACCCCTCTGCCTCTTCCCCTCTCTCCCTGGTTCCTCTCTCTCCCCCTAGTGTTCGCGCGTGCAGCCACCGAGCGCCTCGCGGCGCGCCGACGAGCACCACCACGGCCACCGGCCTCCGCACTCCTCCCCGACGCGCCAAGAAGCCCCGTCGTCGACCTCTACACCGTCTCCACGAAGACACGTGAGCGGAAGAGCCCTGCAGTGTCGTCCTCGTCCTCATCTTCAACCTCCGGCCGCCGGAAACCTCGCCGTGGATTCGCGGGCTCCAGTGCGTCCCCGACCTCATCGACTACGCCATCAAGTTCACTGTGAGATCCTTCCCGTTTCCCCTCCTTTGCTTTGCTTGTTCCCGTGCCACAGCACCCCTGCCCGCGTGCCCGAGCACCGCTGTCCGCCATGGCCGCCCAGCTCCCTTGCCCCGAGCCCCTCTGCCCGAACCCGTGGCACCGGAGCGCTTCTGGTGGCCCGTGGGTGCCATCTAGGCCACCAGATCCTTCCCTACCGCCCTGCAGCCCCGCGCCCGCACCTGACCGAGCTCCGGCCGCCGTCGTGGTCGATGCCGCGGTCGTCTCCGGCCGCCCCAGCACATGCCACTTCCACCATCCGAAGCCCCACAGCAGCAGCTCCCCAACGTGCCCAGCCGCGCAAGCAGCCGTGGCCGGAAACAGCCAGCCGGCGATCGCCGCCGTGCACTGCTTAGCACCGGCGATTAGTCGCCGGCTAACCCATCATTAGCTGCCTAACCATCTGGTTAACCACCCCTGACCCACAGACAGCCGGGCCCCACCTGTTTAATTAACCCGCTAAAGAAATTAGTTAGAATTAGTCTAATTCCAGTGGACCCACGCATCAGCATTGACCATGCTGACGTGGCCTTTGACCGGGCCCACCTGTCTGTGACACTAGGCAGCACTTGCTCACTGACCGGCGGGCCCACGCGTCAGGTTTGACCTGGACCATGTCTGTTGACCTGCTGAGGTCATCATGACGCTATGCTGATGCAATAATTGACTTTCTGGATTTAATCTTATTCAGGAAATTCCAGAAAATGTCCAAAACTTCTAAAATTCATATAAATTCAACCGTAACTCAGAATGAGATAAATTATATATGAAAAATGATCAGAAAAATCCAATCTATCCATCTGTACCATTTGCATGCATGTTTGAACAACCTAAGGTTGCTGTATATGGCAATTTTCATAATTGGCATTTAAATAAGCACACATGGAGTTTGAATTTAAACCCTTGGTTCAAACCAACTTCATTTAAATCTGTTTTTAGTTGCATTAGCCCAACACACAGCATATTGACATGTCATGATCATGCATCATATTGAGCATTGCATTGATTGTGTTTCCTTCTCCGTTGCCGGTAATTGTCCCCTCTGAGTAGACGTGTTTCGACGATGAGTTTGATGACACCGATAAAGAGCTATACTATCTTCAGAAGTGCCAGGCAAGCAAAACCCCCTTGTTCATTCCGATAAAATCCCACTCTCTCACTCCTGCTCTCTTTTACTGCATTAGGACAACAACGATTCATCTGTTACTTTTACTTGCTGCGGTAGCTGAACCCCTTTATCCTCTGCATGACCTGTCATTGCCACAGTAAATAGATGAAACCCACTAGCATGAGTAGGAGTTGTTTGAGCCCTGATGTGCCTACTCATTCATGCTTGTTTGTCATGCTTGCTACTGCTTAGGGTTGAGTCAGGTCTGATTCATCGGGGATGAATTGGAATGTGGTGAACATGTCCTACTGTTGAGAGCTAAGTGTGTGAACATGATTTGGTAAAGGTAGCGGTGAGAGGCCATGTAGGAGTACATGGTGGGTTGTCTCATTGCAGCCGTCCTCAGGAACTGAGTTCTGTGTTTATGATCCATGAACAGCTACTACCCACATTGGGATCCTTAATTGACTCTCTCGACTTATTAATCAACTCGATCTCTGTCCAGGAGTTGCAACTAGTTTCTGGTGTTTGTAGGTAGTGTTAGTAGTCTACCAAGTGGCACCCGGTACAGGTGGGCTTGGGACAGACTAGGCACAGTGGCACGATGTACCAAGTGGCACCCGGATGGTGGGCTTGGGAACCCTGTTCACATCGTTTGGGGCCGTGGGCGACACCCCGGCCGGATCTCCTTGCGGATGGAACCCGAATAGGCGATAAACCTGGACGAGAGACTTGTGTGGTTAGTCAGGTCGTGGCCGACACCCTCGCTGGGCTTCCGCTTGAAGGTTGTCGAGTACATGTCGTGTAAACGGCGGTAAGTGGTGAGAGCGTGTGTGAAGAAGTACACCCCTGCAGGGTTAATATGATCTATTCGAATAGCCGTGTCCGCGGTAAAGGACTTCTGGGTTTCCTGTATAGTTCATAGACAAGTGAAAGTGGATACTCTAAAATACACAAGATAAGCGTGAGTGCTATGGATGGCGATCTTGTAGGGAGACGGGAACGGATCCATAGTGGTGTATTGATATGGTGAATGTGTGGACTCGTGTGCGCCACCTCAAAAGAGTTACTTGCAGTCGTAGTTTAGAATAGCCACTGAGTCAAAGCTGGCTTGTTGCAGTTAAACCCCACCATCCCCTTTGTTGATAATGATGCATATGTAGTTAGTTCTGATGTAAGTCTTGCTGGGTACATTTGTACTCACGTTTGCCTATTTTACATTTTTCAGAGACTTCCGTCTCACTAGTAGTTCCGCGTGGACTTTGACGTTTAGCTTGTTACCTCAGCTACGATCTTGTGCCCACGGAAGGATCTGGTATATAGTCAGGCTTCTCAGCCTTTTTCATTTGTAGATGTCTGTACTCAGACATGTTAAGCTTCCGCTTGTTCTTTGACTTGTATGCTCTGAATGCTGGGTCGAGAGACCATGTTTGTAATACCTCGCTCCTCGGAGCCTATTGAATAAAATACTTGAGTCATAGAGTCATGTTGTGATGCCATGTTGTATTTGCACATATCGAGCATGTTGTGTGTATGTTATTGAAATGCTTGGTATGTGTGGGATCTGACAACCTAGTTGTTTATCCTTGGTAGCCTCTCTTACCGGGAAATGTCTCCTAGTGCTTCCACTGAGCCATGGTAGCTTGCTACTTCTCCAGAACACTTAGGCTGGCCGGCATGTATCCTTCTTCGTTCCTGTGTCTGTCCCTTCGGGGAAACGTCACGCGGTGTCTACCGGAGTCCTGTTAGCCTACTACAGTCCGGTTTACCGGAGTCCTGCTAGCCCAGTTGCTACAACCCGGATTCACTCGCTAATGACCGACACGTTCATTGTTGGGTCATGTATGCCTATCCCTGTAGGTTAGTGCCACTTAGGGTTCACGACTAGCCATGTCAGCCCGGGTTCTTTGTCATATGGATGCTAGCGGCACTATCATACACGTGAGCCAAAATGCGCAAACGGTCCCGGGCCAGGTAAGGTGGCACCCGTGGGAATACCGTGTGTGAGGCCGCAAACTGATATGATGTGTTACATGCTAGATCGGTGTGACTTAGGATTGGGGTCCTGACACCCGGACATAGGATCGGGGGCGGGCCGAAGAAATTGGGCAACTTCCCAGAACCCGAGCCATTAAGCTCGGAAGCTTCTTTGCCCGTGGGTCCAAGATCGGATCGGGATTCGGATTCAAATCCGCCCACCCACCCAGATTTATCCAATCTTTCCCATATAAGACAAGAGCCCCAAGAAAGAGTACATCATTACTGGGCCAGATTCCTCCTTGTGATAAACAAGGTCAAGGACTGTCACGAGGTAGACGCAATCTCCCTCTTTTGCAAGCATTGCATGGACAAAGGGATTCTCAACGCTATAAGTCACCGTGAAATAGTACACTTCGCTGACCTAGCGGCCATAGTGCAAAAGTACTGCACGATGGAGAGCGTCTGGAAAACCCAAACAAGTTTTTGGGACAATCCGGCTCTAGCCAAATCCCCTGTCCGACCTAAAAGGGTAAACTCTCATAAGTCACGTGATTCAAGTACCAAAAAAATAAAGCCCGCCGCAAGGCACGGAACCGTATTGGAAGAATGGCTAAACGGGCCGTGCAAGATTCATAGCACACCGGATACTACGCCAACGCATAGCTTTAGAGCATGTTGGATACTCCGGCAGGTAGCAAAAAGCGGCAAGGATCTCCTCATAAAACATCCCGCCGGAGACAACAATACGATATTTACAGTCTTCGAGACTTTCGCCTCAAATAATAGGCGCAAGCGAGCTCAGCGCAGCCTCGCAGAAGTTTGCCACGTGGCAACAATAAACCCATGGAACGACACGGCTATAACCTACAATGCCAGTGACGAACCCCAATTTTGGACAGTCCGAGCACCAGCCGCTTTGGTCCTCAGCCCAATCGTGGATGGCTTCGGGCTTACTAAAGTGCTCATGGACGGCGGAAGCGGACTAAACCTCATCTATGAGGAAACCCTCAACAAGATGGAAATCGACAAGAGCCGCATTGAACGAAGCAGTACGACCTTCAGGGGAATTATCCCTAGTCGAGAGGCACCATGCGCCGGAAAAGTCACACTGGATGTGGTATTCGGCACGCCGGAGAATTACAGGTCCTAAGAAATTATGTTCCAAGTAGCCCCGTTAAGCAGCGGATACAACGCCCTCTTGGGGCGAGACACATTCGCGAGTTTTCGGGCTATACCCCATTATGGGTACATGAAGCTCAAAATGCCCGGGCCCACCGGAATCAACACTCTAGCTAGTGATCCAGACGTCGCACTCCACGCCGAAAATAAAACTGCCGCCCTCGCCCTTGAGGCATAATTAGAAGCCCTCCCAGCCGAAGAACTGACAACACTGCGAGCAACGGTGGACAGAGACGATGTGATACTCGACAAGCAACCTAAATCCACCTCCTTCAAGCCAGCAGACGAGATAGTCAAATTCCAGGTCCACCCAACGGACCCTTCGAAGACAGCTTCCATAGGGACACTGCTGAACCCCACAATAGACGCTGCACTGCGAGACTTCCTACATGAAAATTGGGATATTTTTGCCTGGCACCCTTCAGACATGTCGGGCATCCCACGCAGACTGGCCGAACACAACCTCAATATACTGAAAGGATACAAGCCAGTCAAGCAGACTCTTAGACGCTTCTGAGAGCCTAAGCGGCAAGCCATGGGAGAAGAACTAGCCAAGCTACTTGAGGCCGGGTTCATCAGAGACATCAAATATCCGGATTGGCTAGCAAACCTGGTAATGGTACCAAAAAAGGACAAATCCTGGCGCTTGTGTGTCGATTTCAAAGACTTCAATAAAGCCTGCCCTAAGGATCCCTTCCCCCTCCCCCGCATTGATCAGATAATCGATGCCACCGCAGGACACGACTCATTGTGTTTCCTTGACGCATACTCCGGATACCATCAAATAAAGATGGTGGAGTCCGACCAGGCTGCAACAACCTTCATCACCCCATACGGCCCCTTCCGTTTCAACACCATGCCCTTCATGGCATCCCGGAAACTATGACGCTACTTTCAAGAGTGTTCGATCATGGTGGCCTCCGAAGTTCCACTCAATGACATAATAAATAACCGCAACGCAACAGGACGAATTGCTAAATGGGCTATTGAGCTCCTTCCGTTCGACATCACATACAAACCACGACGGGCCATTAAGTCGCAAGTACTGACTGACTTCATCGCCGAATGGACAGAAGCCGAACTCCCTAAAGAGTACGACGCGTACTCAAATTGGATCATGCATTTCGACGGCTCCAAAATGCTGGCCGGATTAGGAGCGGGTGTCGTCCTGACATCCCCCACCGGAGACACGGTACAGTACATCCTCCAAATATTATTCACAAACTCCAACGATGCAGCCGAATATGAGGCCATGTTGCATGGTCTTCGGATGGCAGTCTCTATGGGCATTCAACGCCTCAAAGTGCGCGGGGACTCGAACCTCGCAATATCTCAGGTAAACGGATACTTTGACACCAAGGATCTGAAAATGGCGGCCTATCGCAATGTCGTCCTCAAAATGTCAGCTCGGTTCGAGGGGCTCGAATTCCACCATGTGGTTCGAGAAAATAACCAAGGGGCCGATATCCTCGCCCGCATCGGCGCTAGACGCGACCCCGTACCACCTAACATCTTCTTAGAAAGGTTGTTCAAACCATCCATGGCATGGGAAGGGGAGTCCAGCACCATCAGTCCGGCTCCGAACACAACCCCAACTTCTGAACCTTCTGACGTAATCGGAGGCTCTGCCACAGAAATAACATCTTCGGCCCACTAAATAATAGTTGTCATCGCCCCGTGGACCGAACCCTTCTTGGCCTACCTTAATAGGCAGGAGCTCCTCGAGGACCAAAATGAGGCACGCTGCATCGTGCGACGCTCTAAAGCCTACAAATTCCATTAAAGAGAACTCTAAAAGAAGAGCGCCACCGGAGTGCTCCAACGATGCATCTCCAAGGAGGAAGGGCGGCAGCTCTTAGCCGAAATCCATTCCGGACTAGGCGGGCACCACGCGGCAGCCCGAGCTCTCGTGAGCAAGGCTTTCCGGACAGGATTCTACTGGCCGACAGCCCGGGCGGACGCACAAGACCTTGTCCAACATTGCGTTGGTTGTCAACTATTTGCCAATCAGAGCCATATGCCCCCTACCGCTCTCCAAACGATCCCCATAACTTGGCCCTTCGCGGTCTGGGGGCTGGATATGGTGGGACCCCTTAAAGGGGGAAGCCATAAGAAAAAATACTTATTGGTCATGGTGGACAAGTTCACCAAATGGATAGAAGCCAAACTAGTCAAAATGGCTGAATCCGGACCAGTGATAGACTTCGTATCGGAGGTTCTACACCGTTATGGTGTCCCCCACAGCATCATCACTGACAACGGCTCGAATTTTACAGCCGAGGAGGTTAAAGCCTAGTGTGGCAAAATGGGCATTAAGCTCGACTACGCCTCTGTCTATCACCCCCAAACAAACGGTCTGCTCGAATGTGCAAACGGTCTTATTATGAGCGGCATCAAACCAAGACTAGTGCGATCCTTGAAGGAATCAGACACGCATTGGGTCGAGGAACTCAACTCCATACTCTGGGGCTGCAGACCACGCCGAATCGCACCACCGGATACACACCATTTTCTATGGTGTACGGCGCAGAAGCAGTACTACCCTGTGATATAATTCATGACTCACCTCGCGTGCGCATGTACGAAGAGAAGGAAGCCGAGCTAGACCGACAGGACAACCTAGATGCTTTGGAGGAGGAGCGTGATGTTGCTAAAGCCCATTCCGCATTCTATCAGCAACAAGCTCGAAGGTATCAAAACATTGGCGAACTTGTTCTACGCCTACCTGAGAAGAAGGACAAGCTCAAACCCAAGTGGGAGGGTCCCTTCATCATTGATAAAGTTCTCACCGGAGGAGCGTACCGTCTGCGCAACGCCTCTGATAACAGACTCGAACCGAACCCATGGAACGCGGCCAGACTCCGGAGATTCTACGGCTAGCGTCGAACCCAGTGTTCGTCTCCTCATCTCCGCCTCTTCGATTATGTTCCTTTTCCTCCTTTCTCGCCCCTTTTCCCTTTTGTCCTTTTTTTACATACAACCTTATAACTGTACGGATGCCCTAAGCACTCCGGCCGCATTATGCGCGCACACTATACCTGGGGGCTTCTTATCCGGAAGCTATATATAATTACTTTAATGGCTTCTTGCCAGCCACATAAGCATTTTTCTTTCCATATGTGCCTTTTCTTCACCATTATATGCATCGATATGACTTAAGTTTTGGCCATGCTGGGTTGCCTGGCTCTTGTATTTATGCCCTACATTCCAGTTAATTCGGCTAGGGCATAAGGGGAGCAACTCTGCGATTGTTACTACCGGTTGAGCCGGATGTGTACCTCAGACTGGGTGAAGCCGAAAGCTAGCGTTCTTAAGGGAATATTCGGTCGGTGAACAAAAGATGTTCTCGTTCCTAACAACGAAAATACCCAGATGTTTTGTTTCCTGCGTTTTTGCTCGCAGTTCGGACATGCACATTGATGCATGCATACCCAGAGAAAGGAACCCCTAACGGAACTATTCTCTCTGGAAGATGTTTCTTAGTATCCATGTAATATAACATAACTAGTTGGGTACTTGTCTGTTCAAGCACTTATGATCCCTACGCTTGGTTTCCACGCATGGCCCGGTTTTTTATTACTGTGTGGGTATTCGGATACACCCCGGACTGTCGGATCCAAGGGCTGAAGCGAAAAGGTCCGCCATGACAAATGATTTTCAATCCGGCTAGAAAGTACACGAGCCCATTCAAAATTACATAATCATACTGACTGGCTGTACTCTTCCTCTATACCATCCAACAGGCTGTCTAGCTTACAATCCTGCTCGGAATACTTCGCAGCTAATGCTACTTGATCATATACCAAACTAACGGGTATCTCTTGTCCACCTGGCCCAGCTGGTCCGACTTCGGCCATATGGTTCGGGTCAGCCTTAGCGTATCGCGTCTTCACCATGGCCCAAGGTTCTCTCGCACCTTGCTGGCAAGCTGGTATCTTCCATAGTCGGAAGCGCCGCCGTGCTCCTTTGAGCATTTCCACAAGTTCGCCTATGCCTCCTGGCAGGGAAGAAGACGGCCACAAAGCCCGGGCAATACCATGCATCACCTGCCGACCTCGTTCGTGCAGTTGTGAAAGCTCTTGCAGCATATCGCCTGCAGACCCGGGCATCTCCTCTTCAGGGTGTCCCGTTAACATACCTATAGACATAACTATGTCAGTATGCCTCCTCACCGAACTATACCACAGTTCGTTCAAGCACTTACTATAAATGCCGCGTCGAAGCCTCCGGTTCTCCTTCACGGAGTCCGCGAGCTGAGCCCGAACATCTTTCAATTCGACGCTCAGTCGGAGATTAGCATCTTGCAGCTTATTCCTCTCCTAGATAGATTGCATCAGCACGCGTTCGCCTGCCTTCAGCTGACTTCGCAGATGCAGCTCATTATATCCCACAGTCTCCGGATTTTCTCCGGGATTATCTCCTGAACATTTCGTCAGATTTATACACCATGCCGAACACGCAAACTGGTAGAAGAATCATTACCAGAAGAAATCTTTTTAGATCCCTCTTGTTTGGCTACGTTAGCCTTCATTTGGGCCTTACACTCCTCCAGCTCACAAGACAACTGGCCATTCTTCTCTACAAGAACATGTGCATTCAATGATCCTTAAATCAGTTGTGCCAACTATTTCAAGTCTCAGGGGGCTACTACTACACATACTTATTAAATTTTATTACCTGTATATCCTTCACATACTGGTCCATTGCTCTGGCAAGTCCATCTTGAGCAGCGTGGATATAGGCGTGTCCGGAATTAAAGGCATTGAACGCCTCTTCGAAAAAAAATACTACCATAGAGTACGGCACGTCAGCGCCGGTGATTCATGGTGCTTTCCACTTCTGAATTTGTAGCCGAAAGCATATCCATATCCTCCGCAGGAGGACACTTTGGCACTGTCGCCACATCAGCCTCCGCCTGTGAATCCGGTCCAGGAATCCGGCTGCTGGAGGCATGGCCGGTAGGGTCCCTGGACACAGTCCGACGCTTCGTGACAGGCCATAATTAAAGTCATCGCGTCTCGACGAATAGACCAAGTAGGCCACGGGGCAAGTTTAATGAATACCTCTGCGCCTGCATGCCGCTCCTAACCGCCTTCCTTTTAAGCATGCCTTGTCTAGACGCCTCTTGCTGGGAGGCCCTTGCGGGTCCTGCATGGCGTTCAGACCACCGTTTCTATAAAAATACGGCATGTGATTATAAGGTGTGGCGAAACGAAGGAATCCTTTCGGAAGGTTGGAACCCCAACATTGCTTACATGCATCACGGGTAGCAGTCCAGGATAATCCGCGATGATGCCAACTAGCGAGCCGCCACTGCTTGGCTGGTAGAAGGTCCCGTCGACAAATTCCACGAATATGTCCGGATCTTCTTCAAGTCTGGGGTCGAGAGCCCGGCCGAGATCTTCTGGCTGGAGAGAAGGGTTGTGAAACTCTTTTACGGCCTTCCTCAGTTCCTGCTTTTAAAACAGTAAGGTAAATAATTCTGGTCAAGAAGGTGAGCACGAATAGAGTTGAGTAATGAATAACAAACTTACCCAGCTTCGGAGGTTGTACATGGAAAATCCATCCTGTGGTTTAGTGCGGAGAAACTCCTCTTCTTCTCCCTTGTATAATTCGGACAGTATCCTCGCCAAGGATGTGGCGGAGTCCGGACCTTTGCGACCGCAGCGGGAGGCATCGTCTTCTCCATTAAACTACCACATGGGTTTTCCCCTATATTGAAGTGGCTGCACTCCCCTTATAATGCATATTGACATGACTTCGATTATTGTCAATCCTGATTTGGCCAGGGTTTGTATTCGGCTCATTAGATAGAAGACTTCCTTGTTTCCTTCCTCCTGGTGGCTCCGAGGGCGCCAGCTCTAGCGTTTCTTCAGCGGAGTATTGGTAAACTCAGGAAGGCCCATCCGGACTGGGTTCGGAAGGGGAACATCATCAACATAAAACCACTTCGAGGGCCAGTTTTTGGACGGCTTCTTTGGAGTACCGGACGGGTATCCGGTCTGGGCGATGCGCCATATTTCGGCTCCGCCCACTTGATATATGGGTCCCTCCTGGTTGCGGGGGATGAGGAAGAACAACCTCTTCCATAGCACAAAATGAGCTTCGCAGCCCAGGAACAGCTCGCAGAGGGCAACGTAGCCCGCAATGTGCTGTATGGAGGCAGGGGTAAGATTATGCAACTGGAGACCGTGGAACTCCAGGAGCCCACGGAGGAATGGGTGGATTGGAAACCCGACACCTCTTAGCAGATATGGGACAAGGCATACCCGCTCCCCCCGAGATGGGTTAGGAAATCTCTCTGCTAGCTCCCCACCATTATAGGCGGCTAGTCCAGATCGGACGGGGACCATATATGCGGGCGGAAGGAACCCTTTGGTCTGTAGCTCTATCAAGCGGCTGTGAGGGATGGAACACTTCTCCCAGTCCCCTGGCTTCGGGCTAGGGGAGCGGCAAGCGGGGCTGCGGCGACCGGTCATGATGGGATGGCCTCTTTTGGGCGCGCTCTGTGAAATGCTTGCTTGGGGGAAGATGGTGTGATTTGGATCTGAAGATTCCCGTCTGTTCAAATAGACGGCTCACCTATGGGATTAGGGTGGCAAATGAAAAATGCCCCGGCCCCTCGTGTTCGATCGACACGTAGAGATGTCCATTATTGGGGCACAGAAGCCGAGGAGTACAACCTTACCGGGAGGCTAGACACTATTCGCCACGACGGGTGCACCGGATTTGGAGAAGAACCCGCCTTGCAATGCCGAAGACAATCTGCGCACCGCACTCATCGTCGTTGAAGCCTGGTTCAGGGGCTACTGAGGGAGTCCTAGATAAGGGGGTATCCGGACAGCCGGACTATATACTTTGGCCGGACTGTTGGACTATGAAGATACAAGACAGAAGACTTCGTCTTGTGTCCGTATGGGACTCTCCTTAGCGTGGAAGGCAAGCTTGCCGATTCGGATGTAGATCTCCTCCTCTATAAACTGACTCTATGTAACCCTAGCCCCCTCTAGTGTCTATATAAATCAGAGGGTATAGTCTTTAGGACTCATCATCATCAACAATAATCATACCATAGGCTAGCTTCTGGGGTTTAGCCTCTGTGATCTCGTGGTAGATCAACTCTTGTAATACTCATATCATCAAGATCAATCAAGCAGGAAGTAGGGTATTACCTCCATCGAGAGGGCCCGAACCTGGGTAAAACATCGTGTCCCCAGTCTCATGTTACCATTGGCCTTAGACGCATAGTTCGGGCCCCCTACCCGAGAACCGCCGGTTTTGACACCGACAGCCGCCGAGGCCCCGAAGGCCCAAGTGCCCGGTGCTGTGATCATGCTACCGTCTTCTCTTCTTACTCCACCAGCTGTTGTCTCTCCGACCCCTTCCACCGTCTTGGATCGTGCTACTGCCGAGCTAGGTCGGCTGCGAGAAGATCTCCAAGGCGCCGACCCCCACCTGGTGGTCGGGCGCCTGGAGTTGGTCTCTGGCTGGGTCCGCTCGGATGCCTCTGTCCGTTCGGTGCTGAGCCAGGCTGTGTCGGCCCTCGAGGAGGAGAAGCAAGACACCTTCCAGGCCAAGGCCGCTCGCGATGCAGGTTTGGGTGACGCCACGGTTGTTCAGAGCCGCTGCAAGGCGCTGGAGGAAGAGCTGCAAGGTCTGCGCGACGAGCTTGCCAAGGAGGTCCGGGGCCGCTAGGAGAAGGAGGAGGAGCCGATGGCTTGGGAGGCCGTTGTTAGGGATTGCAAAGCTGAGCTTTCGGCCGACCGCGGCCGGCTGGAGATGCTGAAGCAGGCGCTGAAGGTGGAGAGAGTTGAGCTGGACGCGAAGGCGAAGGTCTTGGCTGAGGATCGGGTGGCCTTCGCGAAGATGGAGGAGAAAGCTCGCATCACGCTAAAGACGCTTTACGACGGCGGCTTAGAGAAGCCGCTGGCTGGCGCGGAGGATGGCCCCGCCAAGCTGCTTCCCTTCTTGGTCCAGGCGCTTGAAGACGTCGTGGACGACATCGGCCCCACGGCCGAGGCCAAAGCGCGTGGCCTTTCTTCCACAGCGCTGACGCGCGTCCTTAGGCACGTCTACCTTCGCGACCCCAATGCCGACCTCGACAGCTTGCTGGATCCTGTGAGCGGCAAGCTTGCCGCTGCTACTGCTGAGGCTGTGAAGGGCTGAGCGGAGGCCTTGCTGGTGAAGTTCCGCGCCTTCAGCACCAGGCCCAAGCGAGGTGCTGCCAGCTCCGCGGCTTCGGGAGGTGGAACTGCCCGGCGTGACCCCACTACAAGCGACGGCGCTGCCAAGAAGTGACCTCTTCATGGTTTCTACCCTGTTTTAATTCCTGCAACATGCACCATGCCTCGTGGAGGAGTTTAAACTTGTGTTTGGCATTGTGAAAACAACCTATGGTCTATAATATTTGCTTCTGGATTTCCAAGAATTTGCAGTTTTCCCCCCTATTTGCTTTGTATTCTACGCCGGCTGGGCCCAGCCCCGCGCATACCTCAACCGCCGTTAGCCCCGACCGGAAACCAGGACGGAACCAAGGAGTGAGGGGCTACGTGACCAGTTAGGCTCCTGAGTCGCGATGCTCAGGAGTCCCCCTTGACGCGCGAACAGCAAATAGGGAAGGGAGGTGTAGGGGTGGATTTGTCATTTTACGTCAGCAGGGCCCGGCCCCGTGCATACCTCAACTGCCGTTAGCCTTTTAGAACTAAGGGGTGTGGGGCTACGTGACAAGTTAGGCTCCTGAGTCGCGATGCTCAGGAGTCCCCCTTGACGCTCAAACGATCTCCGTACCTTGGCTCCGCTCAGGGAGGCGCGCGCGACGACCGGGTCCGAGTGATCTGGCTGGGTGGCGTGCACTCAGGCCTGGCACGGGCGCAGCCCCCTTGTCCAGCCCCCTTGCGCGGCGCTCCCGAGGGGAGGCTTTACGACAGGGATGGACACTGAGCTCTGGGCTCCCTGAGGTTGATGCAGCCGTGGGCCGCCCTCAGTTGTTTATCACCAGCGCGGAGCATAGCGCTTCCATATGTGTACGGGCATAGCCGCTCGTCGGCAGTGTCGTCAGCCAGCGCGGAGCATGGTGCATCCACTGGTGCGTGGGAGGGGGCTCCCCTCCGGGAGGAGCCCCCCGGGCTTGTACAGCCCCGCCCTGACACGTGGCTGGCACGGTAGGGCTAGACGAGGTGTACCTGGGCACCCGTGAGCCAGCGCGGGACTCACGGGGCCCTACCTCAAGGCGGGTTGTGCCTGGCTCTGGGCCTTTGTTGGTGGTACGTACCTGCTAGATCAGTTAGATGCCAATGCTCTACGTCCTCAGGTCCCGGCCCTCGAGTGAGCTCAGCCGTCGCTGGTATGCCAGGTCGCGATGCCGTGGACAAGGCCAGGAGGTGAGAGCAGGAGAGCCAATAAGAGCCCATGAGTCATGATGCTCAGGTGCCCCCCTTTTAACGTGCAAGTGATTAGCATGAAGGAGAAAAGGGGCCCGTGGTAGGAAACAAACGATAATCATAGCAGGTCAAATGTGCAAGGCACACGACCTAGATAAATGCGGACAGGATACATGCCACTGGGTCAGGCCCGAGCGCCTTGGGGATAATGCAGCCCGAGGGGCGCCCCTAGCAAGGTAAACTAGAGATATGAGCAAAAGAGATACATGCCGCAGGGACGGACCCACGCGACCTGGGAATGATGCAGCCCTGAGGGCGCTCCCAGCTGAAATGGAACTTGAAAGATGTCACCTGATACTATTGAAGACGAAGGAACGTTGGAGTAGCGGACGATGCACAGTGAGGAAGCCGACCCTCACGAGCCCCCAGGGCCCTGAGCCTCGGGAGGCTCCGGGGGCCAAGGCGGATCCTCGAGGACCATCTCCATCTCCTCCAGGACCGCACAGTGCCTGACCTCCTGAGCTTCCAGAATGCTTCGCACCAGGCGCTGATGAGCAGCGGCCGCGTTCGGCAGGCCGAGAGGCATGCGAACGTAGCTGTGAGGCGGACCCTCGCAACGTCCCACGCGCGAAGGCCAGAGGCGCTCCTGAGACGCGGCTTGGTTGAGCCCTAGTACGTCGATGCAGACGCGCAGCCCACCATCCTTGCCTGGATGGGGAGCGACGGCGGGTAAGCAGCGGCTGCCGTGCATGACTCTTGACTCCTGTTGCTCCTGAGTGATTTTTGTGACGAACTCCTGAGGGTTGGACCTTCCTTGCTTCATACCTTCCTGAGGGAAACGTGCCACAAAGCACGCCTCCAAGTGGTGCCCGAGCGCCTCCCTCGTGATCTTGGCAAAGTCAGTGGCCCTCCAGGAGAGAGCCCCCGATCCTTGCCCGAGGAGGGCGCCGGGCGCGCCTTCCTATGCGACGGAGGGAGGCGCCCCTTGAACGGGCGTGGATCCTGACGCCGTGCCACAGGAGGTGCCAGCCTCCTAAGGGCCTGTGCTAGGTGTTGTCTTCTTCTTCTTGGGAACTGCTTCAGGAAGGCTCCCGCTCCTACGATCTGGGTCTTCAATTGATGCAACCTGGAAGGCACGCTCGAGAGAACACAATGCGTCCTTCTCCTCACAGGGGACTGTGATGACCCCACCACTTCCTGGCATCTTGAGGACATTGTAGCCATGGTGAGTCACCGCCATAAACTTGGCCAGGGATGGATAACCAAGGATGGCATTGTACGGCAGGCGAATGTGGGCGACGTCGACGTCGATGAGCTCAGTACGATAGTTTTTGCGCTGTCCGAAGGTGACAGGGAGGCGGACCTGCCCTATCGAGGTGGTGGAACCATCAGTGACTCCTGAGTAAGGCTTGGTTGGCTGAAGATGATCATATGGCACTTGGAGATTGTTGAATGTCTTGACGGACAGAACATTGAACCCTACGCCACCATCAATGAGGGTCCGGGTGACCTCCAAATTGCTGATGACCGGGGAACAGAGCATTGGGATGACTCCAGTTGTTGCTACGCACTTGAGATGATCCGCTGAGCTGAACGTGATGGCACACGTGGACCACCTGAGAGGGCGCGAAGCCTCAGGCTTTGGGAGGACTGCATTCACCTCGCGAGCAAACAACTTGAAGATGTGTTGAGAGGCTGGGGCTTGAGCTCCGCCCAAGATGCAAGCGATAGCACGCAGCTCCTGGAAGCCCCCGGCCCCCTCGTCCTGATGCTGGTCTTCATTCCTCCTTGGTGGCGGTGGCAGAGGAGGGAGGCCTGCGTTGCCTTGCGGGCGATCCTCACGAGGCTGATCCCTCCAAGCCCCCTCACGAGGCTGGTCCTGCCAGCGGTCCTCCTGAGGTTGGTCACGCCACCCTTGGCGAGGGCGACGGTCTTCCCATCGTCCTCCACCTCTTCCTCCTCCTCGACCATAGCCCCGATCGCTGCGTTCGGGGCGTCGGCCGACACGTCCTTCTCGCACGGCCCTGAGCTCTTGGCAGTCGTTGGTGTTGTGAGTGTGGAGGTCATGGTACACGCAGTACCGGCTGCCCTTGGATGACTCCGGCTGATCTCTGCCATGCTTGGTGTCTAGCTCAGCTGCGAGCACAACTGCTCCTTTGCGCTTCACATCCTTGGCCTTGGACTTCTTATCTTCAGGATCAGCGGCCGAAAGCTCGAGGAGGGAGAGGCGCCCCTCCTCAGCCTTGGAGCACTTGGTCGCCAAGTTGAACAGCTCCAGAGATGTGCACAGATCCTCGTGGATCTCCAGTTCCTCCTTCACCTTGATGTCACGGACGCCATCAGAGAAGGATGAGATGATGGCCTCCTCAGTCACCCTGGGGATCTTGAGGCGAGCGTTGTTGAAGCGCTGGATGTACTTTTGCAGGGTCTCTCCTGGTTGTTGCTTGATGCGGCGCAAGTCACTCATGGCCGGGGGTCGGTCGCGAGTGCCTTGGAAGTTTGCGATGAAGGGGGTGCGCATCTCGTCCCAAGAGGAGATCGTGCTGGGAGGCAGGTTCAGGAGCCAGGTGCAGGCACCGTCCTTGAGCGCCATGGGAAACCAATTCTCCATGACTTTTTCGTCTCCGTTGGCTGTTTTGATGCCCATCTCGTAGAGCTGAAGGAACTCCGCAGGGTCAGTGGTGCCGTTGTAGTGCGGAGGCAGATCCGGCTTGAACTTGCCTGGCCAGGACATGCTGCGCAGCTCGGCGGTGAAGGCGCGACAGCCTGCGGTGGCCACCGGGGGCCTTTGCCGACGAAGGACTTGATCCTGAGGGTCTCCACGCGCTGCCGCCAGGTGCAGCACAGGGTCTTGGTGCGCTGGAGAGGGAATGCGATCATGGCGCGCTGGTGCAGGGAGCACGCGAGCGCCTTCTTGTGGGCGAGGAACTTCTTGGCAGCTCCTTTCTTGCTGCGCGGGCGCTGGGCGTGGTGGGTCTCACCCAGGGGTCGCGCGCCTTGGAGCCAGGTCGCCTTCCTGGGGAGGAGGCGGCAGAGGCTCTTCCGGAGCTGCGTTGCCCGCGCAGGACGGAGGGCGATGCAGCAAAAGGGACGACGTTGGGGAGCCTCCTGCGGCGCTGACGACCTCGGTGATGCGAGCAAGCCACTCTTCGTAGAGGTCGTCGACGTGGCGGTAGTGCAGGAGCTCACGCACCAGGAGCAACACGGCGTGCGCGTCTGCATGAGCGCGACGGGCGTGCGACGACGAGCCTGCTGGAGTTAGCGATGGGGTGGCGGTGCGGCCTTCTCGCCGCACCGAGGGATGCAGCGACGACACCTACTACTCGTTCCCCGCTGGGCCGGTGGCGGCGTGGGCGGCAGGCAATGGGGAACAATGGGGAGGCCCGCCAACAGGAGCCATCTGGGCGACATGGGCAGCGAGAGCAGCTCGACGCTCGGCACGGGCTTGGCGAGCATCAGACATGGGCCCAAATATTGAGCGGGAAGGGCGCCAACAACGGCCATTTTGAAGGGGAACATCTAGTAGAACTTATCCTGACTACAGTTGGTCTTCGTCTGCCAAAGGCCCTGACGATGACGTCGTCTTGGGCTCCACGGTGACCTCCATCCTGCCGCTCTGCTGGTCTTGGTCTTGTCGCATCGACGCGGTAGCCTTTGCCTGATGCCTTGCCTATGCTTGCTCCCTTTGCACCAAAGAGGAAACAAGGACATGGCGCAGGCCGGCGCCCACCTGGCGCCCGCATGGTCTTGATCGTCATGGCTTGCGTCATGAGCACCTCGCGAGGTACCCTTGCCTTGATCTCTCCGCCTCCTCGCGAGCCTGCCTAGTGAGGCTGCTCCTGAGGAAGCTTCCGTCGTCCGCCCCGCGAGGCTTGGCCCCACGCGAGGGTCTTGAGCTTGAGTCGATGAAGATGGCCCGCACTGGGCTACTACTTGAGCCACGCTGCAGGCTGCAGGCAGGCAAGTCTGGGGACCCCCGTTCCCAGAACACCGACAATTACCCGCTACGGTGATATGAGCATCTAGGTCGTCTAATCAGTTATTAGATGGGACATGCGTAGTACTTGTAATTTTTGTGCATTTCCCAAACTCTATCAGCCGTATATTGCAAAAACATTCAAACCTCCTACTATGGGCCGTTAGATCTCAGTGAACTCGTATCACCATAGAATCTATGGTGCGGGAGCACCTCATATACTCCCGTGCGAGAAAACATAAGGTGCTATCGCAGCTTGGATGCTACGGTGATACGAGCTTCGAGGTCGTTTGATCTGAGATCCAATGGCATCTAAGCAGTCTTTGTGCTTGCAAGCAGTGGCCGAACTCTTTTGGGGCTTTTCTACAAAAAACCATTCGAACCACCGAGGAGGTGTTGGGTCACAAATCCAATAGCTCCGAAGAGCTTGTATCACCAAAGCATCTAAGGTGTGGTAGCACATGATATTCTTACATACAAGAGAATATGATGTCCTCCTTCATCTTAGATGCTATGGTGATACGAGCTTCGAGGTCGTTGGATATGGGATCCAAGGGCATCTGAGTAGTTTCTGTACAAATTGTGTGCAATTGTCAAACTAATCAAGGTTTCCTGTTAAAATATTAAGACACATCATGTGAGCTACTATATCTCAGATCTACAAGCTCCAAGCAACTCGTATCGGCATATAGCATCTAAGGTATGGGGGCACATGATATTCTCCCAGGGAGGAGGGGTGGGGGTGCACAACCAATCGGTGCTTGGGAGGGTGGGGACAAATATAATCTAAACAACCCTAAAAAAAGTTCCACAATTTTATCTAAGGTCGAGGGGTTGACCCCCAACAATCATAGCTCCGCCTAAACAGAACATTTGAATGTACTGTAGTACTAGACTTAATATTCATGTTTCAGTTTCATGTTCATTTCAAATATTGAACTGAGGACCATGCATGTATTACATTTTACTCCCTTTGTTCCTATAAATATTAGTTTTTTTAGAGATTTCAAATGGACTGGCACATACGGATGTATGTAGACATATTTTAGAGTCTGGATTCACTCATTTTGCGCCGTATGTAGTCACTTGTTGAACTCTCTAAAAGACTAATATTTAGGAATAGAAGGAGTATTTTTGAATTCGTGTCATACATGCATGGTTTGGAAAAATAGATGCACTATACTTATTGGATTGTTGCTGTGTTCGTGCGTGTGTGTCTCTGTGTGTGTGTGTGTGTGTGTGTGTGTGGTCATATGCTTGATACATAAAAAGTTTTCTCACCTCCATATTGTTCATCTTTTAAATTTGAATTTGCATTGGAAAACTTACTACGGATACCATGAAATGTGAAATCCACGTTGAGATCACTATATCACAAACTCACTCTAATTCAACAACTTGTCATAAATCAATTACCACGTTAAGATTAGTATTTGCAAGGAAAATACAGGTATTCTAATACACATAGATTCGTTTGGCAATTTAAAAGGTTCCTTTCGTATTCTCGAATGGTAGGACCCAACGGCGTACCAGCCAGACCTTGGCTCCTGTTGATCCTAAAAAAAACTAGGCTCGTGTCCTTCGGTGGCGCGCGTGGTACGCACATTAGGCAACCCCAACCAGCCAAGCCTCAGCGTTTCAAGTCGAAATATCTGGCATCCAGAATTCCAGCCCTAGGAAATTCCCTTCATGTCCCCGGTCCATAATGACTACCGATGAACAACGGAGGGATGCTTTAGTAACTAGACAACATTACCTACCGTGCCGAGCATGGTTCAATTCCCTCGGTCGCCGCTCGTCAAGGTCACCCGTCAACTACATTGCCTAGTACTACTACTACTACACCAGGATGAGCACATAATTGAGCCCGTTTGTTCGTGCCTAGTACTTGAGTTAATATATCAGGCAATGCACCGGTACGGAAGGATTATCCTTTTAGTCTGCATATATAACTTGTCTGAAGGCTACAACAACAACAACAACAACAAAGCTGCTGCCTTGTGAACATGAGGTCACGGGTTCAAGTCCTGGAAACAGCCTCTTACAGAAATGTAGGGAAAGGCTGCGTACAATAGACCCAAAGTGGTCGGACCCTTCCCCAGACCCTGCGCAAGCGGGAGCTACATGCACTGGGGCTGCCCTTTCGAAGGGGAGCCTTGGCGCAGTGGTAAAGCTGCTGCCTTGTGACCATGAGGTCACGGGTTCAAGTCTTGGAAACAGCCTCTTGCAGAAATGTAGGGAAAGGCTGCGTACAATAGACCCAAAGTGGTCGGACCCTTCCCCAGACCCTGCGCAAGCGGGAGCTACATGCACTGGGGCTGCCCTTTTAACTCCACCTATGTTGTCTCAACATAGCCGGTCCCATGCCCGGGTAAAGGAGGAGGGTTGTGATAGGCTTGGCGAGCCAACGTAAAAACTCAGCCACTCTTATGGAGATGAAACCCAAAAGATAACTTGTCTGAAACCAAACTAAGAAAAATGTTTGACCAAATCCTTTCTTAAGAAACACAACAGGACAGATGTACGGCTTGAAAATTTATTGCATGATGCAGGTTATGATATTGTTTCGAATCCTGGATCTTAAATTTCAGAAAATCCAAAAGTGAGCATGAATTCTTGAAACTGAGCATGGTCACGTGATATGGCACAAATATTATTTCGTAAGTTTTTTCTTCAATTTGAGACAAGCTGCTTATGACAAGTTGCACAAATGAAGAGCCAAGGTATTTTGGAACAAAGAGTTGTCACGTTAAGGCGAACGCTTTCACTATTGAAACCGTGGCTGTTTCGTGCCGCCACGAGTCCCCCCTTCTCGTCGGCAGGTGCCGTCCGAGCAAGCGTGTGATGAGTCGACGGGTGGCGTGCGAGCAGACCGCTGCGCCGGCTGACAGGGAGGCGTGCGAGCAGACCACTGTGCAGGCTCACCGGGAGGCGAGCCCTTTAACTAGGCTTCGCCGCCCACCTTCATCCCAACTACTCCCACTTTTAATGTCTTCGGCGCCGCAGTTTAAAATTAACCCTGCACTACCCGGTATCGCTACAATCTTCTCTCTTCCTCTCCGATTCTCCTGTCGTCTACCTCCAACTAGCCTGACCTAAACGTACGCCATGACGCATCACGATGGTCTGCCCTTAGTGTTCCAGTTTCCTGAGGAAGACACCCAGCCGGAGTCTCAAGAACATAAGGCACTTAGGGACGAGCTTGAACTGGCCTTGCAAGAAGACGCCGCGCCTGTCCCCGCTCCCGTTCCGGCTCCCGTTGCCCCGACTGCGCCAGCGCCCATCCCCGTGGCATTGATGGGATGGGAGCCGCACATTGTCGCCAAGCCTGATCCCACGGGGTTCCACGAGGTCGCCGCCGACTTTCACGCGCCCGTGCACCTGCCAGCGCATGCGCCTGTGCATGCACTGATGTGCACGCCCCTGCCGGTGTCCGTGCACCTGCCAGCGCATGCGCCTACGCCTGCACTGACGTGTGCGCCCATGCCGGTGCCTGTGCACACGAATGTCTCCGCCGCGCCATTGACAGTGTCTGTCCCTGCGCGGGTGACAGTGCCCTCCTCAGCGGCATGGATGGCCGCCGTCGACCGCTTCCTTGCACCAACGCCTGTCGTCTCCTCCCGCCAGTTGACTCGCTCCGAAGACCTGAACATTTTGGCCTTCCTTGAAGCTAGGCCAACATCCAGGAGTACGCCAACAACGGCGCAAGACGCCGCCGTCGCCGTCAGTCAGTGGCCCGACAACACACAGAGCACGGCAGAGGAGCCACTTCCCACCGCAAGACGCCCCCCCCCCCCGGCCGCCATGTAATCTAAATTTGCCATGAAAAATGTTCGGATTGCCATGCTTAAAATCCAAACGTTTATCATTCCATTTATTTTATATCGACCGTCGTATAATTCAAAGTCGGAGTCATACTGAACGAAATCTATGGTTTGATCGATTGAATGTTCTACTAGAGCCGTATCAAATTAAATATAAAACATCATCAAGCCACATGTATTCCTTGTCATCGAACGACCTAGACTACTTCAATGTCGAGCACTCAATATACTTCCAAATTAACGTGCATTGCACGTACACACTGACTAGTGCTGCTAGCACGTGAAACTAGTGTCGTGACTTGTGAACGCATCCAAATATGGTCAACGGCAACATCGCCCGCGAGTTCTTCGTGCTTGCCCGTGCGTCTAAGCGTAGAAGGGGAGGAGAGAGAGAGAGCACACATGGAACCCACCAGCAAGTGAAGGCGAATAGTACTAAAAATAATATTACATGTTATCCATTAAATAGGCTGTGGTAATATAAAAACATTATGTGAACAAAGGGGGGTACACCAAACATTGTTGTTCTACGTATGTTGCCTATTGACGTGCGGCTTGAAGGCCCGGTCGCATGTTCGATCCTCGTCCTTTATTTTTTAATTTGTATATGGGTCCAAATTTGTTTCATGACATGTGGGCCCCTCGGTGTGTAGTTTGTAGCACTTTAATTTGTGGGTCGAAATTTGTTCCATTCCAAGTGGACTATCGGTGTGTAGCTTTGTAGCTTATTTATAATAATTAAAGAGAACAACATAGTTTTTACTATAATACCATGGTGCAACGTTGAAGGCGAGAAAGGACATGCAAGAGAGCGATGACCGAGCCATAGGGAAATCAACTAGGGGAGTTGCGGGGGTTGCAACGGTGTTTGGAGTAGTTGTGGGCCGAATGCTACGAAAGTATAATCTAAACCGACCGGAATAAATGCCTACACAAATTAATCCAAGGTTGGAGTGCCCCTCGCAATGTAAATAGCTCCGGCTTTGCGAGGGATGGAGAGGTAGTAGCTTCAATGCGTGGAAGATACAGTGTGAGAAAGCGAGGTCAATCGAGAGACATACAGATAGAGAGACAAAGTGAGTGTGGTCCAACATTCATTGAACAGATATGTATGCTCTGGAGAGATATTGTCTGATTGACCTTTTGGCAAGGGTGAGGGCTGTAAGATAGAGCTTGAGAGATGATCCAGTCATAGACGTGTAGATATATTTTGTGCGTGGGAGGAAGCAAGGTCAATCGATCACATAGGGTCGTCGTGCAATCGAACAAGTGAGACGGGTTGGACATAGTTACCTAGATAGACAATGTGCGTGAGAGAGTATACAATGTGAATAGGTCGAATTGGGCTCAAACATGGTGATATATCGTTTTTGTCCAAGAAAGAGCAAGTTCAATCGAGACATACACACACACACACAGAGAGAGAGAGAGAGAGAGAGAAAGAGAGAGATTGAGTGAGCGTGGCCCGCCATGAGGTCGAAAGAGTGGCGGCGGGTTGGATGGACCGACCTAGATAGATAATCTGCGTGAGAGAGTATAGAGTGTGTCGATCGAGGCCTGAACAGGGAGATATATCATTTGTGTTTGAAAGAAAACAAGTTAAACAAGACTCAGATAAAGAGACCAAGATTGAGCGAGTGTGGCCCGCCATGCGGAAGAAAGAGTGAGACAGTCTCGAGGGAGTGACCTAGATATACAAAGTGCGTGCGTGCGCACGAGAGGTTGGGGGGCTAGATAGGCAATGCATGTATTTAGCATGAGAGGGTGAGAGGGAGAGGGGAGAGAGAGTGAGAGAGCTCAACATGGGGTGCAATGGCGGGTGTGTGAGGTAAATACATTTGGTAACAGAGTGGAAAAAGGGTTTGTGTAGTTGAGAGACTTAGAGATTGAAACATGGAGAGAAAGAATGAATGTGTGTTGGAAACCGATAGCTTTCTAAGGTGGTTAGGAGAGGAAGATTGGCCGATAC